>NW_023596545.1:29332860-29576446 GCF_011947565.3 Pollicipes pollicipes
TATGAAAATACCATTCGAACGCGTGGTTGAAGACACGATAAAGCTTTTTCTTCTGATTCCGAACATCGACATCCCAGCCTCTTGTGGCATCAGCACACCTTCCCAATACCTTTTTAGAACACTGCGTACATGGCTCGCGCCTCGCGGTCGATTTTTTGTTTTGCCTAAGCGCATGGGCATGGAGCCAGCAGTGGTGTGTCATACGACCTCCCGAAGCTTTGCGTTTTGACGTCAATGGGCAGTGTAAGCAGTTTTTCGCCTTACGCATGTGCCATGGGTTCGAGTAGGCAGGGCACCAATGTAAGCTACGCGCGATGGCGAGTATCCCATTATGCGCCGAGATGAAGCTTTGACGTAAAGAAATAACCACATTTCCTGATTTAATGCTTCTGTAAGGAATATGTAACCACTCACTTACACTTTTCGAATAAAATTATAGCCATGCGTGCGCGTGACCTATGCCATAATTCTATGCCGTGCACAAAGGAATTTCGCGTAATCTTTTCGTCATTTTGAAACATGCGTACTGCAGCTGATAAAGGTAGTGTTCCATATTTGTAGGTTTTTTAAACTGAAAACCATGTTGGATATTATTCGGCGCAGTACAAGAGATCTTTCGCGAGCACGATCTCCAAATATATTGGACGCTCATTTGCTCTCAATCAACCGTTCTTTTGCACTCGTTCTTCACTTACAGGTTGTGCAGGCTTCATTGACAAATCACGCTTTGTGCTACATAATTCAAGAAGTTAGACATGGTTTTTAAGCTTGCTAGGTATTACGAAAATAATATTTAAATTCGAGTAGCTTAAAATGACGCCATAACGGAGCATGTGGTTGCAAGTACACATCTTGAACTCACGGATAAAACCGAGCATATGGATGCAAGTACACATCTTGAACTCACGGATAATTATGCAATAACACTATAAGAGAGGACCAAAACACGAGCACATAACAATATGTGGCGCAGCGAACGCCTCCAGCGCGGCCACTGCCATCTCGACGAGTTTGAAGCACTACAATCATTGCCAGGATGGCAATTCCCCAGGGCTAGTTTGGCAGCACCTCATCCTCATGCAAGAGTTTCATGACGCAATCAAGCAGCGACGTTCTGAAGGGCATATTTACTGTATAAAGCAATTCTGTTGTGTAGAGCAGTCATTTCCTTTTAGAGTATTCTTATAAACATGCTAATAGTGATAAGAGAGCTTATTTCATCGTCTGGTGCCTGCTGTAGTATATTCAAATATGATGCAGTCCTTTTAAGAAGTGGGATAAGCGCGCAGTGGCGCTTCTGGCTGCCTCTAGTCCCACCTTGCGAGTACATCGAAGCAGGCCCGAAAGACGTGGGTTCCAACATGGTCCGTCCCTCCCCATCCGATCAAATGCTTTCCCCCACGGTTGAAAAGTCACATTGCCGCAAGCGGCAAAGCAAGCGGTGTTGTGACGATAAACTGCTCCAACTAATGGCGACAAACCACGCAAGGTCTTCTGCAGTTCAGTTTAAGTTCCGCCGAGAAGCCAGCGCCTTTGGCAGGGTCTGAATCCACACCGTGCGGCTTGTCAACGCCACCATGCTCGCTATTCGCTGTGGAGAGAGGGTTGATGGCTAGTTGACTGGCCCAGTCCACATGTTTGCGGATAATTAGTTTGTTTCTACTCCATCAAGTCGTTCAAAGGCTGCGTATCCTAATGTCTTTATTGGAAAAGCGCGCAATCTAGATTTTACGTTACGATATCAGGAATCGAAGCAACGTTATGTTTTCACTGATCGGCCGACGCCATACATCCGCTCGCGAATAGAGCGGATGGTCGTCGGCGTGGGCCAACCGTGTGGCGGCAGCGTCCGCTGGTGCACGCGTGACCGTGTGGCGGCAGCGTCCGCTGGTGCACGCGTGACCGTGTGGCGGCAGCGTCCGCTGGTGCACGCGTGACCGTGTGGCGGCAGCGTCCGCTGGTGCACGCGTGACCGTGTGGCGGCAGCGTCCGCTGGTGCACGCGTGACCGTGTGGCGGCAGCGTCCGCTGGTGCACGCGTGACCGTGTGGCGGCAGCGTCCGCTGGTGCACGCGTGACCGTGTGACGGCAGCGTCCGCTGGTGCACGCGTGACCGTGTGGCGGCAGCGTCCGCTGGTGCACGCGTGACGCTGGTCCTGTGGTGTTGCAGCTCAGCTGACCGGGCCGGGGCCCTCCAGCTTGGCGTTCGACCTCAGCCGCTTCACGCCCAGTACTGCTCAGGACACGCTCAGTGAGTAGCCCCCGGAGCGGCCGTCCGGCGCGGCGCGCCACGGCCCCCTCCTGCACGCCACGGCCCCCCGCTGGCGCGCCACGGCACCCCGCCGGCGCGCCACGGCCCCCCGCTGGCGCGCCACGGCCTCCGCCGGCGCGTCACGTGCACCCCGCCGGCACGCCACGGCCTCCGTCGGCGCGCCACGGCCTCCGCCGGCGCGTCACGTGCACCGGCCGACACGCTGCCGCCTCGCCACGGGGACGCGCTCGGCAAACAGGCTTGAGTTGTAGACTCCGCCTTTGGCGAGGCGTAACTCACCTGTCGTTTGATAGCTGAAAGGTTGTCAGCACTCAAATCCTCGCTGTTGCGGCCGTAAAGGCTGACTAAAGCGTGCATTGAATCGGTATATATTGGTACCGGGCACCAGGTGCAGCAGATGTCTGTGCGGGATTAACAAACCAGTTCGCGGAACGTTACTATACTAGCTAGCACCCTCCGTGTACTTTCTGCGGATCTGGTCAGCTTTTGGAAGCACAGTCTGTACTAATCGGAGCTGGTTGCATGGACTGTGCGGCCACATGTCCATGATCGCACCTAGAGGCACTGTTTTGTCCCGCGCGCGGAGCCAGGTGGCCCTGTGGGCCGTGCGGGCAAGATCAAAACACACCGTATCGTCACCTTGCCGGTCATTTGCTCCGTGTACCAGAAAGTGACGCCGCCACGAATCAGTGAAGAGAAATCCACTTGAATAGTAAAATTGATGTCCGAAGACGGCTGATAACGTGTTTGAGATGTTTGCTCGCTTGCCGTTATTCCGATTATTGTTATCGTCATTGTTGATCGAATGCGCTGTCCTCATTGTTAATTAGCATGCATATCGCATGTGCTGCCTGAGCACCGTATGCTACTATTTTTTTTGCTCTCGACTGACTCTGATCCCTTGCTTGAGGTGATGGCCTGTTTTTGCCCTTTACCTATAGATGAATGCATTTTTCTCATCCTGCTTTCTCTGCCCGCTTCTGCCTGTTTGCATTACTTTAACTTATTCACCTGTCAGTCTGTGACTGGATTCTGGATGCTTCCTATGCCGAGGGGTCTCCCGGCTCCCCGTTTCCTGCGGCCGGTGGGTTGTACCTGCCCCCCCCCCCCCTACCCGTCCGTCCCGCTGGGCCGGGTGCCGTTCCTGTCCCCTCGGTCCACCTCGCCAGGCCCGGCGCGGCGCGGCCGACCCGACCCGGCCTGGCCCGGCGCGGCGCGGCCCGGCCCGGCCGTAGCCGCCGGTCCGGTGACGACAGCGTGGCCCAGTTGCGCCAGACCGCGCGCGCCCGCCGGCGAAAGTGAGCGCGCGCCCGAGCGAAAGTAGCGGCGGCGTGCCGGCGCGGGCTGCCGTGCTCGGCGTCGGCTCGGTCCGGTCCGACCCTGGCCGGCGTGTGGTGCATGTGCCCGGCCCGGCTCCGGTGGGGGCGCCGCCGGCGGTGGTCGGGAGTCGGTAGTCGGTCGAGGTCCGCTCGTAGTAGTCGCTCTAGACTCGCTCTCCTCCGCTCGTTCTCGGACTGGGTGCCCCGTCTCGGCCAGTGCGGCCGCCGGCGGCCGTGATTCGTGACGCGCCCCGTGTCTCGTGACGGCCTGTCCCATGACGCTCTGTTTGACGGCGCGGCGCGCGGCGGCCGGTAGCTGACGCGCGGCCTCCTCTGTTGCAGGCCGTCGCGCGCCGCCGCGCCGCGCCAGCTGCCCCATCTGCGGCAGATGGTTTCAGAAGGGCTCCCACCTACGCGAACACGTGGCCAGCATCCACTACCCGGTGCCGTCGAGCTGTGAGCTTTGCGGCAAGCTGCTGCGCTCCAAGGCGTCGCTGCGCACACATCGCATCAAGTACCACCGGCGTGGCGAGCAGTTGGCGGCCGAGAAGGCCGAGCGGCCACGGTCGCGCGGCGTCCTGCCTGCTGCCGACGGCCTGCTGTAGCCCGGGCGTCGGGCCGGGCGCGCCGGCCAGCCCCTCCCCCAATACTCGCGCGCTCGGTCGGCCGGGCGGCTGGGCCCCGCGGCGGACGTGCGCACGTGGCGGCCGTGTGGGCCGCCTGTCTCAGGGTTCGGACTGGACGCGTCGCACCGCCGCCGGCCCGCCTGGGCGGGGTGCGGCCGGGCGTGGCGCGCGGGCGGCGGCCGCGGCTCGCTCCCCCCGCCGCCGGCGCCGGCGGGGCCGGCTCTCGGGAATCTCATGCGGTGCAGTATTGTGAGTGCCAATCTGTTGAGATATACTCGGTAGTCTAGCGCGCGGTGAGGGATGCGATGTGTTCATCGGTGGTATTTTGTAAGTGGTTTTGTACGGAGGCTCAGGCCGAAAGCGCTGTGAAACGTGTGAGATTTTCTCATGCCGACTGTACTTGCCCGGATAAAATGACATTCCACGATATTATTTTGCTAGGTTGTGGCACGGATCCAATATAGGCACTTGTCCGTAAGCCTGTCTTTACCTGCCGGTAGGAGGAACGACGCCCCAGTATTTCCATTTAACCTGCCTTGACACGCCGCTGCTCTCACCCGGCTTGGCCAGTCTGGCTGCACTCTAACGCTATGTGACATTGAAGGATACACACTGCATGTGACCCTAGCCTGGATCCCGGAGAAACGATTGTCACCGGCCGTTGCGAAATAATTGAACTCGTTATCATTTCTTAGCTCGCGATACGGTGTGGGATGTGAGGTTGGATTGTCGTATTTATTTTGCTTCAGGATACTGCGGAAGTCATGAATTTTTGTGACAATTTTCGAACCAATACAAACTTAACGTTCGGCTATGATTTCGTAATTTTAGCAGGTTTGCATATCTTGGAATAGTCTTCTTTCTTCAAGTACTTTAAGAGAGCTTTCCTTTAAACAAGGAGAATTGTTGGAAGTTAAGTTTCAAAATCAAACGATTTTACCACATTGCGGAAGATAATAATGTTTGTGTACCAAAATTCGTAAGGCTTGGGTAGGCTGTGCCCGATCTCTGGTATGCAGTACCACTATCCCCGGAAACACGACCTGGCCTACCCTCGCAGCACCGCCCTGACCTTATCGTTAGCGCAGAGGGCCTGACGTAACCTCAGACCTTCCGTCATTACAGTGGACCTGAGCTACCCTGAAACCTTCCGCTACCACAGAGGACCAGAGTTGACCTCCGGTTCCCCGTCGCCACAGGACCTGACCTCTGACCCCCACTCACTACAGAGGACCTTACCTGACCTGACCTCCGACCCCCGCTCACTACAGAGGGCCCGACCTGACGTGCAACCCTCAGTCACTACGGAGGGCCTGACCTGACCTCCTAACCTACCCCCTCACTATAGAGAACTTTACCTGATCAGGCACCTGACTTAGGTCAGGAGATCTGACCCGGCGATCTGACCTGACCTTACTACCAACGACCTGGCCTGACCCCCTACGCCCCCCCCCCCCACCCACATCCTGACGGGGCACCTGATGTGACCAGGTCTCTGACCCTCCGTGGCCATAGAGCACCTGACCTGACGTGAGACCTTCCGTGGGCACAGAACACCTGACCTGCCGACTCTTGGGGACTGCATGGGATCTGACCTGACCTCCGACCCTCCGGGACTGCAGAGAATCTGACCTGACGTCTGCCGTCATCGTCCCGGGGGACCGGACCTAATTAACACGTCCTCCCAGCTGACGAAACCCTGACCGCGAGCCCACCTTCATTTCTGAAGGCCTGGTCCGAGGCCGTCCGACGCACCAGACCAGACCAGACCTGACCTGACCTGACCTGACCTGACCTCAGCTGACGGCTGACCCCGTTGCAGCGCGACTGATGAGCTGTCCACACTGCACCCACATCTCCAGCAACTACGGCAAGCTGAAGGCGCACATCGGCAAGGTGCACTTCCCAGTGCCGGTCAGCTGCGCCGACTGCGGCAAGGTCTGCAAGAACAAGTACGCCCTGCAGGTGCACAAGAGCAAGTACCACCGGCGCCGCTGGAAGGTAGCGCACCAGGGCGCGTCGCCTGCGCCGAGCCCTCATCGGCCGGACTGACCGGCTGGGCTCGCCGCGGGCTGGCTGGGGCGGCGTGGCGGGGAGGCTTGCTGCGCCCGCTGTCCGGGGGGGGGGGGGGGGGCGCTGCCGAGCTGCGGCGGCTCGGAGAGCCGCGGCAAGGGCGGGTGGAGGGGCTCGCTGGCTCCGCCGCCCGGGGGTGGTGCGTTGCGCAGCCGCGGAAGCTCGGAGAGCCGCGGCAAGGGTCGGCTGGGCGGGAGGGGCGCATGCTTCTGGGCGTGGCTCAAGCTGGCAGATACTCCGGGGAGAGTGTCGGGACTGCTTGCGCTTGGTTTCCTCCATCATACTCATCGCAGTCTGAGGCGCTTGGTCCTGTTTAGGTGCGGGTCGTCTGAGTAGGTCGTCCAAGGGACGCCGTTTTTAGTCCCGGTAGTCACCGACGCCAGCGGTGCGGATCGGGCGGCGCGGGGATAGCTCTGGAGGAGGGGTGGGCGGGGGCCACGGCCCCGGCTGCTGCTCTTCTGAAAAGGGAGGCGCGTTGTGGCTCAAGCAGAATGTGCCGTTTGCTAATAATTTGCTAATACTCAATGGGTGGGATATTTACCTCCTGAGGCATGCCGTATTATCCTCCTTAACTTGCTGACTTGCGTTTGCTGACATGTTCAGAGCAACTATGGACACAGTCACTGATTGGAGTGATTTTGAAAGTCAAGTTATCTACTAGCTCGCGTTGGCTAACGAGTGCAGACAAATGATTAATGCTCAAGTGCGCACTGAAGTCCATCAGCGAGACAATCCGGCGGAAGTTTTAGTGCTTTTCGCGACGGACAACGTTTGGAGCAGCTTGGCCACTGGCAGAGGACAGTCGTACAAGACAGCGTCTCTTGCCCCTACAGTGCCAGTATTCGCATCCCCATGGGAACCCCGATGCGGCGCGATAGATCGATGATAGATAGTTGCTAGATAGTTGGGAGATAGCTGACCCTCAGCATGTGGCCCGAGTGGTTCTTATTCCTCGGATGTTAGGTCCCAGGGCTGATTGGAATAAGAGAACGTATCTTACTGAATGCGGTGTTGCTGTTCCTGGGACGACAAATATCCTGCACGCGAGTTTATGCATGTTACGGGTTGCATAGCAGTAGTCGAACGATATCATGACAGCATCTCAAATTAAAGTGGCAGCCTACCTCCCACTAGTGTTTTGGTACGTTGAAGTACGGCGACGAGACCAGGTATATGCGCGTGGTTCTCTGCCAAAGCTCCAATGTGCCGTTGGCAACCGTGCTCATGTCGCCTTGCAGTGTCGTATGCCCGTCGCGCACGTTCGACAAGGTATCCGCTAATGTTGGAAGGCTAGTCCATAGTATGTATCACCGCAGTTGATAACTGCCTCGGCCAGCAAGTGGTAACGTCGCGGTGCGGCGTCCGAGTCGCGAGTGGTTAGTCAGAGCTCAGCCGCTGAGCCAAGCGGGCAGCAGGCGCCAGTAATCATACTCCCAGTCGTGGTCTGTGGCGGTGTCTTCTCGTTTTCGAGCTCGCCGACGCACCGCGGGATAGTTACCAAGCCATGTTTAGGCTCGTGTGTGTCTTGCGTTCTCCAACGGTGCTTGTGTAACATGTATTCCGGGTAAGAAGTGGTCCAGAACTAGTCTTTGGAAGAGGCGATGTGCGAATATCCCTGTGAGTAAGCCCCTGCGCAGTGTATTATCGTGTTCAGAGGCGTCGGCTTCTCGCCAAGATTGACCCATGTCTTCCCGCTCCAATCCGATGCACCCAGCATAGGCCACACGAGAACCCTTGATCAAAAATGACACCGTCCCTTTCACGTGGCGTGAGGCCGTGGCCAGCGGTCACGGTCTGGTGATCACGAAGAGCCCTGTCCACTCTCTGGGCGTACTGTTCCCGGGACTGAGTGCCCCACCAAATTGGCAGCCGCTGGAATTGAGTGTCATTGTGTTTTTCGGAACGCAAGTGATTGGTTGACCGTATGAATAACAATACACGGTTGGATGCGTCGGTACGACTGTCTGTGTTTAGCTATTTTTATCTGGAGCCTTCACGCCAGCTGTGTGGTGTGGCGCTGAACACCATGACAGTCAGTGGAGTTGGAGCAGTTGTGTGGCGCTGAACACCATGACAGTCAGTGGAGTTGGAGCAGTTGCGTGGCGCTGAACACCATGACAGTCAGTGGAGTTGGAGCAGTTGCGTGGCGCTGAACACCATGACAGTCAGTGGAGTTGGAGCAGTTGTGTGGCGCTGATCGCCATGGCAGTCAGTGGAGCTGGAGCAGCTGTGAGGCGCTGATCGCCATGGCAGCCTGCGGAGCTGGAGCAGTCGCGGGGCGCTATCGTTCAGCCGGAGCCCCAGCAATGCAAAGCTTGCAACAGTTTCCTCCCTCCCCACCTCTTACCCATGATAGCGAGTATAAACATTGAGTATAAACATAGGTTTTACTATATAAGTTGCAAGTAAAATATCCATGTGCTCTTAAGACTTTCCTAAGGCGTGAGCACTGCACGATGCATCGATATTCTGCAAAAAACGAAAATGCGGAGACCACTAGCCTTCAAAAACACGTGCATCTCGCAACTGAAAACAAGACCAGATAAGCCAAAAGCTGGACCTAAAGCCTGTCCAACGCGCTGTTATTGCGTGGTCCGAGGGCTCACCTGCGTGACACAAAGTACATCAGGAAATTAATACTGTGAGAACGGCATCCGCGCCGATACAGCTGGTCAAGCCTGCAGCCTCCCCGTAAGGGCAGCCCACTCGTCGCTCCCGATTGACGTAGCTGTCTGGCGTTCCGTGTGGCGGCGCCACCGGTGCCGGAGCAGCTCGATGACGATGTACGACGGTGGCTCGGCGCTCTACTCTGTCAGCCCCGGCGGCGGCGGCTGCTGTTCGGGTTTGTGTCGCGTGGCCCTCATGTTCATCACCGTGTTGAGCATGACCTTCACCATCGGCACGCTCATCATCGCCGGCTCGGCGCTCTACAACATCTACAAGTGAGTGGCGAGGGCGAGAGAGATGCTGAGAGACATACTGTGTCATAGTGAAGCCTGGTGCAGACAAGTGGACTACAGCAGCTGGCGACAGGCTGCCGCTGGTCTCGCCTTCAGCCGTATCACTTTTGTTCAGCCGTGAAGTAAGAGAATGAAATGACTATTGCATGCCCCACCAGTGTCAAAGAATATACGTAGACATGTTCACGATATCTTTCAAGGATCAAACCACGTCTTATACAACTGCGGCGTGCCCCGCTGAGCCTGCAGCTCTATTGCCGGCTGGGCGTCGGCGTCAGCCTCTCACCCAGCCCGCCCCTCCGCTGCCCCAGCGAGCCGGCGCTGTACGCGGTGGACCGGCAGGGGCTGATCCAGCTGTGGATCCTGGTGGCGGGCGGCGCAATCGGCGTCTTCACCAACATCTGCGGCTTCACCGGCGCTCTGCTCCGCGTCAGGTAAGTCGCACGGGCGCTGGTCCAGGTCGCCGTGGCCCGCCTGACCGCCGGTCGAGGTCGCCGTGGCCCGCCTGACCGCCGGTCGAGGTCGCCGTGGCCCGCCTGACCGCCGGTCGAGGTCGCCGTGGCCCGCCTGACCGCCGGTCGAGGTCGCCGTGGCCCGCCTGACCGCCGGTCGACGTCGCCGTTGCCCGCCTGACCGCCGGTCGAGGTCGCCGTGGCCCGCCTGACCGCCGGTCGACGTCGCCGGACCTCGCGCGCCAGCCGCCTGGGGGGGGGGGGGGGGGGGGGGGGGGGGGGCGTCCATCAGGTGCTGCGGTGAGCTCGCTCCGTCAAGCGTATGGGTCGGGCGGCCACTCTGTTTCACCGCAGGCTTGCGATGTGCGTCGTATCGCTCTCCTTCCGCTGCTTGAACTCCCTCTCCGCCACTGGCGTCGGGTAGCAGACCCGCCACCGAACCGGCGCGCGTCCTCAGATAGTCCCGCCTGTCGTGCTGCACTGCGCAGGTGTCTGCTGCTGGGGTACGCCCTGGTGACGGGCCTGGCGGTGGGTGCCCACCTGGTGGTGGTGTACATGCAGCGCTCCGCCGGCGACCGGCGCCACATCGGCCGCCTCAACATCACCGACGACCCGCACAGCGTCTGGACCGTCGAGATGAACGCCTACGCGGCCGAGGTTAGTTGGAAGCCACTGAGCCTCGAGGCCAGCTACGGCCCGCAGGGGCTCAGGTTTTCTTTGGCGGACGGAAGCAGTGGTTCTCCCGGTGACGTTGATAGCGATGAGTCGTTATTCGTTACGGTGCGTATTCTGCTTTGACCGGATCGGTGAGCACTGCGTTCTGAAAACGATTCTTCGAGTAGAATCTGCAGTAAAAGATTTTGCCCGTTTTGTTGAAAAGTCAGTCGCGTGGTTTGCGGTTATTTGCCACCAGGGACACTTGCCACAAGCCACCGCTTTTCTGTTTCCAAGCTTGTTTATTGCGACTTACTTTCCAGATGGCGTGTATGCTCCCTCATTTTTTTATACATCCAGGCTTAAATGTTTCCTGAAGCCGAGACAAATTGAGTACTACCGCCCGTTGTATGGAATATTAACGTTGTGCGCACAACAGCATAGCGACGCCAGGCTATACTCATGGCGTAGCGACGAACGAATCGGCGTCTTAGATGCGGCCAGAGTTCGTTGGAGGTAATCGGTTGTGCCCAGTGGCGGCCGAGCCGAGCCAGCTCCGAGATGGTGTGGTGTGGTGTGGTATGGTATGGTGTGGCACGGTCTGGCGTGTCTCAGCAGGTGCTGAAGCGCGTTCGGACGGTGCCGAACAACTCGACTGTCGCCACGAATAACATCAACAACACCATCAACAACTTACGCGTCAAGCTCGCTCCGGACGCCAAGTCCGTCAAACAGACGGCGCTCAGCACTGTCAACACCATCCAGTCGTTCCTGAAGGTCAGGGCGAGGCGGCGACGGCCCATGCCGGCCGAATACTGATCGAAAGCGCCGTTCTTGCGTCCGTGTGTTTGGGAAGTTACGCACGTGCGTTTGGGAAGTTACGTCCATGTGTCTGGGAAGTTACGCCGTGTGTTTGAGAAGTTGCGTCCGTGTGTTTTGGGAAGTTACGTCCGTGTGTTTGGGAAGTTACGTCCGTGTGTTTGGGAAGTTACGTCCGTGTGTTTGGGAAGTTACGTCCGTGTGTTTGGGAAGTTACCTCCGTGTGTTTGGGACGTTACGTTCGTGTGTTTGGGAAGTTACGTCCGTGTGTTTGGGAAGTGACGTCCGTGTGTTTGGGAAGTTACGTCCGTGTGTTTGGGACATTACGTCCGTGTGTTTGGGAAGTTGCGTCCGTGTGTTTGGGAAGTTACGTCCGTGTGTTTGGGAAGTTACGTTGTGTTTGGAAGTTACGTCCGTGTGTTTGGGAAGTTACGTCCGTGTGTTTGGGAAGTTACGTCCGTGTGTTTGGGAAGTTACGTCCGTGTGTTTGGGAAGTTACGTCCGTGTGTTTGGGACGTTACGTCCGTGTGTTTGGGAAGTTACCTCCGTGTGTTTGGGACGTTACGTCCGTGTATTTGGGAAGTTACGTCCGTGTGTTTGGGAAGTTACGTCCGTGTGTTTGGGAAGCTACCTCCGTGTGTTTGGGACGTTACGTCCGTGTGTTTGGGAAGTTACGTCCGTGTGTTTGGGAAGTTGCGTCCCGATGACATTAGCGCAGCGAAAAAAAAATGTTGCCGCTCCGCGAAATTTGACTTTCCATCCGCTCTTTACATCTGTATTGTTATTAGGAGCCGTCCATACATTATATTACGCATAAAGTGGAGGGCTTTTTGACGGAGCGTTACCGAAATGTAACAAGGGGATGACGTAACGTTACGCTCAGGTGCGATTGCAAATCATGCTATTTTTTTGTAAATTTTTAGAACTTTGAGGCCGGATGTCGTTGTCGTCCTCTCATGACAAGCAATACGTCTTTCTCAATACGTGGTCTTTTTTCGCCTTGTCTAGCTCAATACGAGGCCCAATGGACCTTTCTGGAACTTAACGCTGCAAGCAGCGTAACCAGGGAAGAAGGGTGGATTTGCTCAGCGCAGCCAGTGTGTTACCATAGAGAGGGGTAGCAAATTGGCAAAAATCTGTACAACAGTTAATGGCTGACGCCGTAGAAGTTAACGATGCTGAAATATTTAGGCCTAGTCTCCTCGGCAATAGCGCCTGTTACAAATACCCCGTACCAATCACACATCGGAAGCATGCTCGCATGACGTTCGAATTCGCAAACGGACTTCCAGAATCCGAAGTCATGTAGACGTACAATTGCCATTGCCATATTGTACTTACTCTCCTTTCCAAAGGCTCATGTGTGACAGATTGTTTGCATATGTCCATGCCCGTCATTTTTGAATGCAAAAGCTCCGGAATCATCTTGATGCACACGTCTATTTTGAAGCTTTGCTGCGTACCTCGTGCTGTGTTTTGTGCCATTCTGTTGCCGTTTGTATCACACGTTCAACTTGCCTTCCAGTGCTGCGGTAAAAGCTCCGTGGAGGATTACATCCAGGAAAACGTGACCATCCCCGAGTCATGCTGCAAATCCAGCGCAGCGTGCAATGCCACTCTGCGGCAGGAACCACGACTGAACTTGAAAGTCGTCCGCGAGATGTCGCACCCGCAGGGCTGCGGACCCTTCCTGCACGCGGCGCACGCTTTCGTCGTGACCGTGATCACGTGGGTCAGCTACGTGGTGGCTGGCTCGCAGCTGTGCGGCGCCGTCATCGCCATGACGCTGGCCTTGTTCTGCATGAAGTAGCGCCGGGCGCAGCGGTGGCCGGCAGACGCCAGCCGTGCGGCAGTAGCCGCTGCCGGTCGAGGAAGCCGTGCGGCGGTAGCCGGCGCCAGTCGTGGAAGCCGTGCGGCGGTAGCCGGCGCCGGTCGTGGAAGCCGTGCGGCGGTAGCCGGCGCCGGTCGTGGAAGCCGTGCGGCGGTAGCCGGCGCCGGTCGTGGAAGCCGTGCGGCGGTAGCCGGCGCCGGTCCTAGAAGCCGTGCGGACCAACTCGGCGGTGGCCGTATGCGGGCAGGGTTTGGACACTGCTGCTGCTGTTGCTGCTAGAGCCAGCGAGGTTCCCGTTTGGCCTACACCTTACCTGAGCAGTACGTCTAAATAAATGATGGAAAATTGTGCCAAGCTATCGTCTCAATCACATTTAAAGGGGTCCTCGTGTTAGGGTGACCACCTCTTAGCTGTTGCCATTTAAGCCGAACAAATAGGCAATACAAATCGATCGTACTCACATGGCCAGCATATATAATAGGATGCATTTTATCTTTAAAGCAGCGTGTCCAGAACCGTTTGACACTGATCAACGCATAGTTTGCATGCACAGATGCACAGTTTCACACTGACTCCGCCACTCACCATTCTTGCGGTCAACGTGACGTTTAGAAATACAATCAGCTTCACCACATCAAAGCACAGTTTCACGGCCGTAAGCCAAGGTGCCTGCTGCCTGCTATGCCTGCTGCAACTAACAGAAGTACTCTGCTGCCCGTCACTCAGGTCCGAGTCTTCCGTCAGCCGAGCTGCAGCCACAATGGGCAAGTTCGTGCGATTATTGGTGCTCACCGGCTTTGTGTGGCGCCTTGCTAAACGCTTCTTCAGGAGTCGCTCCCCACCCCCTACAGCTCCTTCTACCCCTGGAACGTGCAGGGGTCCGTGCCCCTAACAGAAGCAGTACAAAATTTGGGAGCTGCAAGTGCTATGAACCGAACTTCTATCACTGAAGCCTATGAGACACCTGCGCCGCACGGAAGTGACCAGACGTGAAAACTGCTAGTTGTGATGCCGGCGACGTCAAAAGCCAGTCAAGTCAGATGCCATAGGCAAACTACAACATTAGATTCGAGTCTGATCAAGTTTGCTGGCCCACTCGGTCGCGGGTGTGGCATGCAGGAACGGTGTCACGGGTTTTAAGTTGGGGGGGGGGGGGGGGCAGGATCTTCCAGGTGGCCTCTTGGACAAAATCGGGTCTCCTCACATGGGGAGAGGGCTCCTGCGCAGCGCCGTGTTCAAGAGGGAGGGGAGGGCACCGATGGCATGTGCCCCCTTATAGAACTGTTACACGTATCATATCCAAGTAAACACATATCGACAGCATACAAATCTAGAATGAGGGCCTTCTTATCTAGCAAAGGATCTGGCTACCATAAAACAAGGTCTGCTGCTCCTGAAAAGGGGCTTTCCGGTGCAAAGAGGGGCTTCCTAATTCAGGATCGGATGGTTACGATTCACGAAAGGGACCTCCAAATCTCCAGCCGAGGGGCCTCGTTACCTCAAAACAGGGCATTCCGATCCGGAACCGCGGCCACCTGTTGCATGAAAGGGGCCTCCAGAATGTCAAGGGTGCCTCCTAAATCAGTACAGGGGCTACCTAGTCTGTACCGGGGACCTTGGACCATCAAATGGACCTCCGGAGCACAACATTAGGCTTCCTCGTGTAGAGCATTGGCTACCTTACTCACAAAGGCGGCCTCAAGACCCAGAAAGTGGGCTTTTTATGCAGCGAAGGGCTTTCTGAGACGGATTTATTACACTCAAGCTCAGTTATTAAGGCCTCATTTGCCCGCATTCTGTTACTCTACACGTAGGCATGATGTCTTTAGTTGGAGAAAAGGGGGCCTCCCAAAAACTTTGGGGAGGGACAAAAACATGGTCTTGCACCCTGCCTTCCGGCAGTGGCAGCTGCCCCTCCCCTGCTGCGCTATCCCTGATGCCATGCAACAAAGCAACAGAACAGCTGAATGTCTGCTGTTCCCATTTCCATCCGCACAGCAGTGCTTGAGCCGTTAGGCCTAGATTGCGGCCTCTCTCGACAGGGTCCGTGAGGGTGCCGATGGTGTAGTGGGGTATAGGATAGCGTGCGAAATCAGAGGAACGGGGCTAGATTCCCCGCAGTCACCAACCCTCCTGCAGGGGTGACAGGCAGGCGACGCCACATAGTCTCAGCAGCTGAGAGCGTCACAAAGATCCAATGACGACGGATTTTGTGCCAGCGGGCAAGTTTTAGCAGCAGACAGCAGTAGCACCGACTCCACCACCCACCATTCTTGCGGTCAACGCGATGTTTAGAAATACCAATCAGCTTCACCACATCAAGGCAGTTTCACGGCCATAAGCCGAGGTTTATGCTGTGCCTGCTGCAGCCAATAGAAGTACTCTGCTGCCCGTCACTCAGGTCCAAGTCTTCCGTCAGCCGAGCTGCAGCCACAATGGGCAAGTTCGTGCGATTATTGGTGCTCACCGGCTTTGTGTGGCGCCTTGCTAAACGCTCCTCCAGGAGTCGCTCCCCACCCCCTACAGCTCCTTCTACATCTGGAACGTGCAGGGGTCCGTGCCCCTAACAGAAGCAGTACAAAATTTGGGAGCTGCAAGTGCTATGAACCGAACTTCTATCACTGAAGCCTATGAGACACCTGCGCCGCAGGGAAGTGATCAGATGTGAAAACTGTTAGTTGTGATGCCGGCGACGTTAAAAGTCAATCAATTCAGACACCGTAGGCAAACTGCAACATTAGATTCATCGAAACGTTTGATGAATTCTGAATTAATCTGCAGTTATTACAGCCGCGACCAAATATTGTAAACTGCGAATACTGGGGACGGATGTCGACCACAGCAAGCCGGATCGACCACTGGCGATCCCGAGGCTCAGGCAGCTTTGAGATCCATGCACGAGTTATAGCTAATACATTCGCCTGCACCGCGCGGTCGCAAGTTGGCCTCGGGTCTTCGTATGCTGTGGTTGGCGTAATCTGATCCCACCTTACAACGCGTCAAAGCAGATGACGCGCAATCGAGGCAATATCGCAATATTGCACGGAAAGCCTTTCCGGCCGGATCATCGCCTAACCATCTATACTGCATCACTTTGCGGCCTTCCGCCTCACGTAGCGGAGAGCTGGACGAGCCCGCCGGCCTGGCCACCAGTGGTAACGTGCAATCTGGATCTAAAGCGCGTGGCGGCTGGGACGGTTCCGACTGGGCTGATCAAGCTGCATGCTCCCAGAGCCCAGTCGGACTCGCTCGGTCGGCGGTCCCCCTCATGATCACGTCTCGAGCGACGTAACGATAAGAAATAATATACGGCGGCGCCAGCGACGTGCTTCAGCCCAGCTCTGTCGGCGGATTTAGCCGTGTTATTGTACCGCCACGACCAAAACCGTTCCGATGGCCGCTGTGTCACGGACTTCGTGAGCTTCTGGTTGTGTTGCGATGCACGCTACCACCTTGTTTATCATGCGTGTGAACAAATAAAGCGATGGCGTACGGTCTACATTGTACTTCGCAACCCATAACGGAGCCAGACGAGAAGTCGACAGGCACCACTCAACAGAGACCCGGCCGACAGGTTCCGCTGGAACGGCGGACTGCACCGGTGACCCGCACCCACATTCACAAGCTGGTCATTCAAAGGCCGCCGATTCCACTGGCCCCTACGTCCAAGTCTGTAGTTCACACAGAACAGCATCCCCAAAACACGTTACGCAGCGAACCTCACTTCTCTCTCCGAGCCTTTATCATGTAGTTCACTTGGGCCCCATCCCGAACACACAGCTCAGCCACGCGACACACGAAACAGTCAGCATGAGCACGCACACTATTCACATAGAACCGCTAAAACCCTTTTGTTCCACTGGGGGGGGGGGGGGGGGGGGGAGGGGGAGGGCAGTCTGGCCAATGTTTGCATTACGCCCCCACTGCGTCACTGAACCCGCCCTGTCCACACACTGGCAGGGGATTTGTGCACTCTGCGGCACCGAACTGCTCCCACCCGACGACGGCTTGGGTCGCAGGGTGTCTCGTCGCGTCTCTGATGTGGTGCAGCCAGGCGCGACCCGTGATCGTGCCGTCCGCCTGACCCGAGGCACCGCTCCAGGCGGGCCGGTCCGTTCGCTGGGTGCGGCCGGCCCTCCGCCGCTAGCACGACTGACTGTCCGGCGCCTCCGGCTCGAGCGCACGCCGCGCCACTCCCCGCGCCACACCGCGTCCCGCGACTGGCAGCTGCCACCCCACGCGACGTCCTGCACAGTCGGCCGCCAGAGCCGCCGGTCGCCGAGGCTGGCCCCGGAGCAGCTGACCATCGCCGCCCGCTCAGCCGGAGGGGAGGCCGGCTCATGCGGGGGGCTGGTTCAGGCGGCACCGGCCGCAGGGTAGCCGAGGGCCACGCGGCCGCGACGGCGACGCCCGCTCAGCCGACGGGAGCAGCGCGGCCGTGGCGGCGCCGGCCGCCTACAGCATCGGCCGCTGGGCCCGCAGCGGCAGCAGCAGCGTCTGGGCCGACATGGCGTCCGGGAAGAGGCTGTGGTAGTTGATGAGCGGCACGTACGCGGCCGTGATCACCTTGCCTGGCGAGAGGGAGGGCAAGACAGGCCACGTCAGTTGCACCGCACGCTAGGAAACTCTGCCAGCGGCGCGACATGACCCACCCCACGCTAACGGCGTTTCGAGCCATCATGGCTATGTTCCGAGCCTGCCTGCGGCTGGGACGCTGACCGGGCATGGGAGTCTGGCGAAAGTCTGGTCTGGGTGAAAGTCTGGCACGAAAAAAAAGAAAGTCTGGCATGGGTGACCGATTACTACATCACCGTCGCACCGGGGGCTCCCTGGACATCGTTGCAAACGAGCCGCTTGGCTCAGGTCATCAATCGCCGCCAATGGCCACGGCCAGAGCTGCATTTGAATCAGACCAAGCACAAGCCAGCCCTCCCACGTGCTCAGTGCCTCCCAGATGAGGCGTGCTGGCCTTCAGCCCCGGTTCCGGACCCCGGCCGAGCGAGGCGCTCTCACCGGCGAACCAGCGTCCGTGCAGCGAGTTGACAGAGGCGGCGGCTGACGCGATGCTCGGACACTTGACGTAGACGTTGCCCTGCGGCGACTCCTTGTCCACGTAGACGTGCGTGAGGCCGCCGTGCTTGTTGCACTCCTCGACCACGTCGTCGCGCACGTCCGAGTCGAAGCCGGGGTTCTGGGCGGCGCTGCGGGGCCGGGCGGCACGGTCAGGGCGTCACCGGGGGTCACCCATCACACATGGGTCGGCGGAGCCCCGACCGGACCGCCGGCGGGTCACATCTCATACATGGATCCGCGGGCGGCCAGCGGGAGTCCCGGACGACCCGTCTGCAGTTCACCGCTCACAACAAGGATACGCGGGAAGTCCCGACCGGACCGCCGGCGGGCCAGCGGGAGTCCCGGCCGGACCGTCTGCAGGTCACCGCTCACACAAGGATCCGCGGGAGTCCCGATCGGACCGCCGGCAGGTCACCTGAGCACTCTGACGGCTCGCCCAGCGGCCGAAGCCACATCGCGGTCAGCGCCCGTGTTCGGCCGGCGGGGGAGCCGACACGTCACAGCCGCGCGGCCGGGACTACAGCACGATCACCACCCGCCGACTCACGTGGTGGCGTCGAACATGTTGGAGAGCATGAAACACTGCGTGGCGATGGGCGGCGCGATGCCTGGCTGGGCCGCGATGCCGCCCATCTGATTGTGGTTGAGCGCGCTGGCCGCCGCCGCCGGCAGCTGCATCCCGGTACCTGCCAGGATACGGCTCATCACTGATACACCCAACGGCGACACAGCCGACAGCGTACATCCTTAGTCAGCAGCGCTCGTTGGTGAACACGCCGCCACCATTTAGCCAGGCCATTCCACGAGTTACAGCACATGCCAGCACTCCTATCCGGCAGTCCAGTGGCGTTCTGGCGCCGCCTCGCCGGCTCCCGCGAGTCTGAGGCGTCACCGTCTCCGGAGTTCGGCCGCCGGCCCGAGCCGGCCCGGAGCCCCACTCACCCTGCGCCAGCTTCGCCATCAGCTGGAGTCGGCCGGTGGCGCCGAGGTCGACGCCCGAGCGGTCCATCTCGTCCGAGTCGAGTACGTTGGGCCCGCCGGCGGCCACCTCCGAGCGCTCGGTCACGTGGCCCACCTTCATCGGCCGGCCGGCCAGCTCGAACCCGTTCAGCTTCTCCAGCGCCCGCTTGGCGTCGTCCGCCTTGTTGAACTGGCGGCGCGCACACGGCCATCAGACGGGGAACGCCCGGGACAGACCCGTCGCCGTAGACGAGAGGCGGCACACGCACGTGAGGTGATCAAGAGGCTGCTCCGACGGGAGACTGCCGACCACGACTGGGGGGCAGCCGCCGCGTTCTCCGGTGCGGAAGGCATCGGTAAGGCGGCAGCGTGCATGCTGCCAAGCGAGCAGTCACGACCATGACCGTAAGCTCACATGTGTCTGGGAAAGCACCAGTCACGGCACAGTACATGACCGCATGAGAAGCGGACGGCGTGGATCGGGGCCAGATCGCGGTCAGCGGCCGCGGGCACGGGCCAGACCTCACCGTGAGGAAGCCGTAGCCCTTGGAGCGGCCCGTCTGCGAGTCCATGATCAGCTGGATGTCGTCGATCTTGCCGAATGGCTCGAAGATGCCCTTCAGCATGTCCTCGGTGATGTTGAAGTGAAGCGAGCCCACGTACAGCCGCATCGAGCCGCGGGCGTCTGGCCGAGCAGTGGCCGGGCCGGCGGCGGCGGCGGCCGCCGCCGCACGGTTCTTCTCCGCCTGTTGGGGCACGGCGCCCGTCAGCCCCGCCACACAGTCTGCGAGACACGGCCACACAGCCCGGGACATACGGCCACACAGGCCACACAGCCCGGGAAACACGGCCACACGGTCCAGGAGACACGGTCGCACAGTCCGGGAGACACGGTCACACAGTCAGGGAAACACAGCCACACAGTCCGTGGGACACAGCCACCCAGTCCGGGACATGCGGCCACACAGTCCAGGAATATACGGCCACACAGTCCCGGAACATACAGCCACCCAGTCCGGGACACACGGCTACACAACCAACGACACGCGGCAACACAGGAGAAAACAGGCAGCTACGAACACGCACCGACAGCGGCTGGGTCCACCAAACACATGGATAAAAGGGCTACGCGTCGGCCCGGACAGCTAAGGAACGTTCGACGCGCCCACCTCGGCAGCATGCGGGCCGCCTGTGAAAGTCAGCGTGGCTTCCTGGGAAGTCTGCACTGCCACCTGCTACTGCTCGATAGTGCGTTCGCAATGCCTACACCGTATTGAATAGTCCCCGAACCGTGTTTGTATTTGTCCTGTCTAAGCCCAGACCTGTGGGTGAGGATCACCTGAGGCAGCTGTGCACGACAGGCACCGCCCCCCCCCCCCCCGCCGTGGCTTGCTCCGTGTGATCCCCTGCCGGTCCATTGACGCTCACCTGAGAGGGCTGAACCATGATCGGCACGCCGAGCAGCTTCTGGCCGGTCAGACCCATGGCCAGCGGCACCGACTCCACGTCCTTGAACTCCACGTACACGATGCCCTTGAAGCGGCGGGTCTTGTTGCACATGATCATGCGCACGTCCGTCACCTAGAACGAGGACGGCTCGTCAGGGATCCGTGGTCGGCAGAATCAGCCGACACGCAGGGCGGTGTGGGCGCGGGACAAACCGCGCCGAGCCTGCAGCCGGACGGGGCCCATCGTGAACGCCAAACGTCAGCACGCATCGTAAACTCGACCAAGAAGTCGTGTAACACCGCAGGCGGAACCGGTAAACGTAGGGGCGGCGCGCGCTCGACTCAACCGCTGCTGTCACACCCAGGCATCCGGCACCGACGAGTCCGGCTCACCTTCCCGACCGACGAGAAGAACTCCTCCAGGTCTCTGGTCTTGACGCGCTGCGACAGCTGCATGCAGAAGACGGTGCGCGCGTCGCGCTCCTCGGGCGTCAGGTCCAGCCGCCCGCCGCCGCCGCCGCCGCCGCCGCCACCGCGGCCGCTGTCGGCAGAGCACGCGCCGCTCAGCGCCACCGCCGGAGCCCGCCCGATCGAGCACAGCGCACGGTCGTCCCGCCGCGCCCGACAGCCGGCGCCGCCCGCCCGCACTCAGCCGGGGACGGACACACGTCGCTCGTTAGGACGCCGAGCCAGGACGAACGTAGGGGAGCGTAGGCTCAGCCACGGGGCCGCGAAATTGTTTAACCACCTGCAGACCGCCATGCAAAACACTATGCATGTGTCGCGCTGCAAGGCAGATGTGATACACCATCTGGTCCGAGATCACCAGCTGACCTGAGTGTACCTTGCTGCGCTGGCTTGTGAATTGTTAGCTGTCTGAATTGTGATACTCGTGAGTTTGTTTTCCCTTGCCCACTGTTTATTTTTGTTTTTAATCTTGACTCGGTTGACGAACAAACTGAAAATATGTCAGGATGTAACAACGATAAACTGAACTGAGATGAACTACACAAGCCCGATCATCTGCGCTGGCGGTCAATGGCGTGTTCAGACGATCAGGCAATCACTGGCAGCACCTCAGCGCCGACCACTTGGCGCGGTGCGGTGCGAGGACTCCGTCCAGAAAGAGCCTTTCAACCGGCTGCGCTGTCGTCCCTGCCCCGTCGGCCCCCGAGCCCGGCGTCAGCAGCGTGGCGGCAGGCTCACCCCTTGTCGCGGCGCGGCGAGCGGCTGCGCCGGCGCTCCCTGTGCCGCTCGTGGCCCCCGCTGCGCGACCGGTGCCGCCGCCGGTCGCGGTCGTGCCGGCCGCGGTCGCGGCTGCGGCTGCGGCTGCGGCGGCGGCGCTCACGGTCCCTGTCGCGGCTGCGACTGCGCCGGCTACGGCTCCGACTCCGGCGGTTGCTGCTGCTCCTGCTGGAAGCGGCGCACGCTGAGTTAGCGTCGCGAAGGGAAGGCAGCAGCTGCAGGCAGACGCCAGGGCAGCTCGGTAGGCCCAGCCCAGCCCAGTGGGGGCAGGGGTGTGCTAGCACATACACACAGACACACACTCATACGATCGCCACACATATTTATCAAGAGCACATGCAATGTTCAGAGTGCACAATAATAACTAGTAAGTTTACAGCAGCCAACGAGGATGCCCAATGCCGTTTTCAAGCTTACATGCATGTAAGTACATTTACTCCTTTGCTTTACCACATACTATCAATGTCAATAAACACACATTGACAAGTCAGATCCTCGCTGAAACACTGCAAAATGCGAACAAGTCCGTATATAGCTTATTAGCTTCCGCAAGCAATGCCAGAAAAAAATAGCAGCACGGGAAAACATGAACTTACCTCTTGCTCTTGGAACTAGTACTGTGGCCATTCTCTTTGCTCTTGGAAGTCGCCTTCCTAAGAGAACAGCAAAGATGAACGTGGCGGAGAGAGGAACAAAGCGCAGCATTAATGTCATGAACAACACAACTCCAACAAGGTTAGTATGAGCAAATGGCGTATTGCCTCCACATCAGGCGGTGTGAGGGCGAATCGACCACTTCCGACGGCTGAGTGGTGCGCATCCTCACACTCCCTCCCTCGACAAACTCAGCCTCACACTCGCCACTCAGTGCCTCCCATATACCTATTGTACAAACCTGGGTGTCAACTCGCTTTCGCTACAAGGCCGACGAAATGCAACATATAATCTGCAAAATATTTTCATTTCAATACTGCATGTCTGGGGAATGGGGGCGTACATCAGAATGACATCATGAAGAACAAGGTGGTACTGCATATGCACTTGTGAACAGAACACCATGAAAGAAATGCAGTCATCTAGAGTGCCTGGACCAGTCTGTATCATGACGCAAAGTGGGCTCTCTCGGAAGAAATTGCAAAAGAATGGTTAAAATATGCATCAGTTAAATATCTTAACTATTTAGATGAACATATTCGTGATGTCTGGGGGAAGATTAATTGTGTTTGGCCAGTCCAGCAAAACAAATGAATTAAATTTGGGTGATTTGGGAGATTCGCATTAGTGGTACAAACAACGCAGTCCACAGGGAATACGCCCGGCATCTCAAACGGTGTAACTCTCGGCTCGTGCAGCACTGGTCACAGAGAGTGGTCAGATGCGGGTGTGGGCACACATGGTCGAACACATACATAGGATCAAACACATGTGCTTGATCATGAAAGGACCACTGGAAAGAGAGCATATTTGACACCAGGGGGACGCCGCAAGCACAGATCACGACAGAGCAAGTGACACGGGGTCCTGGTTTCGGACACTGCTGCCGTCTGGATACGACGACCAGGGCGTCCGTGTTTTGGCAACACTTTTCTCCGGAAAACCTAAGGTGATAAAGGAAACGTTTCAGGATAAGTCAGTCTACATCCATATCATTGTCAATAGCAGTTCACACATCATTGAGACAAGAGCGACATGCGAACGTACCTAAATAAGCCTTGGATATGCAATGGCAAATACATCAGATGTTCCAATACCATCTGTTTCTTCCTAGATACCTGGGCAATATTTTCAAAGGAGCCCAAAGCCAAAAGATAAACTCGCTTGTATCAATAGGGTACAAAAATCACACCATACACATACAATATTACAGTTAGAACATTTCAGAATTATATCTGTGTTGGCTGAAAGCCAGCTGGAAAACAGGCTTAGTTATTAGAAAACTAATTTTTTCAAAATACCTTTTTAGTGTAGGGTGCCTCCAACAGCTCGTGAACGTCCAAATCGTCCGTCATCCCTGTAAGAACACCACATGCATTATTGACAGATGAAAGCACCACTCCCAGTCATCAAACTATCCAGAAACATTCTGCTTTACTAAAAAAAATAGTGAAAGGATGTTCACAATGCATGTCCATCATCCATTCAAGAGTGTCCCACCTTTGAGGCATATTTCAAAAATATACTCCAGTGAAAACTCAGGACTAGATACATCTCATAAAAGCACTATGCTGTGTCATTGTAGTACCATCAATGCATAAAAAGATAGCAATTGAAGCAATTGTTTAGCTCAAATTATACTGTCAACACTTCTTTCTTTCAATCACAACAGCCTTTGCCATGACAACCACTATGTGTACCTCTACTGGTGTGAACAAAAGCATGTTTGTGTTTAGGCCCAGTGGGCGGAGGCCTATTACCGAGAAGCATGTTGGTTGAAGTTTGAACAAGTGCCATCGCAAGGATCATATGACACTCCTTTTCCCAAAGCCAAAGTACACCCCCAAAAAAGAGCTACTGTGGTGAATACTGTAGGGGTGATATCAAAGCCACAGTATGACATTATGCTGAATTTTGTTTTGTTTCATTGTTTACACATCTTGTTATCATAACTAGTGTTTTAACTTTTTGTAGGATTTATTACACAACCATTTTGACACCATAGTAAGCTACAAACATAATAGCACACACATTGGGAAAAGCAAAGCACATGAGCTATATTACCATCACAGTGGTAAGCAGGGAGTCAAGTGAGACTTCCCTTGCACTGTCAGCTACTTCAATAAACACAAAATTCTGCACTTCTCAAAAGAATTTGAAGGAAATGACATCACTGACCAAATTAAAAGCATCTGATGCAACAGTAAGTAATAAGCACAAAAAGATGGGATTAAATACTTAATGACAAAGTTCAAACAACCAAAAAGACACTTTGTGTAAACAAACCAAAATTGCAACAATTAAACACACAGTGACAACAAAACTTAGCAGGCCTGAACCTCCACATAAGTTAACAATTATCAAAATAGTGTTGCAGCTCCAATCACAGCATGCCAAGGGCAAATGATAAACAAAAGCCTAGCTAATGCATGACAACAATTTATAAATTACTTAGGATTCCTTGATGATACAACACTGCTGAGCACAACATCCATTTATTTCATATTCCAAAGCACCTGTTTGCTGTGAACCAGAAAAAGAAATTGGAGACACAAACATTTGTTAAATATTGGCTTGGGGCTCCTGAAATGGATAATTTCCATTCAACCAGAGTAATGAAACCATAAATATGATAATAACAAACTTATTTCATGACTTCCATCTTATATTTTATCTTTTTTATCAAAGCTATGCTCAAAAATGCAGCCAAGTCATTTTTACATGTTTTGGCTGGACTTCACACAACTTTTTACCAATTATGTTACACTGCATGACAAAAGTGACTACATCAGTGCATAATAAAAGTACTACTGCATAGTACATGCCTAGCATATATTGAGCATATACCATGGCCAAAACTTTACAGAATTGGTGCAGATTAAAAACACAGTTCTGGCAAATGGGAAAATGCTAAAATTAATGGGGTTAAGTAACAGACAAGCAATTCACATTCAAGCATTTCCTTCAGCAGGTTTAATTTTTCCCAGATAATTCAACACCTGTTGATATCCATATACATCATCAGTGGTGTATCATATGACATGTCAGATGATGTGCTACAAAACTCATTTAACCTGGCTGGGAGCATTGACATGATAACAATGTGGTTTAAATAATTGTGCACAATACTTTGGGTGATGTTTACCAAAACAATATCAGACCCATATTCCAAAGAACAATGGTTTGCACTAAATCATTTAAAGACACCTCGTAATTGCTGGTGCTGTACAAGCATAAATCAAAGATGATAACATGATGCAAAACACAATGTCAAACATGCTAGAACACCACAATACCAAACCACTCCAAAAATACCTTGAGGTGCTGCTGCCAGAGATCTGATCTATTCAGCTGGGAAGTGGAGTCCAGGACGATGTAGCAACAGCTGGTGGGCGTATTATCTTCACCAGAGGGAATGATTTGACTAGAACAGAACATTTATGTTATTGAGGCCAACCACCCAAAGAATCATAAATTTATCTATACAATAGCTATTACTTAATATATGCAACATAAATCTGTGCATTCACCAGCATGAATAAGAAATGTAACAATATCACATCTTGTGCACAAGTAAAATGTAATGAGAGCTTAAGGGCACCACAGGTGGCCATATCTTATTTAATGACTTCTCACATCATTCATATGTCAGCATGCCTTGGCAAACCAAATAATATTGCTTCCCATATGAGGTTAAAATTGGTACATAATACAGCTGAAAACAATGTCTCTTCATTTTTCTACATTTACTTTCTTGAAGCATAGGTTTTGGCACAAGCCATGGTTTTGTTCAACCAATTCAGGTAGCCTGTGAGCTGCACCATATGTGAACAGCACCATATCATGAATTGATCTATACAATAGCTATTATTTAATACATGCAACATAAATATGTGCATTCACCAGCATGAATAAGCCAATAAGCCAACTAAATATGGATGACCATGGATAGAAGACAGAATGAATACTAGTCAACTGCATTGTAAAAAAAAACTTCTTAAAACAGATAGCATAAGATCTGGAGGAGTGGCACTTTTTTGCTCATTCTAATGTGTTTTAACTGATAAAATTGCCATGGACAACTGGTCAAAGCAACACAAGATACATGTCATTATTAGAAGACAGCAAAACAGACACTACTAAATTTGATGCTGACAAAAATTGATATATTCAAATGGTGCCCATGCACAGCTTGAATGATGTAAGGAATTGTGCTTGATATTATGACTCAACATTGTGCTATTGTGACACAGCTGAGCATGAACATTATGATGAATTGTTTGTGCAGCTGTCTCCCTTCCCATGCAAATCTGTGTATCTTTCTATGAGCTTAAATAAGCTCACAACAAATTAACTGCATCTTTTATTTCTACAGCAAGTACCTATGCACTTACCTTAAGCATATAAAATAAACTGAATCATACACTTTGTGTTAGGTTGTAACAAAAGTGTACATTTAACAGCATCATTAGCTCACCTGGTATGCAATAGTACAAGACACCACAATCACTTCAGGGGAGGGCACCGGTACAAATGACTATCAAAATAGGGACCTGGGTAGTACAATATGCCTATGCACCTAGTTGGCAACTGGCTGGGGAATTACCCGTTAAAAAGTGCCGCGAGTCACAGCGTAACACGCTGGTGGAGCACGTACCTATCACTGGAAATGTGAACAGAAACACGCTCCCTTCTGACCAGCTGAGTCAAGCCAGATTGATTCTAAATGGCTGACTTCACGATGCACGACTGACCACCACTCCTTAGCACACTAAGTAACAGTGCACAAGCTGTGAATGATCCGATCCAGCTATATGATTCTTGGAATATTCACTCCACACGCGTTTCCAACATGTCCTCCGCGCATCTGCTCCCCCTGCGTTGTCGTCGCCTATTGTGCCATATTGGTGATGATAAAATTCCTTGCTAAATACTAGGTGGTAAAATACGGACAAATTTAAAATATTATCTTTGGGACGAAAAATGTAAATCGGGTAAAATGCATCACACCAATAAAATAAAAACACAACTGACTGCACGCGATTTTATTCGTATGTCATGTTTACAAGGCACAAAAACGTCATAAGTAGAGTAGTGGGTTGTATTTAAATAATTTTCAGTTTGGTTGCCCGTTTGCAATGTAACGTAACGCTTGTGTTTCAAAAGCGGAGCACGTCAACTGCGAACAAGGCTATCTGACGGCGTATCTTAAAAAGGGACTGCGAAGAGGGGAAGGCAGGGAAAATTCGTGGCGTCAGGCTGTGGGCATACAGGTGAGGGCACGATTTGTCCGTACTGTATATCTATTCAAGATCTTGGTTCGATCAACTGAGGTGGCAGCGTTTTCTTTTTCATGTGGTATCGTGTTTTTATTGCTAGGTTGTGCAGTATGTGCGTTGATATATAACAATTGAAGCCCACGGGACAGAGATGGATGCCCATGTTGCCATATGTTTGTTTGTGATCTCAAATCACAGTATATGCTCAAGCTGAAATGCATAATTTATTTATTTTCCTTTCGCCTAAATTGAAAGAAAATGGTGTCTCTGAACTGAAGCTGTGACACCCTGATCAAAACTAACAGCCTGAATGTTACCACTTCTGCTTTCTGTGCCTTAATGCACTGGATACATAATGAGTGCTGCATTGAACAAATGACCACTGTAACATGCATCCCCGATAATTCCATGTATAACACTGGACATCTCCAAGGCATTCATTTTCTGAACCCCACTCTTCCTTGCACTGGACACAGGCCAGGCCAAATTGTGCTGACAATGTTTTTTTGTATAAAATGTTTTTATAGTGCTATATTTTCAATTGAAAATTGTGTTTTCAACAACATGATGACTTGTAAAATTAGCTCCAACTTCTGTGTGCTAACATTGGTATCACCAACTGGGAACTTGCAAAAAATGCACAGATATAGGAAGCCTTTCAGAATATTATTGAGCAGGTAACTGAAAACCAGCTTTTTTGCTTAACCCTTTATGTCTCCATCCCTACTTCAGCCATTAAAACAGCTGCCTGAACACCCCAGTAGCGTGTCTTGCTGCTGTAAGCAGCGAGGCCATGTCAGCTATGGAGATAAACAGTTTAAAGTTTAGTTGTAGGCTGTCAAAACTGGCAAAAATTTTTCCTGGTTTTAGCAGTCTGTGTATCCCAGAATATTAATAATGCCTGGGAATGAGGGCTTTGTTGTAAGTGTAAAAGTGATCTTGGATTTTTCCCTTGAATTCTGTACATGCTGTGCAGACTGCTCTGTGTAATCTAGGAACTGTGAGTGCATAATTTATTGGAATACAACAGGCTTGGGGTCAGTGCACAGGTATAACCACAATTGGTCTGTGAATCAAGAAAGTTTTGGTGGCTGATTCTACCCATGTAGCTGTGAACTGTGCTGTTGAGCTTGACAGCTCCTGGCAGTGAATGGGTAGGAATCCAGCAGCATTTTCAGAATTTTTTCATCCCATGAAGCACTGATGTAACAAGCTATCCCTCATTGATCAAGCAGCAAATGAACTATTTGGCTATAAGGCCTGAACACTGCCAAAAAGTGTGACTTGTTAATCATAGACCTTTTAACATTCAAAGTTAAGGAGAATTGCCACCCAGATGTGGTCTCATTGGGGGCTGAGGTTGACTGTAAGCACCCATCTGCATTGTACAAGGAGCTCTGATTCGACTTTAGGATGTGCATGATCCTGCTGCACCACTTCATTATTGTGTGTATTTTTTAAATACAATTTCCAAAAAAGGCTCTTGTGTGTTCCAAGTACGTTGGGAGAGGGCCCCTTATTATATGTCATTGTCCTGTAGCAGTTGATTTCTTTTGTCTAAAACTAATGTATCAAGCAAGTTTGAGATGTAAGACATTTGGCAAAGCATGACACCTTTTCAAGCAAGCCGGTACCAGCCCAGGATATGTGACATCCATTAATAACCACTCAGAGGCGACCACAGTTATAGACCACATATGAAAGCTGAAAACCTGCTCGCTGGCTGTGAGTAAGATGCCTTTCAGAGTCCAAAAATAAAAACAGCTGTCTTTGTGCATAACAGTGCAGCAAAGTGAGTGCCTTAAAAGCGCATCACTGTTTTGCACAAACACAATTATATCACCCAGTAACGTGCCATTGCCTCACATCAGAACTAAATCAGTCAGTTATGTGGTTTGCTGCCACAGACAAAGTGACAGGACCATCTGGTGTGTTGCAGGCTCAGCTTCCCACGGGCGTGTGAGCCGAGCGTGGCTGACAGCCAGTGGCGGTCATGTCGGGCAAGATCAGCCGCTCCATCTCCACGGCACCGTCGGCCGGCTCTCCTAGTGGGGACCCTGCCACGGACAAGGCCTCCAGGGACCAACACTCACCGACGGAGTCACCTCTTCAAGTTTTTGTCAAGGCCAAGAAGGGCATCAATGACATCTATGGCACCATTGATGCTTATGTGCTGGATGCTGTGCACTTCGTTGACAGTGAGATATAGGGATTGATGCAAGCAGCAGCTGCACTTCATTGTTGATGCTATTGCTGCTGTTGCTATCTTTCTGTCTTTCTTCCTTCTTCTATCTTTTCTATCTTTTCTTCCTTCTATCTTTCTTTCTATCTTTCTAATCATCATGCCTTTAAGATGCACATAGTGACTTTTCTCTTGTTTTGCATTTATTTTTTTCTCTGGTCATAATAAATAATGCATGCAGGAAAGATGATAAGAGTGATTGTGTCAATAGCTTGTGCACACTTACAGACATGCACAGTACTTAGTCATGCATTGCTCAAGTCCTGAAGTCAGAGTTTGTTTTAGTCAACAACATTACCTGTTGGACGATATGTCAGAAAGCCGCCGCACGAGGGTCCATACAAAGCCTATTCAACAATTTTACACTGCATTAGCAAAGCTGAGGTGTATATTTGCCTCACTCTTTATTGAATGTTGTTCCCAGCTCTGCCTGGACAACGCTGCCTGACATGACAGCATGGAGTAATGGAAGTGCACCAATGTTCTGAGCACCTAATCACGTTCTGACCACATTTTGCCCTTACTAAATAGTGATGCGTGTTTCTCCAGGTGTTTTTATGTGAAGCTTGTGTTCGCCCCGCAGCGCGCTCACTTGTTTCCTCTTTGTTGCCACCCAGCCATCCAGACAGACAAGGACCTGTTGACCGACGCCCAGGCTAACGCCATCCGAGACCTGCAGACGAAGGTGAAGGGCATCCGAGAAGTTCTGGCCAGAAATCACATGAAGGTGGTCTTCTTCGGCAGGTGCGTGCGCGGGCTGGGCGGTCGCTCTGCCGCGGCTGTCGCGCTGAGCACGTTCGGCCAAACTTTGTTGAGCCGTAGACAATTGAATAGCCGATCTTGTGGGATAAAAGAATCGTATGTACACTGTGAGGTCGCTGGCCTTTGACAGGTCAAAGTCTGGCCATGGCTACCAGCCTAGGGAATTCTTTGGTAACCATGCAGTCTGATGCAACAATGGCGTTTTAGGCGAAGCCATGTATCTTTTATGTTTTTTTAGACAATTGGACAAATTGATTTATAATTACGACTAGTTTTATTAACCTTGGATGAGGCATGAAAGACAGACTGAGGGCGAAATTAAATCGCTTTTTTACTGGACACCTTGCTTTATTGGGTAGTTTTTATGCTGGTTTCTAATGCCATGATTACTTGGACGTCAGTAGACATCGTATTTAGACTTCATGAAGGTCGGAGGTCACTGACCTAAAATGACCGTGAGCAACACCACCAAGTGTAGTCCGTGCCACTTATCCAAACTCAGATACCAAAAAGTCTGCAAGTTTTGGGTCTACTGACCTGAGAAGACATTACTTACCATGGCACTGGCACTAGTAACCTTTTACTTCGGAGATAAGTCTAGGTTTAGTGTGGTTACACTAGGAGGCCCGAGGGTACTTCATACATCGATCTGAAAGTCGGTCCTGTGTAACCTTATTTGACCTGAAGGTCGTGACCGAGGCAGCTCAAGCTTGTATCTTTAGCTCTCTTAGTTCTTGAGATGTCAGGGGGATCAAATTGACCCTTCCCCGCACCCGTGCCAGTCGCAGTCAACCAGCAACCCCGGCACGTGTTAGATGAAATGGATATGATTCATTGCCTGCAAAGAAACGGCCCACAGTTAAAGTCAATGCATGACATTGGATCATGTGACGCTACGCTACAGACCCTACGTCGTTGCGATGCGATGACAGTACGGTGCGATGGGGGCACGGCCTTGTAGTCCCCCCCCCCCCCCCGCCAGCTCCGTAGCCTGACTGCGTCTCTGCCCACCTTTCCAGGACTAGCAACGGCAAGAGCTCGGTCATCAACGCCATGCTGCGCGACAAGGTGCTGCCCAGCGGCATGGGCCACACCACCAACTGCTTCCTGCAGGTGGAGGGCGTCGACGGCCACGACGCCTTCCTCACCGTCGGTGACGACGGACGTCGGCGCAACGTCGAGGTCGGTGGCCTGGCGGGCTGTCGGTCAGGTGCCCGTGCGGCGGGCCGTCAGTCAGGCACCCGTGTGGCGTGACGTCAGTCAGGCACCCGTGTGGCGGGACGCCAGTCAGGCACCCGTGCGGCGGGCCGTCAGTCAGGCACCCGTGCGGCGGGCCGTCAGTCAGGCACCCGTGCGGCGGGACGTCGGTCAGGGACCCGTGCGGCGGGCCGTCAGTCAGGCACCCGTGCGGCGGGCCGTCGGTCAGGCACCCGTGCGGCGGGACGTCGGTCAGTGACCCGTGCGGCGGGACGTCGGTCAGGGACCCGTGCGGCGGGCCCTCAGTCAGGCACCCGTGCGGCGGGACGTCGGTCAGGGACCCGTGCGGCGGGACGTCGGTCAGGGACCCGTGCGGCGGGCCGTCAGTCAGGCACCCGTGCGGCGGGCCCTCAGTCAGGCACCCGTGCGGCGGGACGTCGGTCAGGGACCCGTGCGGCGGGACGTCGGTCAGGCACCCGTGCGGCGGGCCCTCAGTCAGGCACCCGTGCGGCGAGCCCTCAGCCAGGCACCCGTGTGGTGGGCCTCGGTCAGGCACCCGTATGACGGGCCGTCAGTCAGGCACCCGTGCGGTTGGCTATCAGTCTGGCACCCGTGCGGAGGGCTGTCAGTCAGGCACCCGTGCGGCGGGACGCCAGTCAGCGCCGGCCGACACAGGCGGCGTGTTGGTCCAACCGGGTTTGAAGGCACGCCTCTTCCTTCACTCAATTGTTTATCATAGTCTTGCGGTGGTTCCGTGACGGCGATGCATCTGGTGGTTTGCATCGGATCTCAGGCCTGCTGTTCTATGTGTCAACTCATAGTCTTCATCTATCCGTTGCACCAATACACCTGGCTATGTCCCGCCTACCCGTGTCCGTTTGATCGTGTCCCGTCTGACCGTGTCCCGTCTGACCGTGTCCCGTCTGACCGTATCCCGTCTGACCGTGTTCCATCTGACCGTGTCCCGTCTGACCGTGTCCGGTCTGACCGTGTCCCATCTGACTGTGTCCCACCTGACCGTGTCCGGTCTGGCCGTGTCCTGTCTGACCGTGTCTCGTCTGGCCATGTCTTATCTGACCGTGTCCCACCTGGCCGTGTCCGGTCTGACCGTGTCCCGTCTGACCTTGTCCCATCTGACCGTGTCCCGTCTGACCGTGTCCCATCTGACCATGTCCCACCTGACCGTGTCCAGTCTGACCGTGTCCCGTCTGACCGTGTCCGGTCTGACCGTGTCCCGTCTGACCGTGTCCCATCTGACCGTGTCCCACCTGACTGTGTCCCGTCTGACCGTGTCCCATCTGACCGTGTTTCGTCTGACCGTGTCCGGTCTGACCGTGTCCGGTCTGACCGTGTCCGGTCTGACCGTGTCCGGTCTGACCGTGTCCAGTCTGACCGTGTCTCATCTGACCGTGTCCCACCTGACTGTCCAGTCTGACCATGCCACACCTGACCGTGTCCCACCTGACCGTGTCCCATCTGACCGTGTCTCGTCTGACCATGTCTCGTCCGACCGTGTCCGGTCTGATCGTGTCCCGTCTGACCGTGTCTCGTCTAACCGTGTCTCGTCTGACCGTGTCCGGTCTGACCGTGTCCTATCTGACCGTGTCTTGTCTGACCATGTCTCGTCTGACTGGTCCCGTTCCCCGCCGGCAGTCGGTGGCGCAGCTGGGTCACGCGCTGCACAAGGAGAAGCTGGACGAGTCGGCCGTGGTGTACGTCCACTGGCCCAAGCGACGCTGCCACCTGCTCAGGGACGACGTGGTCTTTGTCGACTCGCCGGGCATCGACGTCACACAGGTGCGCAGGTTCTGTTCAGTGCCACTGTGTGGTCCTCACCCCCCTCCCCCCCCCCCCTCTTTCACCCTGCCTCTCACTTTGTTGATTTTCTCCTGTATCGATGCGTCTAAACATGGTCGACTTATTGTCACAGCCGCTGACTTTTCGGACTGGGGGCGGCGGCTCGGGTGCAGTCCCCCTCCCTCTCATGAAAGGAGGCTCGCCTGACCTGAATGGCCAGTTATTCTTAATGGGGGGAATTTGTCTGGTGTCGGCATGAGCGAGGCCCATTGAAGTAGCAGTGCACGGGCGCGCCGAGATGGCTGAATAAGTGCGTCACGGGAGGGGGAGGGGGGTAGTTTGCGTGGTGTAATATATGATGTTTATGCAGCGTAATGCATACTGATCATCTTCGTGCTTGGTGTGGTGAGTGCCTGTGCAGTGTTTGTTGAGCCCGCTGATTGGTGGAGGCATCTGTGATTGTGCTCGCGTGCTGTATGTGCTACCTATGGCCCCTGCCGCCGTATTCACCCGTATATCGTCACATGGCCTCCGCCGCCGTGTTCACCTATGTGCCGTCACGTGATCCCCAGCGCCGCGTGCATCTGTGTGCCGTCACGTGACCCCGGCGCCGTGTTTATCTGTATGACGTCACGTGACCCCGGCGCCGTGTTCATCCATATGACGTCACGTGACCCCGGCGCCGTGTTCATCCGTATGGCGTCACGTGACCCCCGCCGCTGTGTTGACCTGTGCACCGTCACATGACCCCCGCTATGTGACGTCTCCGCGTCGCCGGCAGGGTCTCGACCACTGGATCGACGCTCACTGTTTGGACGCGGACGTGTTCGTGCTGGTCGCCAACGCCGAGTCGACGCTGATGCAGACGGTAAGGCTCGTGCCACCGCGCTGGCCTGCGGGGACCAGGCGCGTGGAGTCCGGCCGCGACCCGGCGGGACCGCTGGCACCAGGCAGCGTGTGCGAGAGAGCTGGCCGAGTGTGGCCCGAGGCGCCCCGTCTCTGCGGGAGAGCTGGCCGAGTGTGGCCCGAGGCGCCCCGTCTCTGCGGGAGAGCTGGTCGAATGTGGCCCGAGGCTTTGCGGGAGAGCTTGCCGGGCGTGGCCCGAGGCGCGCGGTCTGCTGTGTGAGGCTGCTGCTGATACTGCGGTACTCGCTGAACTTTGTTGGGCTGTGCTGCTTGTGCTGTCATTGCAACACATACTGACGCCGCAGGTGGAATGGGACGAAACTGCCCACTTCAGGGACAGGGAAACTCCTCAATGGCAATGTCCCTGATGCTAATTAAGTCTAAGATCAGCAAGTACGTATGCTTTATAATTGAAGTTACCTGCATTTTTTACGATTCCCGCTTCTGCGATAAGCATGTCGACGTGTCGTTATTCTTGACGGAGTTCTATTTCATTTCGTGCTCATCAATGCCATGCACATCTGCTCACGGCCTGTTTGTGCTCCAACGCCATGTCGAAGTATGGCACTGACCATCATCTGGTACGGCCCGACCACCAGCACTCTGGGCTGACATTGCTTCCAGCTGCCGTCAAGAACACCATCTCTCTTTCAGGAGAAAAACTTCTTCCACAAGGTGTCGGCCCGGCCTCTCGAACCCGAACATCTTCATACTGCAGAACCGCTGGGACCAGACGGCTAACGAGCCAGAGTTTGTGCAGGTGAGGTCTGCGGCTGACCAAGAACGCATGCGAAATGGGGACGGTGCTGAGCACAGTCCCGCCCGGGCCTCGTGTGGGCTCGAGCTCTGGTGGACTAGCAGTGTGCGGGGCTCGGGCTTTGACGGACCGGGGCTCGGGCTCTGGCGGACCGGCAGTGTGCGGGGCTCGGGCTCTGGCGGACCGGCAGTGTGCGGGGCTCGGGCTTTGACGGGCCGGGGCTCGGGCTCTGGTGGACCGGCAGTGTACGGGGCTCGGGCTCTGGCGGACCGGCAGTGTGCGGGGCTCGGGCTTTGACGGGCCGGGGCTCGGGCTCTGGTGGACGGGCAGTGTACGGGGCTCGGGCTCTGGCGGACCGGCAGTGTGCGGGGCTCGGGCTCTGGCGGACCGGCAGTGTGCGGGGCTCGGGCTCTGGCGGACCGGCAGTGTGCGGGGCTCGGGCTCTGGCGGACCGGCAGTGTGCGGGGCGGAGGAGTGTGTCCCTGGTATGGGACGTGGTCTGCGCCGTCAGGCGCGGGCGTGGTCACCTGACGAGCTCGGCTGTTCGGCAGGGCTCTGGGCTGGACCCGGCTGTGGTGAGTCCGTCCGACCCTGGCCCACCGGTGGGTCGCTGTCCGCACCTCCCAGTCCTGCCGCCTCGCAGTCCCTCCGTCTGGCTCTGAACGCCTGTCGTGCTTTGCTTCCAGAGGCTGTGTGGTTTCGTCTTGGTGGCTCGGTGGCCTTTTGTGGTCGCATTATTCATGAATGAAAACGATCATTGGACAGCAGAACTGGCTTCGAATCTCGGCGGCCAGTGTCCGGTGCATATAAGTTAGGTATGTTGACGCGCCAAGATGCTTTCATCACACCATCTTTGACAGCATCCGTTATTGGTATCCGGACTCACTGGGCACCGAAGGTGTTGTTTTAGTTGCAAATAATCGAGAGAATCAGGAGGGCCCATGGTGTTGGCAGCGTCAGGATCGACGAACGGTCTTTGTACGGCTTACTGCCAGCTGCACGTGCTCCCGAAGGATCAGCTGTGGTCAGCTCTCGAAACATGAATGCAGTGGCTCACTTGGGACTGCTCATCGCTCCGTTATTGAGTGGCGACCATCCGCTATGGGATGCTGTGTGACAGGCTCAGCCGCTTCGGACATCGAAGCGCTTGTTGCGCTCACTTGCCACGCGCCCGGGTGGCCAGTTGAAAACCCTTCGGCCGCGCAAGGGTTAATTTAACCCCCTGATATGTCAAAAACCATGAAAACTAAAGGCACCAAATTCACACAGTGGTTTCACATGTATGTGAACTCACTTGTGTCAGCATTTGGGGTTCCTAGGTCATGATTTCCGGTTCAAATAACGTCAGGCTCAAGATAATCGTCCGAAGTGCCCCCAAACCTTCTTATGTAACCGTCTGTAACCCTGGTACCCGTTCTAAGCAAGATGTCACTGGTGTTCATTTAAGGTCAGCGACCTTTTCACCTTGAGGAGGTCATGGTGACCAAAGTCCTACGAGATTTTTTGATTTTTTGTATCACAATAGGCCTCAAGGATTGCGCTGGCCAGTATGCTCCTAAAAAATGCCGACCTGGGTCATTTTGGATGAATGACCTACCATGAACTCTAAGAAGTCCATAGAAGATGTTTGTTGCGGTCCCTGCTATTGATAATTCTAAATGAGCACCAGAAACTAATCCACACACAGCAAGCTCTCGTGTAAAATATCGGGCTGGCTTAGACCCTCGTCTGACCTTCATTTCGGGCCCGACATAAGTTATTTTCTTTGTGACCCTAATTCGAATTGTTATATGGCCTATGAAATTATCTCAGTGATGATGGCTTCGTTGAACACTCCATTGTCGCATCTGATTGAAATATTCCCTGGAATAGGTCAGCGACCTTACAAGGTACATCTAATTTGTTTAAGCCAGAAGATCCACTATTCGCTTGACTGTGTTGTGCTGATTGGGCGCGGCTGAAACGCTGCGTTCTGAAATTATGATGCAAAAATCTTTTTGAAATTATGAAAAATACCATTATGAATTATTGAAAAATTGATACGAATACTATGAATTATGAAAAAAACAGGTGGGTTAAGTTGTTCCCACACGGGCTTGTGTTAGGAATCATTCTGCCACACTGTTCCTGATGTCCTTGGACTGTTTTGCCTACCTTTATCACCCGTCTGTGGTAGGATGAATATCTTCGCCGCCCGGAGGACCCAAACCACCCGTGTTTTTGTTTCATTGATCCCTGTTTCTTTCTCATCGGAAGCTTCCTGCGCACATATCGTTAGAGATCTCCCTCCTGAAGCTAATACCTTTGCCATTTCCATGGAAGCCGCAATCGCGGCATGCGCTTCTTTTTTCGAACAGGTTAAACTTTTGAAGATGCTTCCTACACCGCGAAAGTTTTGTCTGTCAAGCTGCCGGTTGGCGCTAAATGCTTGCTGTATGCTGAATGTATATCTGCATTGACGTGTTTGCCCCGCTAAGGATGGTTTCCCTAAGATGGGTGCCGCTACCTAGAAAGCTATGCATATTCTAAGGTTTCGTTTCCGAATTTTGTTCTTGATATCCAGATGGTAGAACAGATAGAGGTAGGTATATTCATATATCTATCGAGGCGTAAATCCATCTAGCTGTTGAGCTTGACGACAATTACCCATTGAACTGTTACGTTTGGCTCATGTTTCAAGAATTTGATCATTGGCAGAAATGATCTTCTTTTTTTAGCATTTAGCATTTAATCATAGCAGAAAATGACGGACGGTGGCGAAAAAGGCTGATCCAGCAATGAGCCGCCGCTGCGATGAATACACGCACTTGGGTTGTCTTGTTGACGCGTGCACATAGTCGTCAGCAGGGTCGGAACGGACGGTGGCCCGCTGGCTAGCCGGGGACCGTGGCGGGGACGGGCGCCCGTGACGGGAAGGAGGACCCGTGACGCGCGCTCTCGGGTGGGGCACGAAGCAGCCGACGGTCCGAGTCACGCCTGGCGCCTGCCCTCGGGGCTCACCGCTCTGACGGGCTGTAGAGTCTGGAACGCACCCAACCGTCAGGCACTCAGCTTTGCGTGCTCCTGCACGCTGCCGGCCGGCCAGATCAGGAGGGTCACCGGCCCTGTCAGTTTAGCAGCGTCTGCCTCGCCCAGGCTGTCTGCGACTTGTGCGACATCGTCCAGCTCCAGCCCGGTCCAGCTTGGATCGTGACGCTAGGATAACCTGATGTCGGGCTAGTACGAGACCGGCGCGGAATGAGCCGTTGTGCAGCCGCAGACGCTGGGACGCCCGGCGGCGTTCCTACGCGGCCGAGCGTTAGACGCGCCTGAGCTGGCGCTGGGCGAGGCCGCGGCGCTGGTACAGGGCCACCGTTGCCGTGGTGAGGCGCAGAAAACTGACAATGCCACGCCGCAACATGACTTCCGTTGTGTTGGGCAGGGTTCTGTCGCTTGCTTGCATGATCCCCAGCGTTTCGCCGCGTTTGAGCACGCACTGATCTCGACTTATCGCACTGCGACAAGATCGCAACTACTGTCGTGTTTTGCTGCTGTTGTACACCGCGTCTATGTAATTGTGTGTAGCTCTGAGTTACTTGATATAGGCTGTTGTGTTTGATAATCGTACCGCTGTATAATGCTAGTACAACACGTTCACCGATTGTCACACATCGAATGCGACCGTATCATCCGAGATGTGATCAGCGGTGTCTAGCTGCCCTTTATCGGCCGGTGGTGGTGTCACATTCTGGCGGTGGACTCCGAGCAGCCGATGTCTCCGACGAGGCCCTGCCCTATCCCGAGGTCCCGCGCTCTGGTGCGCCCCAGCCGTCCGCGAGCATGGCAGCCACAGCCGGAAGATGTTTTTGGTTGGGCCTGTGTCGTAGCTGGCTTTTGCGACCACGCTTTCGGGGCTGCATCTGAGCGCTAATATGACCTCTGCAGCCGCCGGCGCTCCATAGACAGGCTCGCGGCGACGTGCGTTGCGGTCCATTTTTCTTTTGGAAAAAAGAAGGGAAGGCTTGTACAAGCTGGGGCTGAGCCAACTGTGCCTGTCAGGTCCATCAGCAGCACCTGACCTGACCTGACGTGACCTGAGCGTGCCGTTCCCGCCAGGTGCGTCAGCAGCACCTGACCTGACCTGCCCTGATCTGACCTGAGCGTGCTGTTACCACCAGGTGCGCCAGCAGCACCTGGAGCGGACCGTGGCGTTCCTGGTGGACGAGCTGGGTGTGGTGTCCCGCGCGCAGGCCGAGGAGCGCGTCTTCTTCGTCTCGGCCAAGGAGTGTCTGCTGCAGCGGCTGGCCGAGCAGAAGACCCCGGCCGGCCTGCGTGAGTGGCCGAGGCGCGCGGCGGGAGCGACACGCGCTAACGCACCGGCGCTGGCACGAGATTTGCCGTGTGGCTGCTGACGCTACTGTGGCTGCCAGCTGTGGCTGCTGGCGCAAGTGCTGGAGCGATGGCTTGTACCGCACTTGTAGCTTTGTGGCTGCCAGCCCGTACAAAGCCCTTTTAAAGGGAGTGTTCCTCATTTATATGGGGTTTTGATCTGAAATAGCCGCCTTGAAGACCTTTTGGTGCTGTCCACAATCTTGCACTTCCTTAAGACCTAAGCCATTCGTAGTTTTTGAGCTGCGCGCCCTCGAAAACAGGTCAGGGTATGTTGGAGAGAGTTTTATAGTCACTTTGGCATTCATGCCGTCATAATAACGTCATTCAAATCCTGCCATTCCATGAGCCATGCGGCGATCAAGGCCAAATACAAATATCATTGTCGAGGCGTTCATATCTGATGTTCGTGAGCGCGATTTCCAGACGTGACGACCGTCAATTGGCTCTCAATCAATGTTGTGCAAGGTACGATGACGTAATCAAACCATAACGCATTGAGGAGTACATTTACTAAACGGAGAATGGCTATGTCTAGAGAAATATTTTCCACTTAAAAGATATGCCGATAGTTATAAGTGAGCTTGTTTCATCATATCTGATTCTTGCTTCAATATCTTAAAACGTGAAAGATTCCCTTTAAGCAGTGTTTGTGGCTGCCAGCCCTCACAGAGCCCTTTTAAGCAGCGTTTGTAGCACATAGCTGGATATGCGGACTCCGCATGTACTAACACACGCAGTAAGTCGTAACACGCCAGTGAGGTGCGCATCGGTGTGTTGAGTCATCATGCCACCGTGCAGCCTGTTGCTCCGAACAGCTGGTTCCCGCTAGGGGGCGTGCATCTGCCGTGTATCGTGTATCGTGTATCTGCCACACCACGTGCGGCTGACGCGGCGCTCGTCCCCGCTCAGCGCCGGTGCTGGCCGAGGGCTTCCAGGGCCGCCAGTTCGAGTTCGAGGAGTTCGAGCGTCGGTTCGAGCGGTGCATCTCGCAGGCGGCCGTGCGCACCAAGTTCGAGCAGCACACGCGGCGTGGCCGCCTCATCACCGGGTACGCGTCTGGCCGGTGGCCGGGCCGAGCCCTCGGTAGCGGCGCTCCTCCCGCTCATGCTGCCGGCCCATCCGACGCCGTTCGCGTCCTGGCGCACCCAGCGTGTAGTTTCTCGCGCGAGCTTGTTGTAGTGACCGTGGCAGTACCGGCAAATCAGCGTTCTGCTGAGACGTGGCCCGCCGCTCTCATCGCCGCCCTGTTGCAGTGTGGTCGTCCCGTGCTTCTTGACTGCGCAGCCGCAGTCCACGGCCGCGGCGCGCTGTGCCCGGTGCCGGGGCCGACGGCCGCCGAGCCGCTGACCGAGCAGCCTCTCTTCCGCTCCGCAGTGAGCTGCAGTCGGCCATGGAGGCGCTCTGCGAGCGGGCGTACGCGGTGCGAGCGGCCAAGGCGGCCGGGCGCGCCGCCACGCAGGCCCGCCTCACCGACACGGACACCCAGCTGACGACGCTGATCAGCAGCATGAAGGACAAGATCTACGCCATGACTGACGACGTAGAGCACCAGGTGGGCCGGATCGGCAGAGTCGATGCGGTTTAATGTGTTATAACAAAAAAGGAATACCATCACTCATCACGGCTGTGAGTTGCGCACAAGTTTCCCTGCCTGTCGTGATGCCGCCTTGACATCTGCTGTCAAATGTTACTCATGGGAGTTTTTGTTATGATCGTCTGTGGAAAACCACAGACTCATGTGAAGTTGGCTGTAACAAGCTACAAAGTGTGCGTTTGCAGTACGGCCGGAAATGGTCTAACGGTCGTTTGCCACGGCGTTAGGTTAGATATGACGCAGTGCTGGGGATTTTCCCATCTTACGCTTCACAGAAACATCTTTTTTGCCTCCTCTGTCGCGAACGCTCCAAGAAGGGCAACTGTTCCACCTGCGCTGTTTGTCCCATCGCTCAAGGCTCTTTCGAGTGCCGCCTGTCGGGTGCTGCTCGAACCACTGCTGTTGCGCTGCTCTGCCGGCAGGTGGCGGTGGCTCCGGGGGAGGAGGTCCTCTGCCCTGACCGCAGCTCTGCCGGCAGGTGGTGGTGGCTCTGGTGGAAGAGGTCCTCCGCCTTGACCACAGCTCTGCCGGCAGGTGGCGGTGGCTCTGGGGAGAGATCCTCAGCCCTGGTCGCTGCTCTGCCGGCAGGTGGCGGTGGCTCTGGGAGGAGGTCCTCCGCCCTGACCGCAGCTCTGCCGGCAGGTGGTGGTAGCTCCGGTGGAGGAGGTCCTCCGCCCTGACCGCTGCTCTGCCGGCAGGTGGCGGTAGCTCCGGTGGAGGAGGTCCTCCGCCCTGACCGCTGCTCTGCCGGCAGGTGGCGGTAGCTCTGGGAGAGGAGGTCCTCCGCCCTGACCGCAGCCCTGCCGGCAGGTGGCGGTAGCCCTGGGGGAGGAGATTCGTCGTCTCTCGGCTCTGGTGGACGCGTTCTCCGCTCCGTTCCATCCGGACCCGCTGGTCCTAGCGGTCTACAAGCGCGAGCTGCACGCGCACGTGGAAGCTGGCCTGGGTAACAACCTGCGCAGTCGGCTCTCTGAGGCTGTGGCCTCCAACGTGGAGAGTAACCAGCAGGAGATGACTGGTGAGCACGGGGCTGTACGATGGGATGACCCGTTCAATAGTTTGTGTCAATAGGTGAAGCGTAGTGTTACCCAGTCCTGGTTTTGGCCTGGAATCCGCTGTTTTTTGGTCATGGATATGTCTTGTATGCAATGAAATGAGTCATTTCGCGCCACATACAACCTTTCTTCCCTACGCTATATGATTTTCGCTTAGGTCTGTGTTTGAGTTCGAAGAATTGGCCTCGTCACTGATGTGCAACGTCATCATGCCAAATGCTTTGTTTCCTCGATGAAAGGCGTTCAGGTTTCACCGGCAATGCAGAGGTCCTCTGTATTTGGTGTTTGCGCTGCGCGGCGGTGACACTTAACGCACTGCTCCAGAGCGTATGACACAGCTGGTGCCGGAGGAGCGGCGCCACCTGCTCAAGACGCTGCTGCCCCGCCGGCAGCCCTTCGAGGTGCTCTACCGCATCAACTGCGGCAGCCTCTGCGCTGACTTTCAGGCAGGTGTCACCGACCGACGGCTGGGGTTGGCGTGGCTGTCCGGCCGGGACGGGGGTCCGGACCACCACGGGAGCCGCCGGTACCGCCGCGCGGCGCAGGACACGGCTGTGACTTGTGCCATGCCGTGCCGTGCCGTGCCGTGCCGTGCCGTGCCGTGCCGTGCCTTGCCTTGCCTTGCCTTGCCGTGCCGTGCCGTGCCGTGCCGTGCCGTGCCGTGCCGTGCCGTGCCGTGCCGTGCCGTGCCGGCCGTGCTTTACCATGTCGTGCCATGCCGTGACGTGCCGCACCGTGCCGTGCCGTGCCGTGCCGTGCCATGCCATGCCATGCCATGCCATGCCATGCCATGCCGTGCCGTGCCGTGCCGTGCCGTGCCGTGCCGTGCCGTGCCGTGCCGTGTCGTGACGTTACGTGCCGTGCCGTGCCGTGTCGTATCGTGCTGTGTCTTATGCTGTGTCGTGTTATCACGCGGCGTGTCGTGCGAAGCCGACGCGGCCGCCAGTGACTGGCGATGCGGCTGCGGTTCAGTCGCGAGTCGGGCGCGGCCGGAGCGGCACTGCGTTTGTCAGCGGTGGCAGCCCGCCCGAGCGCGGGTGTGCGCCCGGACCGTCTCCGCGCCCGCTGCCGGGGTATGACCGGTGCCTCGCGCGGCCGACAGGAGGACATCGAGTTCCGGTTCACGCTGGGTCTGACGTCACTGGCTCGCCGTTACCTGGGCGCCGCCAGCAGCAAGATCACCCTGCTGGGCCTGGCCGAGCCGGTGAGATGGCCCGGCGGTTCGGCGCGGCCCAGGCTGCGCCACCGGTCACCTGTGGGGAGGTCCGGGGGAGACGGCGGACCAGTAGTCGCCTCAGTGGGGTTTGATGGAATCTAAGTGAAGTACGGGGCCAGGTGTACTTTAGGAACGCCTGCGCTCTCGTGGAGTCGGTCCCCTAGTAACGGCGTCTGTATGTCTGATCTCGCCTCTCGATCTGATTAGGAATTTGGATTATCCAAATAAAGACAGCGGTGAAGTCGACTGTTCCTCGTGCTCTGCACCACGCTCGCGTGCCGCCGTCCCTCTTTGTATCACCGGGGCTTCAGAGTGCTCAGTGGGCCCCAATGGCTGGGCTTCCCCGAGATGCGGGCACCCTCCGTCGGTGGGGGAGTACCCGTGAGTCCGGACCCGAGTCCCGACCGGTGACGGAGTACGCCGGAGTCCGGGTGACCTCCGGGGGTTTCCACTTTGGAAGCCGGGATGTCGCACGCGTCCGGCGAGTGATCGAGCGCCGCGCTCGGCAGGTCCCCCGCAGTGTGCCGCTGACGCCGCGCACGCCCGAGGAAGAGAAGCGCTCCGCCGCCGACAGCGACCAGCTGGCCATGCTCAGCCGTCTCGCCCTCTCTGCCATCTCGTCACAGGGCGCCGTCGGCGGACTCCTGGTGGCCGGATTTGTAAGTTGTGGCGCCGCTCGGGGTGGCGCCTGGCGTAGTGAGCTACGGCCAGTTTTGAGCGTGCTGAAGTCACGGCTCGGTTCCGCGTGCTAAGGTAAAGCCAGGGTAAAACCATACGTGTCATCCTTGGCTGGAAATAAACGTACGCCGGTGCGGCTCCGCGCCGATGTTCGTGTGCGCGGACTCCCTGCCGGTGGGTGTGTTCACGCTCCTCTCCGCCGATTGCGGTCGCTGCCGCGGACAGCTGTGCCATGACGACCGGACTGCTGGCAGGCCCCGCCTTCCCCGCGTGTTCCCCGTCGGACCCAGCACTGACTCACACTAGGGCGGCCCGCGCTGTCCGCCGTTACCCTGGCCGCCTCGCCGTGCCCCCCCCCCCCCCCCCCCCCGGTCCGGCCCGCCCCTCCGCCGGCCTGGTCGTGTCCTTACCCGGCGCCCCGGCCCGCCGTCAGCTGCTGCGCACGGTCGGCTGGCGGCTGGTGGGCCTGACAGCTGGCCTGTACGGCTCGCTGTACCTGTACCAGCGGCTGACCTACACCAACCAGGCGCGCCAGCGCCGCTTCAAGCGCCAGTACGTGGAGCACGCCACCAGGAAGCTGCGCCAGATCGTGGACCTGACGTCCACCAGCTGCAGCCACCAGGTGCAACAGTGAGTATTTGCCGCCGCAGCTGCAGCCAACAGGCGCAACACTGAGTATGTACCGCCGCAGCTGCAGCCACCAGGCTCAACAGTATGTACCTCCTCAACCGCAGCCACCATGTGCAACAGTGAGTATATGCCGCCAGAAATGCAGCCACCGGGTGCAACAATGAGTTTGCATCCTGTCAGCTGTACGTTTATATAGACGCATGACGTGTGGTGTCGTTGCTTTTGAATAGCGAAATATTTCGGGAACTTCACCGAACCTTCTGTCGTGAAGAGAGACCGATACCTTCTTCGGAATGATGGTTTTATGACATGACTGTTGGAACGGCGTCACAGGTCGCGTGACCACCGGATGATCACCCAAGTGCGGGACGTGCTTTGTTTTGCCGACAGAAAACGAGCTTACATCTGTGGCTGTGGATCGCGCTTTACCATCACGTAACACACTGTCTCCCCCTGACAGAGAGCTGTCGAGCACGTTCGCGCGGCTGTGCCACCTGGTGGACGAGTCCATCAGCGACATGCGGGGGGAGGTGGCGCGGCTAGACGCCGAGATTGCCGAGGTTGACGCCGTGGCTGACTCGGCCAAGACCCTGCGTAACAAGGCCTCGTTCATCGCCAGCCAGCTGGTCACCTTCGCCGACACCTTCCTGACCGATGTCAGCTAGGAGGGTTGCTAGTGCAATGAGAGCAGCATTGACTACCGGCCGGTGACGTCATCGGTAGCGGGATGACGTCACCGGGTACCCTAATGCGACGTCATCGATAGCGTGGTGACGTCACTGAGGCGTCTCGCCGACCTGAGATTGTGCCATTGGAGCTGGCCGCAGAAGATCGGCCGCCGCCGTTGTTAGGACAGACACGATTCTGTGACCCTTTTACGGGGTCTAATGACGCCAGGATGTCTCCACGCGTCGGTAGTTTGTCACTGATTGATTGAATCCCCGTTGCATGGCGGCGTTTGTGCGTCCACGGTGTGTTAGTTGTCGAATCGCATCATGCCGGACTGGATTGATGCCATCAAGGGTGTAAAATTTGACAGTTGGCATTGGGATGCCTGGTGTGTGATCACTCCCTTTAAAGTCAAACGACCCATGTTGGATTGACAGCGTTTTCTGCGCGATTTTTTCGTTGATGTAAATTGCCCGGGGGCATCGTGGTGCTAATACATTGATAATGTAGCCTCCAAAGTGAGAGTTTGTGAGGTAATGTTGGCGACTTAGGTTGGGTAGGCTGTTTTGACTCTAGAAAAGGCGTGTTCCGAAGGCCTGACGTGAACTTGGTATTTGCGTATCCTTACCGCACCGACCGTTCGCTGGTTGGCGGAAAGTGCGCGTTCGTTTGCCATCTTTGGCCGCGTTCTCCTTTCTCAGGTTAGTATCTTGGCTTAATATCTCATAGGAAGTGGTTTTTCACATAAAAGGGAGCGCAATGCGGGTAGTCTCGCACCCTTTTATGGAATGCCAACGGTCGTGGTCTTGGCAGCCCCCAGGGCCGTGGCGCAACCGGCATTGGTGCACGGGGTGCCGAGTGTGAGCCGAAGCCCCACATATTTAGCCATTACGTCCCGGATTATGAATAACGAAAAGATGACGATTTGCTTCCACGGCTAAGCTCTGGTTTTGCCAAGACGTCATGGATGTGGCAAAGGCACGCAATTTTCCCATCACTAGCGGGAGGGAAAAAAAATTATCATCCCTCTCTCATCTTCCTGCTGCGATGACAATGCAGGCAGAGGTCTTTTAACTACTAAGCTGTGCCTTTTGTCATTGTTCGGCAGCTACCAGTCTCTGCCGCCGCGTGCAATTGGTGCACACCCCCACCCAGCGTCGGACGGATATTAGTGAGGCTGCCGGGGAGCCGGGTTTACTTGAGCTGGCCCCCGAGGAACGGAGGCTACGACGGCGGTGTCCGGTCGGCTAACGCCCGTCATGGAAAACCAGCCGGCAGTATGTCAACAGCGAAAGTGAAACTCGCCCGGGGTCGACGACCGCCGTTCGCTGCTTGGGCTGCACGCTGCCGTACAGCGTGGGCTTCCTCCGTCCGGAGGTGCCTTTGGCTATGGTATGCGAGAAGAGGACGAGGGACATGTGCACGCACAGCGGGGTCGGTGAGGCTGATAGCCGTAGGCATCGTCGTGGGGGCTGGCTGCAAGGTTCTCAGATCTCAAATCGCTGCATGTGGGGTCGTGGAGCAAATTGTCTGGGAAATGGCGGGTTAGTTTTTTTCTCGAATTCATGGCCCTCTCGAACTCACGTAATTTGTTTGCAGTCGCAGCCTAGCTAGGGACGTTACCCCGATTAATCAGGCACGCAGAAAAGACACCTGTCCGGTCTCGGTCTAAACGGAACTTCCAACGACATACTCTGGTCGACTCTCATCGCCTTTTGTTCCTGAGAACAGCTACTTCAAATGACACCGGACTATTGTAATGCCACAGGCACTGTCCTTTTACCTCCTGTCCCAACCACGCGCGCACACAGGCCTGGTGCGTTCGTACTGTGAGGTGCCTTATACGGGTGCACTGCAAACGGCGTTGAAGTGTTCATTCGTTGCGACATATATGATGGGCCTCGGCCTCTAAGCGGCATTGACACGTTTCCTAGCGGTTTCCCAGCGTGGTTTGCCCATCGAACCGCACGCACCAGCAGCTTGGTGCCTGCAGTTTCGCTGGCTTTACTGGCGCACATCACTCGTGATATCGGCGCCAGTGCCGCAGTGACGTCCAGGCACAACGGTGAAGCGTGTCGTGCTCGGTCACATTTTGAACCCGGCGTGGCACTGAGACCTTCCCCGTCGGTGGCTATTTGCGCTTCCGTGGGAGCGCGAGCCGGCTCCTCCGGCTGGGAGCTCGGGGTGCATGGGAACAGGGGCGGCCCCGGCAGCGGCGGCGCCGCCGGCGCGGACCCGAAATCGGCCCGCTGTCCTGCGCGGCCGGCGGGAAAGGCGCAGCGGCACAACAACAGGAGGGGTGAACGCACTGCCACGGATGTTTGTGACCCACCTGAGCGTCAGCGCACCGCCGTATATCGGTCAGCTGCGGCCGGCCGGGCAACGGCCATGGGTGGGCCGCAGCACCATGTCCGCCGACTGGGACTGCACGCCACGTCAGGTCACCGCGCCGAGCTGCCTCAGACCGGCTGCGCCCATCGGCCGGCCGCATCACCGCAGGTGAACGATACGACACCCGCGTTCTGGCCAGTCCGTCTGACACTGCGCCACCGGTCATTCCCCGTTCCTCCTCGTGCGCTGCGAAACCTGTCAGGATGGTAGTGCAACCGCTTCGGTTGCCATGTGGTGGTTGACAGCGAATGAATCGGGCATATTGTGATTGTCCTAGTTGCCTTTTTCTACGTTCACACACATCTTTTTAAGCTTTCTCTGACGGCATCAATCGCCAGATCAGGGCAAGGAAGGTCGTTTTGTATGTGTAACACGTGTTACTCACCTCCGGCGCCGCTGTTACAACAGCATCTCATTTACACAAGCGGGCACTCAAGAAAACCATCGGGTTTCAGCTGTTTGATGAGATAAAAGGCCAGAAACATTACAAGTGTACGCAAGAAATATCTTGTCTCCGATACACCGAATTGCGTTGCGTGCGGGTGTCCCAGTCGAGAGTCGATCGACGGAAAATGACAGAAAACTGCACCGGTCCAGCGGTGGACTGACGGGGGTATCCAAGTCGCAACCTGGCGCAATGCCGTTCGGCGACCGCTGCCATTCAATGCTTATCCACCTAGGCTTACCCATCCCGGTGTCGAAATCTCAGTGGAATGGTTACATACAAACCAAGCGTGCGCCTGCTATTTATCTGTTTAGTTGTTTTTAAGCGTAAGCGATCCATGGACAAATGTCCAATGGCGGGTGAGGTCCATTTTTGGAAGCCATAGACACACAATGGACACAAAATCAAGAATACTGTTCGCAAGCACGCATACGCAGCATACACAATCACGCATGCAACTTACACACAAACCGAAAACCAGCGGTCTTCAAAGGAACGCTCCACAAGGACCAGCAAACCTGAACAAATTAGACCAGGATGATTTTGTTGGCTAAGAAAAGAAGACCGAAGGCGAATGCTGAATAAAACGATTGGAGTCCATCAGAGGACAGTGGCAAATACATTTACCAGTGGCTTGCAAACAGCCTTGCAAATGGCTGTGGAAAGTGCCATGCGCGCTAGGCAGGTGCTGCCGGACCGAACAGTGATAGCAGGCAAACATAGGCAAGCCTCTGATGATACGTTATAAAAGAATAACATGTCAGACTGAGCAAAGCGCGCCTTCGTAGATGCTGTTTTAAATTAGCAAGAGGATGCTTATAATGCACTGGAGGAAATCGTGACTGAGCACTCGAACCCAGCCTCATGATAAATCTGTGTCATGGTCGTTGGAACCGAGCCAGTGCAAAACAGCAGCACCGCTGCAAATAACAGCATCGTACTCGATCAATGGCCTTGTATCAGTGTTAAGGTCACACAGCAAGCCTTATGATTGAATCGCGCTCGTCGAAAGCACAACAGCGTTTGAGCGCTTCACATAAGAAGGCCCAGCATCCTGTTTGCTTTTGAGACGGTCGTGTAGATGCGACAGGCATAGCTAAGTAAGCAGGCAAGCAGGACACCGTGCGCGTGAGTCTGCTGGCAGCTTTCCAAACAACGGCTGTCTAGTGCCTTTGAGCAGAGGACAGATGACGTACGGAAAGCAAAGGCTTTCACAGGTAAGATTTATTTCATCTAATCCACGCTTATACGTACCTGCTTCCCATTCCTAGTCATTCGCAGCCAACCGTGAACCACTCGTTTCTATTTTTAGCGCTTTATTTCCCGAGTATGTATATCACTCAATACGGTTAACGCACAGAATGGCCTTTTTTCAGTGATTGCAGTGATAAGTAGCAGTCATAGAGCTCATTATGACTTAAAGAGTGTGAATTCTTGGCATTGTTCAGTGTTCATCAAAGTATATACCCCATCTATTAAACTTCTTTCTTGCGCCAGTACTGATACCCACAATTCTGCCTAAATCTGTACACAGCGAAACGCGTTCCCAATTTTACAATTACTACAACTAATTTTGCGTGGGTGCCAATGGACTCCATAGACCACCCGACACCTTAAGTGTTTTAACGGACTACAAATTAGTATTTTTTTACTCAGCTGGGCTCATTTTCAGTCCCAAGCTTTTTGACCACCCACCCGGGTGATCCAAGTGTGCCTGAGGCGTTCAACAGTCTGCTCTGTTATCGATTCGGTGATAGATTTTCACATAATCCGCGTACAAAAGGCATGAAATCCTTACGTGGTCCGGGTCACATCGGCCAGCAAGACAAACAGCAACAGCCCCACAAAGCTGGCTTCCGGAACACCAAATCACACACAAATGCAGTCAGACCGCTTGTCGCTCAGCACTGCACGGTGTGAACGATTTTTCAGTACAGCTCCAGCCAGCTATACGCGCCCCAATGATGCGGAAATAATAGCGGAGCTTGTACATCAGCGGAAGGTGACTGGAAGCTGATTGACGCTGATGAATGCTGACGAGCTATCGCCATAGGAGCTTTAATGCTGCCAGTTAGGTTGTAAAAGCTCAGTTGGGTGCCAACTAGGTTGTGGAGGCTCAGTTGGCTGCCAGTCAGGTTCGCGGAAGCTCAGCTGGCTGCCAGTCAGAGGTTGCGGAAGCTCAGTTGGCTGCCAGTCAGGTTGCGGAGCTCAGGTTGGCTGCCAGTCAGGTGCGGAAGCTCAGTTGGCTGCTAGTCAGGTTGCGGAAAGCTCAGCTGCTGCCAGTCAGGTTTGCGGAAGCTCAGCTGGCTGCCAGTCAGGTTGCGGAAGCTCAGTTGGCTGCCAGTCAGGTTGCGGAAGCTCAGTTGGCTGCCAGTCAGGTTGCGGAAGCTCAGTTGGCTGCCAGTCAGGTTGCGGAAGCTCAGGTGGCTGCCCGGTGGTGGTCAGTGGAACTCTGCATTGGGGGGAGGGAGATGAGCCAGGCCGGCCAGGTGACGGGTCAGCCAGCTGCCAGGGGCCACCCAGCCAGGTCACAGGTCAGCTGCGCTCCGCTGGTGCCGGCAGCCTCCAGTTGCATGCCCCACGTGCCGTCTGAAAGGATACGCTGGGGCGCGGGACACACGACGCCCACTGTACAACCGCCGCCCTCACCACCTCTCCGACTGAAAGGGCTCGTTAAACGTGAGCTGAGCGCGGCCGCGGTCAATGGCCGCTCGAGCACAGTGACCCGGCTACAGGCCGACTGGTGTCAACCCCCCCCCCCCCGAGCCCGTCCGGCTGGACCGCCTGGCCTGACGTCCGCCTTGAGATCATGCGCCACGCCTACACTTCGGCGCGCCTTCTGGGGCGTGCGGCCTCAGCTAAAGAGTGAAAATTTTGGTGAACTACCTATTGTCAGGTAGACGAAGTAGTGTGAATGTAGTGAAGGGGACAAGTACACGATGCAGCGTCTTGATTGATGAAGTACAAAAGATACTTGAAATGTATCAGTTTTTAACCGATTATTGTGATTAATTCGGCATTTTGGCGGAAGCATTTGCGTGGAAGTGGCCACAACCGTAAATAAAATGTACCAACATCATATTCGTAATGTTGAACTTTGTTTTAGGTGCCAATTACAATGAACGAGTGTTTGAAACGAACACAAATGAGGAACAAGACCAAAACAGAAGTGACTTAAGTGTTTCAAGAATTCAAATTCACGGCGGCAATGATTTAATTCCGTGCGTTTTAGATATAAGCCGACTGCACACCAATGCATTGCTTGCCACATACATATGTGTATTTCGGTACCTTTTGCACTTGTGCTTCAAACTGTTGGAGAAAACGTCCCAACAATGAATTGCTTTTCCAGGAAATCAATTTCACCATTGAGGTTCTTGCCTCAGTCACCCGCGACTCGAACACTTTTCTAGACATGTTGGGACAAATCCCAAGGTGTTTAATACAAGTACTCAGCACCGTTATTTGACTACGCCTGGGCGCTGCTTGACGAGAGTGAGTAACACTGTGTTCTGCATCAATACTAGTCAAATTTAGGTGGTAACTAGGTCGGTTTGTGGTGCATGTGATCTGCTGGGGGTGGATCCAGAAGTGACCTGGAAAGAGATAAAACGCTGCTTTTCACAGGGCTAAGGTGATGCTTTCTGTAAAATATAGAAATGCAATGTATGTAAAAATGTGTGCTATTTGTAATGTAAAAATGCGAAATCACCAACACAGCTGCACATACAAGTAGCACATCACCACACCACAGGGCACGATCCTCCCAGGACACCTGATTGCGTCATTTCTGTTTGATGTTGCTGCAGTTCTCACCAAAGATGGAACATGGTCTTTAAAGGAAACTATGACCGTTAACAAACTCCGGTAATGGATCCAGCCCCGCAAATGGAGAGCATTGCTTAGCCAATCGCGGAAATTGGAGTGGTTACACACATGAGTAACGTTTAGATGGAAAACCTCGAGCAAATGCATAACTGACTCCGTAATTTGGCACTCCTGTGTTGATTGCATACAACAGCAGCCAGTGGTGGAATTCATAAAATATTTGTCGGCAAAAAAGCAAACATAAATCGCCGACTCATTCTTGATCGCACAGATATACCAGACCCGATATCAGCATTCAAGACCAGATCCGATATGCTCTGGTTTTATTCCCCCTTATGGAATAAAATGTGAAGGAACCAACATTGCCAATCCAAACCGGTGCCCGCAACGGACATTCGCTCGGTGCACTTCCGTCCGACGGAATGGCGAGAATTCTCGGCGAGAATAAACTTTTTTTTTACTTTATACGAGAGAATAAACTTTTTGTTGTTGATGTTCCTAAGCGATATGGCACAGACTACTGGCTGGTCGTTTTGATATACCGTATGTGCGAATAACGTTGAACAATGCGATTTTAATCCACTTCTCCCTTCTGAGCGTACCATTAACAAATATTCAAAAGCGCTTTTGTGCAAAGAGAATACATTACGACACAAAGTAAGCCAACAGAGCTAGAGTCGCCGAGAGAGCTTTTTGAGCGCCTCAGTAGTATATTTTCTCAGGGAAGAGTATGATTTCCCGAATTGCATAATATTTAATGAAATCCATGAACTAGTCCGCATGATTTGAAGAACTCTACTGGATGATGATGTATAACTAGGAAAAGCGGCAAACCAAAATAAGACATTAGAATGGCTACATTCGCTCAGAGTGATCAATGATCATCAAAGAAAGAAGAGGCCTTAAGAATCCATCAAAACCAGTTAGACGACATGCACGGTGTGGAACGAGCCAGGTGGTTGCAAATGATTACACGCGATATGGGGAAAAATGACCTTTGGTTCTTAGCTGTTCGGCGTTTTAAGTTCTCTCTCCTTATGCTGAGTCAACGACCTTCAATACACCAGGAGGTACCGGTTAAACGATGTTGCAGTGCTAAACGATGGCATTTCTGAATATCTCTAGCTGCGCCCAGCCTCAACATCATGCACATGATACCTAAGCACATAGGAATATATCTATGCGTTTTTGGGATCACTTACAAGAGTTATCGATACAGACTACGTGTCTTGCAGATGTGCTCTATAAACAAATAGGCTTGCAAATGGAACTCTCGCCCTTTTATATATAACAGTTCCTAAAACTGGCTATCATTGAGCTTAACCAGGTGCCAGGAGTCACCACTTCGGGCATCAAAACTGGTGAAGAGTTCCGAGAGGCGAAGATGCTTGACGTGGATAACAGTCAGAGCGACCTGAGCTTAATCTCACAGCAATTCTAACAGACTGACTCATTTGTGTAGGTCGTAGCCGGCTGTATTTGAGGGCGGTTTCGAAAAAAGTGTCACGTGCCGCTTTCCTGCCCTTATTGGAGTACCTGGCCACTGCTGGCCACTGCCAGTGGCGGTGTTTAAATCGCTGCATATTCACATTATGGAGTTTGCGCCAAGCGTTTACCTGCTCTGGCTGTTGACGTCTAGCACCAATCGTCATAACTCTCCAAAACCGTTGGGTGCCATGTTAGTATACGAGCACGCGTTAAGAGATCCATACGTCGGCCACTACGTCTGCCAACATCATTTCGTGCACTCTCCTTCCGTGAAATGGGAGCTGTGTGTTGTGCACAAATGGCTTTGTGCGACTGCGAAGCCGGGCAGTCGCGATTTAGACCCAGTATTTGTTCGTGCCGCGCTGCCCTTTTCGATTATATAAATTCAACACCTCTCATTTGACCAAATGTGGGGATAGAATTCTAATGACTACGATGCTGAATAATCGCTTGGCTAGACGACTTACAGGTGAATAGTTTGAAAATGTAAATACATAGCTAAATCTCTTCTTTTGAGCTGAGGAACTAAAACAAACCTGATGCTCGGTTTGCAGCCGTACTCGTAACGAAAAACGTATTGACATGACAGGAGGAAGAGATATGATGGAATGAAACGAAACAAAATGAAATGTAATGCATGAAATGACACAGAATGCTTGAGTGGACTGAGCGAGATGAAAGGAACCAAATAAGATTAAAAGAATCGGCAGAGGGCGGCTGACTCAGCTGTGTCCTATTAATTGTGGTTCCAACAGGCGATTCCTTTTTTGAGGGACGATGCCTCTTGACCCGGTTCGGTACGGTACGATACGGTGTATATATGTATATATATATATATATATATATATATATATATATATGTATACAAATATATCCCTGATTTACGTGTCTGGCCTTGTTTTTGATTTATCTATGGTTATCTATGGTATGGTTTATCGATCTATCTATTGGCTATGTTTTTGGTTGATTACATGTTATTGGTTTTGGTTTACCACAATCATTTTTCATCTTACGTTTGTAATTTCCAAACATTCCGGCATATTCAAACTAACATGAATTGGTGTCATCGTTGAGCAGCGTGCATCTCCTAAGGTGTGGCAAGGTTATCCTTGTTTGCGAGGTTACCCCGAATCCCCCTGACGAGCGACAGTAACAGACAGGGGGGATCCAGCCGACAGTAACAGACAGGGGTGGATCCAGGATTTCGTCAAGCAAGGGCCACGCTTCGCTGTTGTGCCCCTGGAACGTGGTACCCCTCACGAAAACCCGGGTTTCGGCCATTTCGTTTGGGATTATTATCTTTTAATCGGCCACCTGACTTGCGCCGGAATGGTTCGCCGTGTTTATTCCACGTTGTTTCAAGACGCCGAATTTTCGTCTTTTCCGTTTTATGTTCAGCTTTGACAGAAAGATATGCCAAAGACTAGCAAAAGATACAATCTAACATGCATTAAGAAGAAAATGAAATAAACGAGTACACCGTCCAAGCCGCGGGTGCTATGCAACCAACAATAGTGCATTTTAACGATACTGGTTTCTCGGGTCTTACAAATATGTTGAGGGGCCGGTGGACCGAATGCCAGCGTAAATTACAGATATAACATGACACACACACACACACACCACACACACACACACACACAAAAGAGAAGAGAGAGAGAGAGAGAGAGAGAGAGAGAGAGAAGAGAGAGAGAGAGAGAGAGAGAGAGAGGAGAGAGAGAGAAGAGAGAGAGAGAGAGAGAGAGAGAGAGGAGAGAGAGAGAGAGGAGAGAGAGAGAGAGAGAGAGAGAGAGAGAGAGAGAGAGAGAGATATATATATATATATATATATATATATATATATATATATATATATATATATATATATATTGACATGACATATATGATATGACATATATAGGTTAACCTTGGGGAAGCTCATCATCTCTAGAATCTATCGGCGAAAGCTTATATAAAATAGTTTTAGTCATCCGCGCTTGCAGTCTAGAAGAAATAACACCGGCGTCCGGGGGTGCAGTCTCCGCGGCCCACGACGCGTCAGCCTCGCAGCTAACACCAAGGAAGGTCTACGGGCGGGAAAGAACGACCATGTGTCGCATAGTGGCACTTTCGAACGCTTTATAAAACTAATTGGTTTGCGCGTAGAAGGTATCTCGAGCCATAGGTTTCACTTGTGCGATATTCACATTGACGCTCGGGACGGATTAGCGCGCACAGCAATGCAAACTCATGGCGCAAGGGAATAATGGTTCATGTTGTTGTAGCCGCTAGTCCCGTCTAAAGAATCAACTTCGACATTGCACAGGTTAAGTTTCTGGCCAGGAGCTGAAGGGCATTCCGCCCCAGCCCAGCGGGTGCCGTTCTGGCGATACGGGGACAGAGCCCTCCAGATCGATACGGAGGTCCTCTGTTGGACGTCTGGCACTGGATCGATGCAGGGGCTCTCACTGTTTCAAAAGGATTTCTTCCAGTCGCAGGAGAGTCAAATAATTGGCACAGAGACACCAATTCAGTTAATGGTCGGCTTGAAACGGTGCTTGGGACCCCTCGTTTGGCGCTGGGGCCTCTGACTGACACAGGGCCTTCCACTGCTTTACTGTAAATGTGAGCCCTTGCGTCGCCACTCCTCTTATTTCCTCTTATTGCCAGGAAGGCCCAAACAACGCAAGAGGCCGTTTGACATCCGCGGTTTCATCCCTGCCCCTAATCAGTAAATACGCCCCTTGCCAACCTAGGGCTCATTGCCGACACGGCATCCCCAGTTTGGCGCTGTCGGCCTCTGACCAGCACAAGGGCCCTTCACTATTTCAGGGGCCCTGACTTATGCAAGAGACCTTCCGACTAACATGTTCAGGTTTAGCCCTGCCTCTGCATGTGAACAGGACCCTGTAGGCGGCAAACTGGAATGTAACCGACCCATTTAGACCGTTCGGTACTAGCAGTGCTAACCAGCTGTCTGGCAGGCAGCTGATTAACAACACTAGTACCCGTGGTAGAGGCCGCCACTGTCTTATGGGGCCCCGATCGGTGTTGCCCTTCACGCTCTCCAATCCGGCCCTTGAACGTCGGACCCGGGTGGGTCTATTGTGGTTGCTTGGAATTCGTCGCCTCTTTAGAACGTTTTTGGATCCCTCTGAGGTGCCCCTCTGGAATGGATGCCTCTTGAAGATAAAGGTCATGACGCCCGAGAGAGAGATTTCTGATGCCCCTCCACCAAATAGGCCGATCCAGGATTAATCAGGGTTGAAGGCAAAGGAATTGTGGTGACCTCTAGTTTTGGTGTCCCTTAAAATGAGAGTTTTGGGGATCTCTCTCTCTCTCTATGGCCCGCCTAAATTAAGAGGCCCAGGAAGCCAGTGCTATGGTGTCTGCAATGTCCGGTGGAGTTTGTTTTTGCTTGGTTTTGCTTTGTGCTCTGGCTTGAAGTCTTTCCACAGCAGACGCAAACGTTTTGAAGTCAAATGACATTCTGTCCAATCTTACTCGACGGCAGACTATCATTTCTTCCGATGTTATTTTACTCCCAGCTGAACAATGCAAAAAAACCTGGATGCAACAGAGGTTGTTTTGTCCTCGCTAAAATGCCAACAGATCTGTCCATCACGGGCTTCTGTTGCCTCACCCCTGAAGAGAGCGTCGCGACGTGGCCGTCATTGCATCTGCAACGCATCGTGAACATCTAGCGGCTAGCGATTTTTGCAGATTGCTTACGATGCGGCGTGGTACGAATAAATCGCAAATTTTAGTCCACACTTCATAAATCTGAGATTACGCGTTTTTATTGCCCTCAAGCACCCGCTTCGTTCTGTGATCGAGTGTCCTCATCATACAGGCTATGGAATACCATCATTTTTGTTTGGTGATGCCTGCCGTTTGTGAGTGGTGGGGACCTCTAAGCCTTGATAAATGGGAGGAAAGCTCAAACTCCCTGCGAGTTGGGCCATAGGTTATCTACTCATATATCAGCATAAGTTACCTATCATATACAACTCAGCCTTAGCTGAGTTGGGCTATTAGGTTATCAGTTCCGAATGACCATCTTTATTTTTCATTGCCATATCTAGAGGCTGAATAACAGCGCACCTTTAACAACATTCGTCGTGCGCTGATGCCCAGCTCTCATTGGTATCTATGGCCGTTTGCCGCGCGCCCGGAAGTGCTTCGGTACGAGCTCAGCTCGGCGTGTCATTGGCCCTCCCGACGGGGCCAGAGAGATCCGGCACCTGCAGCGGAAGCAGGCGGCTGACACGAGTCGCCATTGGTCGTCTTGCCTGATTGCGGCTGCGGATGATGTGAGAGGGCGCCGGGGAGGAGTCGAACGTGCAGGGCCGGGCACGCCTCACTCGTACGCCGGCAGCGGCCAGGACGCCCCGACCATGGCCTGCCAGCCACAGACTGGCGGCAGCGCCCAGTGGTGAGTGCTCGGCCTGACTATTCGGGCTGTCGGTGTATTCGCAGGCGTTCTGGTGCATGACGCTGAATGATTTTGTTGAGAAACAGGGAGACTCGTTCGAGAGCTAGTGAATGTACTGCTATCCTTTGCCCGCTAAGGGGCCATCTATATGTTACCCCGCACCAGGCTGAGTGGAGATCTGGCATTTTGTGTTTGGGCATTTGGACCCTACCCACGTTTTTGCGAATAACCAAAACAAATGAAAGGGCAGGCGGCGCTGAAATTTGAAGCATCTGTTCTTTGGTCTTTTAACATCTTTCAAAATTTGGACTTAAACATACGAGGTCCTTGGCCCAGCCTTTAGGTTTAAGATGAGTACAGCTATCCTCTGTCCTACTTAGAAACGATGTTTTGAATTATACCGCTATCATGCGTATTTCGGGTGGTAGATTGCCAAACTGCTTTGGCAGAGGAGACGAGCGACGTTCTTCAAGGCGATGTTCAAATAGACGAAAGGCGAACAGAACATTACGCCTTTCATGCAATCATAATACTCCTTGCTATTGCTGGAGCGGCGTTGACTGACATGCATTGTAAGAAGCTCTCGACAGGTTTTGAGCACGATTTGTCAGCCTGATGAGGCCTGGTACACTGGAATGGAAACCACTTTTTTAGCCAATATGTCAAGCATTGGTCACAGTCACTAAAGGCCTCTCGGTTTCTACCCGCCCATTAGATTGCCCGACTACGTTAACGGAACCGTTTCTACCGCCTCTGAACCAAAAGGCTGCGTACAAAAAGCTGCAGTGTCTCAAGGGGTTCTCAACTCAGTGCTCAGGGTTTCTCAACTACACGGCTAAGCATACAGTCCTGTTGCCACTCCGCTTACTGCTCCTGTGCAGGCTGCTGTCTTTTATGTGGCAGATTGTGCACGCTGCCGTCAACAGCGATACACAGTCAGGAACGGATTTTAAACTGACGCCAATGCTTGCATCACAGCCGAATAGCATGTTTCAGCTGTGGCTCAGGAGCCCTTTTAACACGCAATCATTGTTAGATGGGGACCTGAAGTGGTACCAAACGTGAAGAGCTCAGACAACGGGATAGACGGGAGTGACATCGATAGTTTGTCGAAATTACTGTCAAAATATTTTAGAAATTAGTCCACACACAATTGTGTTGTATTACCACGCACATCATCGTAATTTCGCATTTCCGGTCCATTAGAATTTGGTCCTATGGGACCAAACCCACAAACGTTGACTAAATGACACATGAGAACGAAACAAAAACGCTTTGAAAGTAATATCTACCGGTTATTTGGTAAAACCTGATGAGAAGCAATTCATTTCGCGTCTTGTTTAAGACATCGTTCCCGCATTTTAGAGTAAGATGTCTGCGGCATACCGCGGGGCTAAATAAGATACCAGTATTAATCAACGGTGGCATAAAAAGAGCTAATGCGCCACCAGTCGTGGCCACTCTCATTGCCCGCTGTGACGTCATATACCAGTCTTTGACTATCGTGGAGCGTATTCAGGATAAAGTGCTTCTTCGAGTTATAACGTCGGTACTCGTAGGTCCTTTCATGGTAGTGTATAATTCGACCGGCACCTAAATTGGTCCCGCTGTATTCCAGACACCTAATACTGAAATGCACGGGAATCAAAACAAACAAGAAGCAAAACTCACCACCCTGTCACCATACCTAAAGCCGTCATTTTGAGTTTGTAGATTTGTCATCACTGGACATTCATGAAGTGCCACAAATGCGAAATAACGACAAGTACGTTGTGAGAAAATAGATTTGTCATCACTGGACCAGTTCATAAGTGCCACAAATGCGAAATAACGAGCAAGTACGTTGTGAGAAAATGGAAAGGGATCTGCGCCATCCGGAATGAAAAATTACGGTTATTTTGGCGCCGCTGCTCCGAATAAAAACCTTTGTTTTGCTCCTGCTTATCCAATTATCTTTAGCATCTCGAATTTGGCACCAAACCAGGTCCCTATCTAAACAACGCAAGCATAAAAAGTACTTGTGTGACCTAGCTTAACTAGGAGTACACACAAACGTGACCGAGTTTGACTGATTTTCTGCCACAGAAATTACTTTCTCGCATGTATTCGCAAGCAGGGACATGCACAGATCACGTTGATAGCCGTACGTGTCTGGCCTGCACCGTGAGACACGGCCACATTTACATCTCCTTCCATCCAGTTAAAGATGAAGACCCCTTGTCTAAAGTCGGGGTGAGCCCTCATTAGTGCACAGCAGCAGGGAGGTACAGCATCTGATTGACAACATTACACATGTTATAAGGCTAGCACTATTCGCTCATGGCTACGCCATTTCCAGTTTGTGTGAATTCATCCGTTTGATCTGAAATACATGCATACCGCGCATGTCATTAGGTAACTCAATATGTGTTATCCTAAATCGAATTGCGTACTAAGCCATGCGTGTCACATACCGTGTATGATTAGACGCCAAATAATATGACCTCGCATGTCACTGGGGGAGCGCCGGCTAAGTGAGGCGTTCATAGCTGGCATGCTTTCGGACGGCATATGGGTAGAGGGTGGCGTAAAACTCGCGTGTATTGCCAAGGGTAGGTAAAAATCCTTAAAAAATCGAACCTTATAGAAAATGCGAGTTTTGTGCATACTGGTACTGCATTACGCATATATGCAGTGGTCCGATCACTTCTAAAAAAAGAGGATGGCAAGCCAGAGCACTTAAGCGTGTTGCGCAGGACAAGTCGCAATAGTCCTCTTTTTCACTTTTGTACACGTTTCTTGGTTCTAGTTCTATGATATTTAAGCCGGGAATTGTCCAGGATCCAAAGCATGTCACTTTCCTTTTTTGACAACTGTTCTTTTATTATTTCTTTCGTGGTTTCAAAGGTATTTATTACCACTTCCCCAGCAATCAGTCGCGAAGCGTAGGACTAGGGACTTAGGCGACCATGGTGCACATACAGAGACATTAAAAGTGATAAGCGTTTGCGCACCAAATGTGTACATGTGTGCACAAACCGTAAATGTACATGTGTGCACATACCGTAAATGTACATCTGTATGCGTGGTGATAGCTATGCATCAATCAGTTATATATTGGCGTCGCGCGACTTGAGATGTGTCGCCATGGGCGTCTTTAAAAGGCGAGTTTGAAGCATAACCTGAGTGGTGATTACACAGTTAATACTACGGATTGATTGATTGAAGATTGAATTGAAGATCGGAAGATTGAAGATTGAATATTGTATCACTAGGGAACGTTGTGCTTATGTTTTTACACATAGAGTAAGTTGCTTCGCAAGAAAGCTGAATGCCTTACGATGCGTGGACTGAAGGCGTTCATCTGTACTCTTTCATTTTTTGCCGTGATTGCCACGGATTTAGCCCTTTTGAACAGTGTTTGCTTTGAAACCACTGCCAGCTGGGTTTCGGCTGCTCAGGTGGGAATTATGGATTTACATAGGTAATAGGAATGCCCATTTGTTGTCTAGATGCCAGAAGTCATGGCAATCATATCAGTCCATGATTAACAGTAATCCTGTCAATAACGTACTGCCGATACATTGTATCAGCGATACAGCGTATCCTATGCAAAGCTACACAACATACACCACCCGACATCTTGGAAGAAAGTTTGCACCTCGCTAAGATTCTTAGCTGGAACATGCCGAATGCTTTGTAGTATGTACATGTGTACTTCCCTGTGACTTCATACAGCATTCAGATTTTACTAGTCATACCGTAAGTCCTTAAACACACATTTACACCGATCACCTTAGTTTTCAACGATGTGCAAACATATTTTTCGCGCTCACTCCAAGCCGCGTACACATATGCGGCCGGAAGAACACTGAAAGATAAAGGGAGCTGCTATGCGTCAGCTAAGTGGCACAAGATTGCAGTCCGTCGCATAGGTTTGGAATACATCGCCCTGATACTAGTTGGACATGGTTCAACTCACCCCACTTTCTCCTAAAAGAAGGTAATTTTTCCCATGATCTGATCGCGGTGTTCTCGTGATTGTGTGAAAAATGCAAAATTTCAATCCACTTAATGCAATCAAATCATTTTTTTCACCAGCTGAAATTATCTCCATTTGTGACACAATCATTAGCAAATTACGATGAAATATGTATCAAGGGGGATTATTACCTTTCATCATCATGTTTCTCACAAAGCGCAAAAATAGCTGAGAGCAACCTTGCCATTGCTCATTCAACAAACATATGCAAAGTGCGCTTGCCGAATCCTCCTGATCGCGTGTGCACGTCGAACAATCAAGGTCGAGGTCGAGGGCGTATAGCCTTAATACACGTCATCAATATCGCCCCTCTCTCCCTCCTCTCTCTCTCCTCTCTCTCTCTCTCTCTCTCTCTCTCTCCTCTCTCTCCTCTCTCCTCCTCTCTCTCTCCCTCTCTTCTCTCTCTCCCTCTCTCTCTCCTCCCTTCTCTCTCTCATCTCCTCTCTCTCACTCTCTCTCTCTCCTCCTCTCTCTCTCTCCCCTCCCTCTCTCCTCCTCTCTCAATCTCTCTCTCTCCTCTCTCCTCTCCTCTCTCTCTCTCTCTCTCCTCCTCTCCGCTCCTCTCCTCTCTCTCTCTCTCTCCTCTCACTCCTCCTCTCCTCTCTCTCTCTCTCTCTCTCTCCACTCCCACCAGAGAGGGATCCCTCCTCGCCCTCCGGACACATTGGCATAGCGCTATCGGTGTGATTTCAAAGTCACTCACCTGTGCTCCCCGCCGCAGCCGGCTCTCCCCGACACTTTTCCACACGTGCCGTCAGCCCCGGCCTGGCCCTGACTGGGCTCAGAGCGAAGCAGCGACCCTTGACCCTCCGCTTCCGCGGCCTCCGTCCTCAGTCAACAAGAGCAGATCCTCGCCGACATCTCGGGCCACGCGCGGCCGGGCGAGGTGCTGGCTGTTTGGGGCCGAGCGGTGAGTGGCTGAGCCGGGCGACGAGAACGGCAGACCTCAGGCATGGCCTGACGCTCACTGCCGGACTCTGCAGTCCGTCCATCACGTCGTGTCGCGGATCCGTGCTGTCCAGTGGTGTCTTACATAAGAGACTGAGTGACAAGCAGCTGACCTCCACGTCTTTTTGGATGCATGAGCACAGGTCTTTATGCTCGCTGTTTGCGCACAGCTCCTGCATTATCACAGCTTGTGCAGCGTAGGGTTTGCAATATTACAGTCAGCATGCTGCCAAGGACTGTCTGTGTACACTCGCTTCCATCCTGCCCAGGTTCGGGGAAGACAACGTTGCTGAACGTGCTGTCTGGCCGGCTGAAACCGGACTCGGGAGAGATCCTGCTGAACGGGGAGCCGCTGACGAAGCGACTGAAGCGCAGTGTCTGCTACGTGCTCCAAGAAGACATATTTTTCGCGAACCTCACCCTAAGGCAAACCCTGACGGTAAGAAAGCCGCCTGCGTACTCCGACCACTGCACACTAAAGGGGAGTTGACTTAATCAGCACAGCGTGGGATGCTGTTTTGCTCTGCACTCCTAAAACACTATGCTGATATCAAACCAGATGCACCCCATTCAGTTAAATACAGGTTTGCACAACGCAAGAGAGCAGCATCTGGAGGGTATGTATACATGCTAAATGTCTGACTTTGCTCATGCAATTCCTACCACCATTGCTTCCGTTAGGGCATTGCAGCCAGGCATCACAGCTGATTTTCTCTTACCTCGCCGCCGAATGCCACGGGCTGGCACGAGGCGATGCCACAGAGCGAGGCGATTCGCGTTATTATCCTCGGGCAACACAGCCCATTATCTCATTGGCAATACGGCCCACCATCCGCCGTACGTCCGGCGAGCTTGCGCGGCCTCGCGATCCCCTGCGCTGTGGGTTTATGTCCTGCCGGTCGGAGAGGCAGCGGGGTCGGCACTGACAAACGTCACCATCTGGGCCGCTTCGGATTGGATTGGGGTTTATCAGAGCGCTGACTCACATCAGCCGCGTACGTGCTATCACACGGTAGTTAACCGAAGGTAACCAAGGAAGGCAACACAAAGGTGAAGGAAGACAAAGGGCAAGAAAACAATGCAGCAAGCATCTGCCGCCATTTACATATTCTCGTTTATCCTGCATCCTCCTCGCGACTACCCGTTTATCTGAAGCAAGCTGCGCTGTGCCAGCCATGAGTGGGCTTAAGTACCCCTCGGCGGGGCCCCGTCCGAGCGCCAATCGGGGTCTGGTCGGAAGGGCTCTACCGAGTCAAACCACAACCAAAACACACAGCACGCAACGAAGCGTATACAAGACGAAACGCTCGCGCCGCACACCGATGTGACGCAGCTGCGGCAATCCTGGCAACAAGCCGTGTAGTGAGATCCAAAGCACGCTTGAGCCCAGAGGCTATGCGCCCTAATCCAAAAACAAGACAAGACGAGATCCAGGCAAACGGTCGCGAAAGCCTGTCATGACTTCGCGCACCACCGCTGTCGCTACCGGTCAGGCGACACAGCGGCGTGTGATCTTTCAGACATCTCTAACTTATGGTATAAGAGGCGCTGCATATAATTTGACTTAACATGCGCCCGGGTGGCCGGCTGGATACCCTTCGCTCGGGTGTGGGGTCAATTTGACCCGCTGAGATCTTAGGAAATAAGGGGGCTAGAGAACAAAATGATAGCGCTTGTTGACCTGCATGTGAACTCACTTAGGTAAAAGTTTTAGGTCCCTAGGTCATGACGTTCTGGTCGAATAAGGTCAAACAAGGGTCAAATCAGTGGTTGGTCCTTCAAAGTCCCCAGAACTTAGATGATTGTTCTTAACAAAGTCCATACGCTCATTTAAGGCCGGTAACCTTGTTTGACCATTTGAAGGTCATCGTGACCAAAATTTTACAAGACCGCTTTGGAATGCGCATTTGAATAAGCGACAAAGATTACGCTAGGCGGTATATTTCTTAAAAAAACACGTTGACCTGAGTAATCTGGGCCAGTGACCTATTCTGAACTTAAACAGGTTTATGCAAGATGTAGAAGGCGGTTTCTGTTATCAATAAATTTGAAATGAGCACTAGAATAGAACTACTCACACAGCAAGCCCTAGAGTATAAACAGGTTGGTTCTGACCTTGGTCTGACGTTCATACCTGACCATAGGTCAATTTCACCTGCTCATTTAAGTGTTGTGTTGCCTAAGAGGGTGTCTCAGAGATGTATACTTCATCCAACACTCCGTTGTTGCATGAGATAGAACGATACGCCAAAATTGACTTCGCTGAAACCATAGCCTAACTTTGACCTGTCATAGGTCAGCGACTTCGCAAGGTACATCTATATTTTCAATACGAAACAATCCGCTCTCCAATTATCTACAGCTACGCAAAGTTTGGTGCAGTTACGCCCCGCCGTTCGTAAACCATTTAAAAAACCTTGGGGATGAATTTGAGCACCTCACCCAAGTGCGTGTTAAAATATAAGGAAGCCATTAGTGCAGGTGGGAAATTGAAGCGTTGAAGGGATCGAACGACATTTCTTTATGCTGATCCAGGCATTGTTCGATGCCTGTCGCCGGCAGCTGAAGATAATTTTACCGATCTTTCTGGCTTTTGATCGTGATTCAAAGGTCTCCAATAGTTGAATCTGGTCCACCCATAGCAGACAATAAAGTGCACTTCTGAACTCTACACGGGAAACAGCTACTTGGAAACAAACCATTTTTAGAGCTTTTAATCCGTTCAAATGATGCTACTGTAGTAAACTTTATGTTTTTGCAACCACCACGCAAATTAGCATGACATAAAATGAGTAGCAGTATGTGATTTATGGTCGTTCGGAACGAGAAGATATCGTGACCATGGATAATTTGATCTGTCAGTGACGTTTATTGGCTATATATTCATGTAGTTATAAATTTATCCCGCTTCATTCCTGTCATAAACACTTAACCGTGGCAGGTATGCCACTGAATACTAAAAAAGACCAAGTTTTGAAAGGACAGAATCCAGGTCCGGATTAAGTAGCCAACGGCCGAGAAGAAATCAAGAATGGTGTACGTTAGGTAAATTCATATTCGGGATCGGCCCTATCAAAGAAATTCACCCCTCTCAAAATTCCTTAAAGAAAGACTCTGAGTGGAATGCTCTGTCTGTGTTCCATGTCCTTGAGCCCTGGCCTCCAGGTGAGCAGTGTGCGTGTGTTGCTGTGTGCCGAGCAGTACGTGGCCCAGCTGCGGCTGCCTGAGCGGCTGAGCCGGGCCGAGAGGGAGCGTCATGTCGACCACATCATCAGCAGTCTGGAGCTGGACCAGTGTCAGCACACCCGTGAGTACCGGCGCTGCCCCCTCCCCCTCCTTCATCCCCTCCTCCACGCGTGCTCCCACTGAGGCCGCATGGGATGCTGGGAGCACACCACCTCAGAGGACGGGGCGGGTGCAGGTGGCCCTCTCAGAGCACCGGGCGGGTGAAGGTAACCTCCTCAGAGCACCGGGCGGGTGAAGGTAGCCTCCTCAGAGGACCGGGCGGGTGCAGGTGGCCTTCTCAGAGGACCGGGCGGGTGCAGGTGGCCACCTCAGAGGACCGAGCGGGTGAAGGTAGGCTCCTCAAAGGACCTGGCGGGTGCAGATGGCCTCCTCAGAGGACCGGGCGGGTGCAGGTGGCCACCTCAGAGGACCGGGGCGGGCACAGGTGGCCCGCTCAGAGGATCGGGTGGGTGCAAATGACCTCCTTAGAGGACCGGATTGAGTACAGGTGGCCTCCTCAGAAGACCGGAGCTGGTGCAGGTGGCCAATTCAGAGTAAGCATCAGAACATATCGGACAGATGTACACTTATCTCTGCTAGAATGGAATCTAGTTGAGGAAAACCTTTAACAGCGTACCTATGATCCCATGGAATGACTGCACTGGTCTTGAAAACAGGTGACAAGCGGACCATCGCATTTACATGGCAAAAGTCGCGTAAGAGATTTGGATGGAAGAAGAGGGATTTTTTTGCATGTACCTTTGTCTTGTGTTTAGCAAATTGTGTGACGAAAAAGGCCCCCATTATGAAAGCTTAGTAAAGGTTAAGTATTACATGCATGCTAATGGTCTCTATTCGTGATAACAAAAGAAGCCTTCATATTTGTGCTGACAAGACTGTGACACACTTCACCTGTAACTTTCAGAAATAGGGGAGTACATGAAAGGCGGCCTGTCCGGAGGCGAGAAGAAGAGAGCCAACATCGGCTGTGAACTGCTAACTAATCCATCTATCATGCTCCTCGATGTGAGTTTAATGAGCAATGATGCGCCGAACTCAGAAACCGTAAGCACAACAATGATAACTCATGGCTAGATATTCACATTACTGCGGACTGGCAGGCGAGGCCCTATATGTCGCAGCAGTGTACTGGAGGCGATAACGAGTAACTCATACACTGTCTGTGCCGGTGAGATCTTCCTTGACCCCTCCGAGCACGCGCTCCCGCCCTGACCTCTTCCTTCGAGCCATGAGCGCGTGCCAGTGACATTCCCCTCAGCGGGACCAGCGCGCTGCCTAATGCCGGCGCTCTCCTGACCGGCGGCACGACCCAACAGGAACCGAGCACCGGCCTGGACTCGAGCGCCACCTACAGCCTGATCCGAAACCTCAAGGACTACGCCGTCAAGGAGCGCAAGACGATCGTGCTCACCGTCCACCAGCCTTCTTCGCAGGTGTTCCACACGTTCGACAAGCTGCTGCTCCTCTGCGACGGGCAGGTGGGCACTGTTGGTGGTAATACAAATGATGGTCAGCTGGCGTCCGCACCGAGCTCACTTCGCACAGCATACCAGTTTTACAACGCGGCTGTGAGGATATGTTCAGCACCCTGGTCTTACTCAGGAGAGCTCTGCACCGCTCGTTACCAGTCCAAGGTCGGCAACAGCAGACCTGCGAGTTGTTGCCCATTTTCGTCGCCTCACTGTTAGGGGGTTCATTTCAAGCGGGACCGCCACATAGCCAGGGCCGACCCATTAGCAGACGCCAGTGAATGACCAGGCGAACTGCTCGGCGTACCGGACGGACCTGGCCGGCCTTCAGCCTTAGGTCTGATGACGAGGTGTCTGTCCCCGTGTCACGTGACGACGAGCCCAGCGCCTCCGACTCGGACGTCACCAGCCTGCGACGCTCACTCGCTCACAGATGGCCTACTTCGGCGAGGCTGTCGACGTGGTGAACCACTTCGGCAGTCTTGGTCTGTTCATCCAGCGCCACTACAACCCCGCCGACTTTGCCAGTGAGTGCAGCGCCGCGGTGGCGCGCTCTGCTCGGTAGCCTGAGGCGCCGATAGTCACCGAACTCGTGCTCCCCAGATGGATGAGCCCTGCTGCTGCTGGCGATTGCTGTTTAAACACGTGTGTCGACTTAATGCTGGGATTCGGAAAGAAAGGCTGCCTTTAAGGCATGGTGCGGCTCGAGAGAACCTCCTGTGATGTGCCCAGCTGCCCGGCAGGTGGCGAAATGTCACATTAGGCAGAGCCGGAGCGCGATTCAGCGCCAGGGCCATCGAGATAGACCCTGGACATTGTCTTCAGATGGTCTGTCTGCTTCCAGTTTAGGCTAACGGCCCGATTTGCTCATTGTGGATGTCCGCAGCTAGTCTGTCGGCTGAGGTGCTGTAACTGATGGTTTATAAGTTTCAGATTGAAACCCCTTAGAGCTTGCATAGCTACACACTCCACTTACACACTCCACTGAACATTTTAAGATATTAAGACATATTGTACTGCAAGTCCTGAAGGAAGGAGCCATTATTGATGCGTTTTATAATTGGGTACAGTTTACCACCACGGCGACTTGCAACCAATGTTGGGTTGGTGTTTGGCTCATCGTATGAGTCGCATAATTACCGTCTGACTGCCTAGCGTCTGATGTGGATGTAACCTATGGCACAGCGAACCCTAGCTTCTGATCTGATGTTCCCCAGTGGAGCAGGTGAAGCCGTCATCACCCAGTCGACAGCTGGTGTTATCGGCGGCGGCGGCGGCGGCGGCGGCAGAGACTCGTCTGCTCACCCGGCCAGAGACGCCCTACTCCAGCACGGACAGCCTGAGGTCCGGGGGGTCCGTGGACTCTGGTGAGCGGCCACCTCCTGACGCACTGCGGTCCTGGGGTCCTAGTGAGCGGCCACCTCCTGACACACTGCGGTCCCGGGACTCTGGCGAGCGTCCACCTCCTGACTCGCCACGGTCCCGAGACTCTGGTGAGTGGCCACCTCCTGACACAATGCGGTCCCCGGACTCTGGTGAGCGCCATCTCCTGACATACTGCGGCCCCGGTTTTGGTGAGCGGCCACCTCCTGACACACTGCGGTCCCGGGTCTCTGGTGAGCGGCCACATCCTGACTCCCCGCGGTCCCAGGACTCTAGTGAGCAGCCACCTCCTGACACACTGCAGTCCCGGGACTCTGGTGAGCGGCCACCTCCTGACACACTGCGGTCCCAGAACTCCGGTGAGCGGCCACCTCCTGACTCGCCGCGGTCCCGGGACTCTGGTGAGCGGCCACCTCCTGACACACCACGGTCCCGGGGCTCTAGTCAGCGGCCACCTCCTGACACACTACAGTCCCGGGACTCTGGTGAGCGGCCACCTCCTGACACACCACGGTCCCGGGGCTCTAGTCAGCGGCCACCTCCTGACACACTGCAGTCCCGGGACTCTGGTGAGCGGCCACCTCCTGACACACTGTGGTCCCGGGGTTCCGGTGAGCGGCCACCTCCTGACACACTGTGGTCCCGGGGTTCCGGTGAGCGGCCACCTCCTGACACACTGCGGTCCTGGGGCTCTAGTGAGCGACCATCTCCTGACACACTGCAGTCCCGGGACTCTGGTGAGCGGCCACCTCCTGACTCGCCGCGTTCGCGGGGTTCTGGTAAGCGGCGACCTCCTGACACTTCCTGTCGCTGCTGTGATGACGTCACACGGTGCACCGCCCGCACAGCGTGCCCATGAGGTTTGCACGTAGATTGCAACGTGTTTTATATCAGCTGTCATATATGGATTCATACGCCCGTTTCAGATAGCCTGTATACACTTGTGTATGGTTTGCAAGCGGCTCATGTTTGTGCATGAGTTTACTCGATTCAAACATATCCGTTGAAGTCGTTCGCCACGCTCCACAAGACAAGTGTTTTGTGTCGTTGGTCCGGTACCGTTGTGTGAGACGAGCGCTCCATCACCGGACAGAGGGGAATGGGCGGAACATCTCGCGGCTGTGAGCGGAGTCCGTGCCGGTCATGCAGCACCGCCCGCGACACCAGGTCCGTGCCGCTTGTGACACGACGCTCTTCATTACCGGGCAGAGGGGGAACGGGCGGGACATCTGCGGCTGTGAACGGAGTCCGTGCCGATCAGGCAGCCCCGCCCACGACCCAGGTGACGTCCGGGGACGCTGCGGCCACGGCGCGTCACGGCAGGCGGCGTACCACCTGCATATCGTCATCGAGCCGAAATGTTGGAGGCCTGAAGCCAGGTGATCAGTCTAGGCACTGATCCAGGTGTCTAGACAGGGGCTTTCGACTCGTGCGTACGGCAGCTGGGCACATGTTGTACGCGGATATCGAAGAGGGAAGATACGAAATGGAGCATTTTGCTAGGCAAATATCGGCCATAGATGGAGTGACAATAGGCTCATTAGGGATGGGAGCCCTTATCAAGGATTGGACATATGACATTCATGCGTCATCTTTGATTCGGATGTCTATGTCACCGGGACTGTAAACGTGGTCAGAATCAGCAGCGTTGAAAATGCATACCACCAAACATCGTAGCTTTACAAACATAGCGACCTGGCCAAAGACCGTAATCAGCCACACACCTAGAGGACCAAACGTGACAAAGCTGGAGCTTCCACGATAACAAGGCCAAGACATAAGTCAAGTCGTGATAAAGTGCCGATTTTGTTTGGTGAATCGAGCGAGGTCGTGACACAGAGCGTTTGGCAGGAGCAGGAAGCGACGTCGACAGCGGCACCTCCAGCTGGTCGAACGTCACCCAGAGTCAAGCAAGGGGTGGAGAAGCTCGACCCCCGACCGCTGGCCGACCAGCTTCTGGACACAGCTGAAGGTAGGCGCGGTTTGGGGGTCATGTCATGTCTGGTGGATGGCCTGGCGGGCCCAGCAAGTGGATGGAACTGATATATGTATTGTGGTGAGAGATACTTGCGTATATCGGAGTCATGCTTAAACATTCGTCGTTGAACAGGACTCAGCTTCACATGCATTTTCAACCGGCGGCCTGCATTCTCATTAGAGGAACCTTTTCGCCAATGAAAGTCGCTTAAAGCATTTGAGTGCCATCACGTTCTCTGTTGACTAGAATCTCACATTTAACAAGGCCGTGCATTGAATTGGAATCACCCAGTAACTCTGGATGACTGAGATTCGGAGTCGGTAAGTAGCGATAGAGTTTTTGGTGACGGTACTCCTGCCCACTTACGCTTCGCTGTTGCATGACGTTCTAGGTGTTGAACCGCCCTCACCTGACCTGAGATGACCATGACCCGAACCCTCGGCGTGAGTTGACCTGACTGATAACCGTGAATGGCCTGACTGATACCTTGACCTGATCTGACTGATACCGTGCCCGTGGCTTGACTATGCGGTGACTTATGTCAATCCTAACCGTTCCACTATAAAATATTTTTCCGTGCCCAGACATTCTCCGCCGTCCTGCCCTGCTGACGCCTGCCCTGTCCTGCCCTGACTGTCCGCAGCCGCAGCCCCGACTGGTCTAACCTTGGTCTGACCTTGGGCTGACCTGACCTGCAGTGACTTGATGTGACCTGACACTGACTTGACGGTCCGGCAGGTGCTGACAGCGCGGAACGTTCACGAGGCGCGGCCACGCGTGCTGAGCCAGCTGAACCTGTTGCTGACGGTGGTGCTGGCGCTGCTGGCCGGCCTGGTCTGGCTGCGCAACCGAACGCTCCGAACATGCTATCGCTGACTTCCAGGGCTGGATCTTCTTCTCTCCACCAACTACTGGATGCTCTTCTCACTGTTTGGTGCACTCTTTGCCTGTAAGTGGGCTTCGGTTCACGTATTACATAAATGCGTGATTGACATCTGTTTTTTCGACCAAGAGTTATTGCCATGGGTGCTATAAAACTCGATGACAACTGAGCACTGTAGACGAATGCGTGTTGATTCAGCATTCCCTTACTGAGGGCCTACTGAGGTATTCCATTACCGCGCCGCATCATTTTCATGCTACGTTTCAGATATCCAAAGTGTAAAGTAAGCAAACCAGACACTTCGGGCCGTTTCCACATTTTCTACGAAATGCTGCAGAGAACTTTCCACAAGCTCGTGCCGTTGATACTATTCAGTGGCAACATGACAGACCCACTGCTATATTGGTTGATGTCAAAAACGATGTTTGCATGCCGAATGAACTCGCCATCCCGATTTAATCATAGACAACACATCGCCTCGCTTGCATACCAAGTTAGGCCATCATGTTGTCTTGTCATGACATGACTTGTCATGTCATCTTGACTATCATATTTCCCATGTTGCCCGAATGTGCCGTTGCCTGCCGGGCCCGTGCTGCCCTCCGCTGCGGTCGCCGCCTGGCTATCACTGCCGCCTGATAACGTGCCGTGGGCGCCAGTGCCCTCGCAGCAGAAAGTGGTGAACAAGGAGCGGGCGTCTGGGGCGTACCGGCTGTCGGCCTTTTACCTGGCACGGCTGGCTGGCGAGCTGCCGCTGCTGCTGGCGCCACCTGCCCTCTACTTCGTCATCTCCTACCCCATGCTGGGCGCCAGTTCGCCGCTCACGTTCGGTCTTCTTCTTCTGCTCCTGCTGCTCAACAGTGTGGTGGCAGAGGTGAGACCGCCGCCCTCGCTCCAAAATGCTAGGTCGAGCAGCGACTGGTCTGAGCGCGTTATTGGTTACGGCGCGTGTGTTTCAGCGGGTGATCTGGATTCAGCGGGTGGTGGTGTATGCCCGGCGTTAGTTGGTGCAGTAGTTTGTCTGGATTATGCTGATACCAAACCGGACATATTAAACTAGGTCTATTAATACTGACGCCGACGTCTTTATAACATTCCGAGGCTGCTTTCGGGCCAGCAGCCCCGTGTCAGCAGCTAGGGGCGTAATTTCATGAAATGAGTTTGTGGGAGGGGTGGGGGGGGGGGAGGGGGAGGGGGGGAGGGGGGGGGAGGGGGAGGGGAAGGGGGAGGGGGAGGGGGGAAGGGGAGGGGGGGAAGGGGGGAGGGGGGGGGGGGCTGAACACTGGAAAATGTAGTCTTCCCCAAAATATGCCAACGAAGAGGTTTCTCCCTAGATTTAAGCCTACTTTCTTGCCAAAGTTGGGGGCTGGAGGCCAAGTTGAGTGGGAAGGGGGAGGGGCTGAATCCCCCAGCTCAATGCAAACTACGACAGACGCCTGCAATCCCTCGTTGGTTTTTACTTAACGCATGTATTGGGTTTCACCTGGTGTGTACCGACATTGCGATGGCCATGCGCAGCGAGGTAACAAGCAGCTGCACACCCCACGACGTCCCCTCCCCCCCCCAGACGGTTCCTGTCCCGGCTCAGACCCGCTCCCCCCTCTCTCTCTGGTCCCGCAGAGCGTGGGTTTATTTGTTGGCGTAGCCTGCATGGACCTCCAGGTGGGCAACACGGTGGGCGCCATCTTCACGTGCGGTGCCCAGCTGTTCAGCGGCTTCCTTTCCACGCACATCCCCGGCTGGCTCGGCTGGATGCGCTACCTGTCTGTGGTCTTCTACGCCTACCAGAACATGCATATCGTCGAGTTCGGCAGTGGCGCGCCGTTCAGTACGAGCGCCGTGCTAGCACTGCGCTTCTGTTGACGTGGTAAGCTTGCTGAACTTGCTTACGCGGCAAAGGCCGACAAGGATCTTGTTCTGCTCAGTGCTCTGCTCAGTGCGAGTGCACTCAAGTTTGTGCGTGACATCAAAGCCCATCAAGACATTAAATGTCGTCTCGGTTTGTTCATGTTCTTGACCAGCCCGCGCCCTGGTTGGTCTGCATATCGACGGCAGCAGGTCCTCTCATACTGTGAGACAGACGGGCCTGCCCACATGTACTACGCATGTGCGTAATACTGTACGTACATCCATAGCCTCCACGTTCCTAGTCAATTTTTCTGTTCCCTAGATGCGCGTCGGAGAACTCTAAGTTCCAGGCCTGCGCGACAGGCGGCGCTACCTTCATCCCAGTGGAGGACCTGCTGGCGCATCGCGGCGGCCACTTGCCATTCTGGGCTAACCTGCTTGCGCTAGTCGCTTTTATGGTTCTGTTCCGTGTGCTGGGATACGTGGGGCTGCGCTGCTTCCGTGTCCCGACACACTAGGGTCGACGGTGAGCATTGGCGCGCTCTGTCCGAGGGAGAGCGTCGATCTCACGGTCGGTCTTCCGCCGCCGCACCGCCCAGGTCGCTGGGGCGCCTGACAGCCTCGAGCATGGCTGCAGTCACGGCCGCGACATGGGCGCATACGGCACGTCATCCCGCAGCATAGCCCGTGCCCCCTGGCGGGTCAAGGACCTGGTCTCGGCAGGATAACGATGGGAGCGGGATTAGTGATGACGTAGACAGTGGCGACGTGAAGATTGCGGTAGGCAAAAAGTCAGAGCACGCCTGATTGTAGGGAGTGGTTCCCGACCCCGTTTCTTGCTTTGCACCCATTGCATGAGGCGCTTATGTTGTGTTAAGTCGTGGTTCCTGATAAGACTACGCTTCTGTATGCGACCAAGTGTTTGTATTCACCCCAACTGGTGTCCGAAGACTACTGGATATGTGCGTACAAGTACAGCCGTCTGTGTGCGAGAGCTTACGGCTTTAACGTTCCTGTTGTATGACACTTATTACTGTAAGACTTTGCATTAGGACGTTTTTGAGATACATGTGCGATTACGATCGTGCAAGTTGGCCAGATGATTTGAAATCTACTGGAGAGGGGCATGGGCCCATCTGAATTTGCATCGATGATTTGTTAAGTGTCGCGTAGGCAATCAGATGCTATGTACCAAATGTCATCGACCGTCCTCAGTGTTACTCACTTTCAGAAAGATGTTCATGAACTCGTGCCTGCGCTTCCAAACATAGGCCACAAATACATATTTGCACAACTGTATCTCGGTTTTTTATTCACCTTTTCTGGGGAGGTCGGGCTGATGGCAAAAAAGTGGGAAGCATATGTGATAGTGGAGATACGATACCAGCAGCCCCGCCCCATGGCGAGGCCGTTACGGTCTTGAACCAACCTCGTCCATCGTCAACCGGCCCATCCATCACTCAAGCGCACAAAACATGTATCCAGATAAATTCGAAATATTATATTAGAACTAAATGGGAAATTATGTATTTTACGTCCCGGTTTGAGCAGTCTTTTTTTTCTTAAAGAGTGGGATAGGCTCTGGCGTAGTAATACCGTTTCAATTATAATGCGATTAATCCTAACTTAACCTTATCTCCCGTCCCAACCAAAGCACAAGTCGAGAGCATTGACACCAACGACAGATTACTTCTGCGGATCTGACTTTCAGACCTCGATGCGCCGACATTTAAACATCATTTAAGTTTTTTACATATATTTAGAGTCATATCCACTGCAAAGGTTCTTTAACTTTGTAGGGTCCAAGGTCATGCTAACCTAACGCTCTAAATGATGTTCGAAAACGAAGTTGGATGGATTGGGTCAAGTCAGGTGATGACAAGTAAGTTCCGGTCATATGACATGACGTCTAAATATTTATGTCAAGCATGACAATTAATGCCGCATGATAACGTGGTGCCAAGAACAACAGGCAAAATGACTTCGATCTATCATGCCCTGACGTCCATGGCTTTCAGTCAGCTGCACCTTTGAAGCCCTTCTAACACCAACTTATGTTGCAACGCAAGAGAAGTGCCGCAAACCACATCTGTATCCAAAGAACATGAGCAAGAAATATAGACGTTGACTGAGATAAAATTGATGTTCCCGATTACGCCATGAATTTTGGAAGTCAGAATGCTTGCAATACATGAAGCTCACCAAAGCAATAGGTAAGGCAAACTTCATTATTTTTAACACATATCTCATAATGTAGGTATTGACTTCATGTGAGCGAAGACAAACAAAGCGAACAAATAACACACATTTTAACCAGATGGCGGTGTTAACCTCCCGCAACTGTAAAACCACAGGTCCTGCGTTTGCTCTGTCACGCGCTGTTCCACTTTCTATGCTTGCCTCTTAAAAAGGCAAAATAGAGACCAATGTCACTTATCGAAATTTTGCGCAGGGAGCCCAAGATATGGATGGACCAGTTTAGGGCCTCAAGCCACTAATACGCCCATTCATGATCCAAGATTTCTTTGGGGTCAAGGGGTTTCCAGTGGCCCTTACAAAATGGAAGGTGCCAGCCCCGAGGAACAAATGGAAGTTGAAAACGTGGGGCGGACCATTAGCTTTCAGTCTATGCTTGCCCTCAACGAGCTAAGACAGCAAAATCTGCTTTGCGACGCCATAATTCGGTTAGAAGATGGCAGCGCTTTCTCAATACATCGTGCCATCATGTCGGCATGTAGTCCGTATTTCAGGTAAGTCAACCCTAGCTGAAACCTATGCCAAATGAGATAAAACAACGCTTAACACATTTCTGTAATCCTCCATCTAATCCCATCCATTGCTACTAGTGTAACAGTTATTGCATATGCATGGAAAGCATCGTCATCACCAAAACCGGCATGGCACCATTGTCAGTAGGCATCAGTAGCCCAGCGCTGCTGTTCGTACTGTCTGGTATCAGCAGCGCATTATTCGATGATACTCCATGTAAATCTATTTTCACTTTATGTTGCATGCATGCATCACCTAAAAAAATACAGTGCACTGTGCCTAAGCATTTCCTCCCTGTTAAGTAATCCGATGTACTTAACAAGTGAAGCCTTTCGCGACCACCTGCAAAGCAAAGAGAAATTGCATTATTTATTTATTGCATTTATATATTGCATTATAAGCAAATTGGGCGAGCGTTCTTCACTGAGGTGATGTTCAGATGCAAGGCACTATGCACCTGCATAGGCATGAAAGCTTGACTGGACATCGGGTCAGGATAAAGTGATGGAATTGCTAAACATTCACATGACCATTTGTTCTTTGTCCTTTTGCTCTACCAACTCACTCGAAATGACATCCACTGCAGACCCCGGCGGAGCAACAACATGTATGAAACGCTTTCGTCTTGGAGTGATATTTTAAACTTAATTGACAAGCCGCAGTGTAGTGAGCGGTGCGTCCTGTAACTTCACAAATCATGTTTCAGGGCTCTTTTCACCACCTCCCTCCATCAAAACGAACGAACCGATGTCCTCATTCGAGATGTTTCGTCTGAGGCCATGCGGCTCGTTATCGAATACGCCTACACACGAAACACTTTGGTCGACTCCGAGAATGTGGAAATGTTGCTGCGAACTGCCGACTACTTCAACATCGAAGGCATGCTGAAGGACACCTGTAACTTCCTAATGATGGAAGTAGGACCCAGGAACTGCTTCGGAATACGGAAGTTTGCAAGGTATGGATTGAGTCCTCACATCCTTCATGGGGCAAAGCAGACTGGATGCCCCGCACTGGACACCATTTTTGAGACGCTGCAAGACACGGATGGAATAATTGTTCAGACCATCGTCCTCGTCTGCTGTGCCAGAATGTATACAACGCTCCGACAAGTTAACTCTCGGAGTGCGCCAAGTGTAATATAGTGCTGATAGGGACCGGATTATGTTTGGCCTTCAGCCATGTGCGTGTCACGCCCCCAATTTTCTCTTTGAAATTGCCGGTATTCGAACCAAGGTTTTCTGATTGTGAGATCAGTGATCTATCAACAGAGCCAACGGAGATAGCCGGGAAGGGCATCCCGCTTGGAACTATCTGCGAAGGGCACTGGACTAATGATCATAAGACTGTGGTTCAAATCCCATCAATTCCATGAACATAATTCTGGCTGTGCCACGTACATGGCTAAAAGTTAAACATAATCCAGTATATATCAGGACTCCATAACAACTGACGACGCCCGGAGAGTCAATTGGGCGAAACGTGTGCATACTAACATATTGGATGGGCGATGGTTTGAAGCATTTGTCTCATCTATGATGCTAATAACTTTCAACAATCCCTCTGTAAACCTATACAGAAAGACGGTGAGCGACGCCAGGGACGTCACTTTACATACTTTCGGGGTGGGGGGGGGGGGGAAGAGGCCGAGCCCCCAATGCTTCATACCCCCATGCTCCTCTGAGCTTCATCAATGCATATGAGCAAAAATGGAATAATGGGCCAAATAAATACAGAGTAATGACCTTTAACTATGGGCATGCCAGGTAGTATGTACATAAGCACATCACTCTTAGTATTATGCTCATTTTGTACCAAATAGTGGCCTACAGATACCAAATGATGTCACGCTTACTACTTCATTTCTTAAAGCACCCTGCAAACGTTTGGCAAGTTTTTCAAATGATAATGCCTAGAATGGTGTAAAGAACAATTGACTGCAATATACGGGAGCATTTAAAAGTACAGGGTGACCCAAATACAACTAAATACGTATTTTCCCCTTCAGTGGCAAATGCACTGGTTGCGTGTTGCATGACTGTGGTGGTTGTATAGCACGATCAGCGGCGGCAGTAATCATCAATGATCCCTTACTTCGACACACTCAGCGTCTTATTTCCTAGGACTCACACCATTTCAAACTTTTCACAAAAGGGCAGTTCACATTACAGGAAATGTTCCACATTTAAAGACGTTGAAGCAAGTATCAGACACGCTGAAATAAGCTCGCTTATAATTATTGTTATACTTTTAGGTTAAAAGACTGCTCTAGACCGCACTCCTTCTCCGTTGAGTCAATATGTTCCTCAATGTGACATTGATTGCGTGGTCGTACCCTGCACAACATTGATTGACGGTCAATTGACGGCCGTTATATCCCGAAATCGTGTTCATAAAAGCCAGATACAAACGACTCGACAAATATGATTTTACTGCTCTTAATCACCACATGACTAATGGAATGGCAGGATTTGAATGACGTTATTACGGCGTCATGGGTGCATGAGTGACCTTGAAATATTCTCCCCAGGTAGTCTGCACATCTGCACGGGCGTGCAACTCAGAGACAGTATAGTACACAACATTTAATGATATCCACGAGCACACAAGACGCTAATGGCAGTTCGGTGGCCCTTTCTATGTCGAGCCAGCTTCATGACTTGCGATGACACTGTTTGGCACTATGTCGGTCCTTTCTCGTGTTATGCACTGAATGGTGTTTAGACCGTGATTTTGTGTAAATTTGTGTGTGTTTGAGTGTTTTATGTTTTGTGCCGTTTTATGGTCTGGGAAGTTGTGTTGATCCTACTTAACGTTTCCAAGCATTGAGGTTGATATGACCAGAAGGGTCACCTGCTGAGCCCAGCATAGTAATCCGAACACCGTTGAATTCAGTAGGCACTACAGCACCCTCTGATGTTTAACAGACGTACCTGGCTGTGACTATAATTTAATTTGAGGCCAGATGGTGCTGGTGGGGTGGGGTGGGGGAGGGCATTCCACCATTCCGCCATCAAAGACGAGGTTATTTAGCACCGCGAATATTCATGAATGATAAGTGAATGAAAACTCTGAGTTCACTTCAACCTGTTTCAGCTTCTACAACTGCGCAGAACTGGAAAACGAAATTCATAATTACATCATGCGATACTTTGTTGACATTGCTCACGCCAATGATAACGAAGAGTTGTTAAATCTACCTCCGGATGAAATGTGTGCTATTCTTGGTGCTGACAATCTAAACGTCAAAAATGAAGAAGTGGTATGGGAAACAATGCTCAACTGGATAGAAAGAGAGCCCAAAAACAGGAAGCAACACATTCACGAGCTGATGAAACAAATACGGCTCGGGCTTCTAGAAACTTCATACTTCGTTGAAAAGGTATGGTCTGCCTTTAGTAACAGATCCGCACACAGGAACAGGTATTTGACAGCGTGTTCACGGGTCTGTAACCATGAATAGGGCGTGTTCTATCTGCTCCTCGAAGACTCGTAATCTTATCTGCGATGAAGGTGAGACAAATTAAATATCCCAATTTTGGGGGGAAAATGGACGGAGAAAAGAGGACATGAGGGGGAGGGAAGAAAGGGAATGAAAAACGGGAATGATAAGCAAGGAGAAATGGAGGGAGAAAAAGATCGATGGGAGAGAAAGAGAGAGAGAGAGAGAGAGAGAGAGAGAGAGAAGAGAGAGAGAGAGAGAGAGAGAGATAGAGAGAGAGAGAGAGAGAGAGAGAGAGAGAGAGAGAGAGAGAGAGAGAGAGAGAGAGAGAGAGAGAGAGAGAGAGAGAGAGAGAGAGAGAGAGAGAGAGAGAGAGAGAGAGAGAGAGAGAGAGAGAGAGAGAGAGAGAGAGGAGAGAGAGAGAGAGAGAGAGAGAGAGAGAGAGAGAGAGAGAGAGAGAGAGAGAGAGAGAGAGAGAGAGAGAGAGAAGAGAGAGAGAGAGAGAGAAGAGAGAGAAGAGAGAGAGAGAGAGAGAGAGAGAGTAGAGAGAGAGAGAGAGAGAGAGAGAGAGGGAAAGGGGAGAAAAAGAGAGAGTGAAGAGAGAGAGAGAGAGAGAAGGGAGAGGGGAAGAGAGAGAGGAACGGGATAAAAAAGCAAGGAGATAGAGCGAAGGAGGCTAGGAGAAAAAAGGGTGTGAAAAGGAAGAGGCGTAAGGGAGGCTAGGTGAGAAAGATCATGGAAAGACAGAGAGGGAATGTGGAGAGAGCGAAATGGTAGAGAGAAAGCAGAGACGTCAGATGTCATAGTGTTGTGTATATTGAATGGAAAGTTAATCTCTTCATGGCATAAAATGGCAAAGCCAAATTCTAAGGGCCCCAGTAAGCCCAGGCTCATCGCATCCTTCAGGTATGTCCAATCATGCCAGACTGACGCCAGGCAACGTGCCTGTGAAGCCATACTCCACTCCTTTGAAAGGTGAAGAACCATCCGTACGTGATCGAGAATGAAGACTGCCGGCCCTCTGATAATCGAGACGCTCAAGTTCATCTACGACCTGGAGATGATCACGCAGCGGGACGGCGAGGTCACCACGCCAGAGCTGGCACGGCCGCGCGTGCCCCACGAGATCCTGTTCGCCATCGGCGGCTGGAGCGGCGGCAGCCCGACCAACTTCATCGAGACGTACGACACCAGGGCCGATCGCTGGGTCAAGGTGAGACTTGACCCCAGGCGCCCGCGCAGGTCGCAGCAGAAACACGACTGGGTCCGGATCGCTATCGCCTGGCTGGCCGGGAACAAAATTATGGTAAAGGCGTTTGGTAGTGTTCAATGGCTCGTTGTGCAGCGCGATAACACTAATGCAAACATCAATGATTGCCCTCGCTAAACGATTGGGGAGGATTAATATTGTCAGATATAACAAGACTCGCGCCAGATCTATTAAGATCCATTGATCGTCCTAGTTTTAGATGATAATGATGCGGTTCAGGCAACTTTTTAAGAAACGAGGTACTTGTAAGGTCAGTTTTGTTAACAAACAATTGTTGTCGGCCCGAGATTACATCAAAACATAGAGTACCACGCATTTTCACGTGTGCGCATCGCTTACAATGCATGACAAGATTTCAAACGCCTCAGTAAACCATGGTCGAAATATCAATAATTTACGTCACGTCACGTCATTACTTTGTGACAATCGTCCCAAGGAAGTGTTCATTTCGTTAGAAAATAGCCTGCTTCAGTTACAGAAGCATTCACGAGTCAGAAATGATTTCCCATATCTTCATAACAGCCTCAATGATCTGCTTTAGCCATGGTGAACGCCGATGATTACACAATGGTAGCCAAGTTCGTAGATGCCTCAATGTTCTGACGAAAAAAGTATTGAGACGCATCTTTCTGATAACATTTGTTTTGTCGTAGATCACTCTGTTGACTGCGAACCAAATTACAGGTGCGGGAGGTGGACCCTGCCGGTCCCCGAGCATACCACGGCACTGCCGTCATCGGGTTTGACATCTACGTCATCGGTGGCTTTGACGGCATGGACTACTTCAACTCGTGTCGCTGCTTCAACGCCGTCACAAAGCAGTGGCGAGAAGTGGGGCCGATGAACGCTCGCAGGTAACCGAATTGATTTTGGTTGTATAATGGTGCTTTGGCACCATGCGTCGAGCTAAAACAGGAAAAGTTATAGAACGCAATGCCGTTGGATGCAAATTTACAGTGAGAGCATTTTGTGTCATCCAAAGACACGACTTTTTAAGCTCAGGTAAGTGTCTGGTTTCATGTTCAGAATTTCTCAAACGTGGTTTTTGGCATGATGACACTTAAATGGCGACCATGAATATTTCAGGCTGCGGCTTCAACATGGCCAACACAATGTGCTTTATTATCTAAGCTTCCCACTTTCGGCGGATCTGATCTTGATGTGAAATGACTTGCGCCGCATAATGTCGTGGCTGGTGTTGTGGTCTCACGACGTCGTGATAACAGCTGTCCAACATTTCACAGATGCTACGTAAGCGTGGGCATCCTCGACAGCTTCATCTATGCCATGGGGGGATATGACGGCCACCACCGACAAAACACCGTGGAGCGCTACAACCCGCGCACCAACCAGTGGTCGATGGTGGTGCCAATGCATATGCAGCGCTCGGACGCTTGCGCCACGACTTTAAACGGTTTGTATCCCCTGATCAAGTGCCACCAGACCCCTGTCGGACCTCTCGTATCCGGTATTCACCGGATATATGGAGCCGAGTGGTCAACGATATTGCGTTTTTTGTTGCTAGCTGTGTGCGATTTTACGCAAGACTTAGTTTACATACACCTTTTTCTCACCTCAACATTCGCTCATCTCATTCCAATGTCGGTGCAAGATACAGCGTTGTCGACAACACGGCCCATAGAACATATTTTTACGTTACAGTCATGCAATTATAAAAAAAACGCTAGAATTTGTAGTCCTGCAAAGCAAGCTTCTTGCTTTTTACCAAGGATGTGTTTTCATTACGTATTAATTCGCTCTACCGCCCTGTTCCACCCAAAAATTGCAATGCATTATATGTGACAGCGTATTTGATCTTTGCCTCGGAATATAACTCCAACGCAGATCTTGTTGGCTACCTGAAAGCACCACAGAATAAGCTCGATTTCTGTCAAATCAACTATTTTTCCTCATTAGCTTGTAGCCAGGTAACGTTCTAGCGGGTTCTTTTCTCGTCGCGTTATACTATAAAGCGGCAGCGCTGTGACAGATCGACCCAGCTTTAGTCCGGTTCCTTGCCGAACTCTTCATTCCAGTCGGTCCAACAACGACCGCGCACCAGCTCTCGCACACGATGTCCCAGATTACCTCCGTCATCTTTTCCCTGTCTCCAGTGGTGGTACATACATGGTGACGCATATCTGCCTCAGACTCGTTCCTGGATGCATTTTGCCTGTTTGCAAAGGCGTACAATGCCAATATCGCCATATAAAATGCAACTAACACAGTCTTTGGTTAGGGAAGATCTACATCGCAGGCGGCTTCAACGGCCAGGAGTGTATGAACTCGAGTGAGATGTACGACCCAGACACTAACCAGTGGACCATGCTGGCTCCAATGCGGTGTCGGCGCTCGGGCGTGTCCTGCATCGGCTACCATAACCAGCTCTACGTGCTCGGTCAGTACGCGAGCACCAGCAGCGGCCCCACACAACAGTCTGCCCTTACGTTCAAAAATAAATGCTGGCACGTATGTGTCGTCAGCCTTTCTATTTCAAACAGCGCTTGTGTTAAAACTTGGAGATAAGGCGCCAATTTTCGCCTACTCAGCCTCAGTTCAACACCTGCTTGGTGTCGACAGCTGTGAATATGAGGCAGCAAGCGGTCTACCCTTTTGCAATTAACCTTTCCGAATTTGCATTATTTGATCGTTCACAGGCTACCCGGAGGGACTTCTCCCCATATTTCTGGGGCTTTGAACTGAGATAGTTATTTCTAAAAAAAATTCCTTCAGTGCACAGTTATGCCCTTCGTAAGGCTTCAAATTCTATCGTTTGTGAGCCAGGCGTTGTGCAGACTATCATGGAACCAGACACTCCGACTTGTGCAGACTATTTTGTTTCGCTTGTTTGAAATCGCTCAAAGATGAATGACGTCATTGAATTGCCACACGACTTTGCCTCTTCAATGGCCCCCATTGTGTTCAAGGTTAAGGAAAATATGATCGTTGGCTTATTTGTGTGTGGAGAAGGCAGGACGAAATGACGCATCACCGGACAGCTTGAAATGAAGACATGATGCATCACCGGCTTCCAACCAACTGAACGCGTTGAATTTAAGCTTTTAGCACGAACCGCGTTCTGTGATGCATAATGCAGTCATTTGGGCAGTTCTACTAGATGTGACGGAAAGGAGGCTGGGAATCGAACGATTGAAAGAAAATGTTCCGCATCACAAAATGTTAAAGTAAACATGAAACAGCGTGGAATATGCTCCCTTATAATTATTGGCATACTTTTAAGTGGAGAAAACTGCTCTAGACAACACCTTCTTTTTTTAGTAGCTGTACTTCTCAGCACGTCATTGTTTTATTGCGCCATGGAACATTTGCACGACGTTGACGTACTGCCAGGCTAGCCGTGTGGCATTGCCATCCATGCACTCACTTGCCGTGCCTCAAACTCACTGACAGATGACAGTGCGTTGCTGAAAGTGTCTGCTGAGCCAAATATTGTTACGTTCTTGCAATTTGGCCCTTACCCGTGGTGTTCTTGCGCATTTATCCGTGGCCTTAGGAAGCTTTCTTGTATTTACATGCTCTGTTATGACGCAATTTGCAGTTTTTTAGATAATAAGTCTTATTTTCGTAATGAGTGGCATTCATACCCAGCTTCTGATTTTATATAAACCAAAACCCTAACAATCCATTGCGGATTTGGCTTCTACAGCTTGCTAAACGTTGGCGAGGATCCCATTGGCGTCCAATATTCTGAGGAATCTGTATAGTGCTATATTTGTGCCCACGGACGCCAGATGTAAATGGCTCGAGGATCATGTTCCTGATAGCTTTGGACGCTGCGTGGTCAGTGGCGTGACAGGAGTTGAATGACGTTGCTATGACATCCTGTGTAGAAGGGCAAGGCTGCGAGTTGGACCGCATGATCTTATAAATGATCATTTTAGTTCAAAGCCCTGTACGAATGTGAAGCACTCCCTTTAAGAAAAGCACCCCAACCGAGACTGCAAGTGCAAGTAAAAAGCATGCCATCACGGGAAAATATACAAAAACACTACGATAAAGAGCCAAAACATGTGCACACAACAAACGTAAGTTTAGTTCGCACGCATAAATAACCAGTCATCTTCCTGTGCGTTGAAGTAACACAAGTCACTCGACTCGTCCGCTATAGTGGTATTGCTGATGCGGCCAATCTGGCAGCAACTCTGACGTCATAAAACGCTTATCAAATGCCTACCATGCTTGCATACTTAGAGCTAATACCTGATTGTTGCAACTAACTGCTCTGGTAAATACCACGTAGTATTCATATTGGGCGGTCATGACATCGTTGCTCAGGGGCACCGGATGCTTTCGTAAGCGAGAAAGAGGGATGTACGGCCGCTATCAATTTTCTATTTCTTTGCAGTTAACTCCCATAGAGTCAATGCAAAATTTTCAGAATCTTGGAAGGGCCCAGCCGGCCCTTGCCATTTTCGCCACGGGGATCTTGCACCCGTGTTACAGCCACCCCCTGACCGACAGACCCAGCACTTTCTCGCAGTCTAAGGCGTCGGTAAGGCTTTACAACATAAAGACGGACATCGAGCCATCTAAATAGGACCCTAAGGCAAAAAATCCTCCAAATAAGGGCCTCTAAATCAACGGAGGAGCCACTTGACCGAAGAGTCCTTGCGAAATTTGGCTACAGTTCTGAATCGAGGTAATACGCAACAGACATGGTAACAGCCAAGCGTCGGGGTGCAGGGGGGTCGTTCCTAGAAGAGGTTGAGAGTGCTGAGCACGGAGAACCCACCCCAAAATGCACAAAAAGACCCACTTTCCCCGTGAAGTCGGGGTCTGGAGCCCCTCAACATAATAAGAAATTACACCGCTGGTGCAGTGGGGGGGGGGGGGGGGGGGATAAACGGGCACGTTGGAAGTTTGAGTAACCTTTGTTCAGTCATAACTCAGACGCGCTCAAAGTGTTGGGTGTTTGCTGCGTAAAAATCTGCAAAACATCGCCGATCAGCTAGTACCTGTGCTTATAGGGCACATGCTTATAGGGCCTTAAAATTTTGGGCGTGAGAGACGCGTACCATGCGCAGAGCTGGGTATTGCACCGCGCAGCAGGTGCCGCACCTGCAGTGGCCAGGAATACTGCCAAGTTCCTCATGGTTTCGTGTAATGTCCACGTCCCGACTTTACAGCTATCGGCTGATGGTTACGACCAAAGCCCTGACCACTGGCTCACTTTTCCCTTGCACCGGAAATATCGTCTTCGTGCCTGTACGCAACCCAACTGTTTTCAGGAGGGTTCAACGGGATATCCAGGATGTGCAGTGGAGAGAAGTATAACCCCGAGACGGAAACATGGACGCCAATTCCGGACATGTACAACCCGAGGTCAAACTTCGCCATTGAGGTTATTGATGACATGATCTTTGCCATCGGTGGATTCAATGGTGTCACGACCATCTACCACGTCGAGTGCTACGACGATCGAAACAGTGAATGGTGAGAAAACTATCAAAAGCTCACGCAGAGTTTAAAAAAAAAACACTTCTTGATGGCAGACACACCGATGGCACGCAAGCACCACCCACCGTCGTGCGTAATGGAAGGTTCCCAAAGTGGAGTAAACCTGTTGTCAATCCAATACTTTCAGTCAGCGACCATGCTATGGAAAACATTAAATTTCCCAACAGTTTGGTGCTCAGCTTCCCTTCCGCAGGTTACCGCGCCCATGTCCAGTGCCCACATTGAAGCACAGTACATCGTTATCGCGCCCCGGTTTATGGGGAACATGCAAATGATCTACAATCTTTAACTAATCGCATCCAATCGTTCACTATGAGAAAATTTAGGCTGTTGAAAACATCTACGAATAGCGTCAGCCTGTTGTCGCTTAGTTTTTTATTTGCGGTCCCTCTAGCCCACTTCGTAGATCGTTGAGCACTCTTGCCAATATATGGTAGGCATATGTTTTCGCTTTTCGCATACCCCAAACCAGCGAAGTGTTCAACCATTGTCAGCCAGTCGGCAGCTAGCTAAAAGAGCCAGGCTGAAACAAAATTGGTGGTGTCATGACATCTGACGGCAAAAAAACACGAAATCCAAGGGCCAAAATCCTTTGACCAAATTGTCCTCCGGTCTGGAAATGCGTTGCCGTGGTGGCAAGGTGTCAGATTTCCGCAACAAACCGTTCTTTCAAGGATCGATCTCAAAACCACACATGGAAAACAGAGGTTTACGTTTTAAAACTGCTATACGCCCATGGCTTTTGTTACATCTGATGAAACTTGCTGGAAGCATAACGACATTGGGCTCTATTTCAGGTACGAGGCGACTGACATGAATATATACCGGTCGGCGCTATCCGCCTGCGTTATCATCGGGCCACCCAATGTCGGCGACTATATCCACAAACACCGGGATAAGCTGATGGAGGAGAAAAGGCAAAAGCTGCTGGCTCTTCAGAATAACCAAAGGACGTGACGAAGAAACCCTGTTAACGTGCAGCATAGGAGGACAAACTATGATTGCTGTTTGGATTTACAAGAAATTAATGGAACGGTTTTGGTACAAAAATCTTATTGGATTCTCGAGGAAGCGGTCGTAAATTTCCGATTATCATCCGCCAATTAGTGCACAATAAATCAGCAAGTATCATCAAGATCTTGCCTCGAAAACCTAGCCACTGCATTTTTGGCAGCTACCGGATCCGTGCACAGATAGACAGATTTTTTGTTTATATACACACAACGGCAAATCGGATCGACTTCTTATCACTTTTAGCCATGGATAGGACTATAAGGAGGAGAGGAGAGACATGGAAGATGAGCCCTCACAATTTCACGAAAAACAATTTTCGTCACTCTGTGTGTGTGTGTGTGTGTGTGTGTGTGTGTGTGTGTGTGTGTGTGTGTGTGTGTGTGTGTGTGTGTGTGTGTGTGTGTGTGTGTGTGTGTGTGTGTGTGTGTGTGTGTGTGTGTGTGTGTGTGTGTGTGTGTGTGTGTGTGTGTGTGTGTGTGTGTGTGTGTGTGTGTATGTGTGTGTGTGTGTGTGTGCGTGCGTGCGTGCGTGCGTGCGTGTGCGTGTGCGTGTGCGTGTGCGTGTGCGTGTGTGGGGGTGGGGTGGGGGTGGGGGGGTGGGGTGGGGGGGGGGGGGGGCGCGCGCGCGCATGTGTGGGTGTGGGTGTGGGTGTGTGGATGTGGGTGGATGTCGGGAGGGGGGGGGGGGGGTCGTTTTTTGGTCGGATTCGTGCTCTGTGCATCTGCCTGGCTGCCGCTATCACGCCTCCTCACAAGAGCGAATTTATAATGATGAGTCCATTGGTCAGCATACGAGCCAGATGACGTTGAGCGCACGACTCGACACGTAATGCCTCCGTTACACCCGACATCGACACGTGCACATGTGAGCCACAGAGCTGGGATAAAGCAGATGACCCGGGTACTGGCGGGACTGTAGGTCCTGTCAGGCACCATGGACGGCTGTCTCCCCATAAATGGTTGTGCGCTGTCAAATACGGCATCCCGTCTCCACTCTTAAGCTGGTGAGAAAATTTGAACGGGGCAAAATGGAACCAGATACATTAAAAAAATAGCCGTCCTGATTACCAGGGCATGCCCAAATTAGCAGCGATCCCACGCAACCAGTGAGGCCTTTCGTTCTTAACTAGTCTATACAAACTTCATGCATTTGGCGCCCCACCACACTCACTCAAAGCATACTCATCCGCTGGCGCCTACTTCACCTCACTCATTCTTGGCTCGTGCACGGGTAGGACCCCCTACTCTTCCCTATCCCCTTTTCAGCGCCTTGGCATTATAATTGCCACGTCGACGCGAGGCCTCGTTTAGCTAAATTACATTCTGTTTTATGTGTGCCAGCCATCCAACGAAGCCACGCCTATCCCCTGTTTAACCTATATCAGGTCACTTTTTGTTATCAGCCTGGCACCGACGTCGCTGCTGGGCTGGCCCCAGGTGCACCGAAGCTGGGAGACGACTCGTTCCCTCGCCTGCCCTCCAGGGTGACAGTTCTCTATTTGGACGATGCTCCCCCACGTCTCGTCCACGACGGAGCGGCCCGCCGCTTCTTCGGCCGCGCCCACCACTCGCAGCTCCCCGCTGCTGCGCACGCACCTTCAGTGGTACTTCTGCGCCCTCGCCTCCCGTCCGCAGGAGTGAGCTTTGCAAGACATCGTCCCACGGCGTTTCCCTCAGAGGCCTGCAGGTAGACAGTGCACCTGATAGGACGGTGGAGCCCCTCGGCAGACAGTGAGCGTCCGGCATAACCTGCGTTTATGCCTTGCGGTCTCTACGCCCGGCACATTTTGGAGACTCGGCCTGACCGGCCTGTCCCATGACTTAGTCCCTTGTCGTTCATCTTATGAACATTCGTGACATGATCTCGATCTGCGCCGAACATTCCCCACCAATGGCTTCGCGTACACCGCGTCAGAACAAAACGGCTATGTCCCGACCTCGCCCGAGGCGTAGTACACCAACGGATAGGCCGTAAGGTATAAACACCAATGGATACATCAATGGACAGTAATTAGTTTTACATGTAGGAATGGTTCAAGTAACACAACTAGAATGTGACATCGTTTTATTGAGCAATTTTAGTCTTTTCATTGGCTCCGTCACCTCCGCTCTAGAAACTGCTGTGCTACCTGAAATATGGATTTTCTGCGTAGGCTAATGCATTTAATCATCAGTACTCACGCGCTTCTGATGACAAGGAGTGTACTCTGGCTTTTCCATGAAAACTAAGTTATGACCTGAAACAGTTGTAATGTAGCCGTAGAAGTCTAAGAGCGTGAAAGGAATGACAATGGCTCCATATCCTGAAGTTTTAGGACTAGTCGCAAAGTTAGAACGATTGCTAACACGTGCCGTCGGCTGCGGCATTTCCTTCACCCTGTTTTAGCTTCTTTGCACGCAGTAGAAATCTTGTCATGTGACACGATAGTAAGTGATAAACAACGTTGTTGCCAATATCCTTGTATTCTTCCGGAATTTCCCCAAAACTCCAGTGCTTTATTGATATAGGATAAAGTAGTTATCAACTGAGCACTGGTGGAGCTCTTATCTCACTGTAAATCATCTGCAGCTCTTGCAATTTGTGCGATCCAAAAATAGACTGCCCTTCAGGCTGAGCCAGTAGCCCGTGCCTTCTCGTTCGAATGTGAGGCAGCAACAGGGAAGGTCACACACGTCCAGTTGGTCATAGCTTTGCTCAGATAATTGTTTATTTTGCCACGAAGTCACTAATAATTGCTCAGTCACCGGCGACCACCTGCCGTAGAGGTTGACTTGTTCTTGATCGCAGTCCTAGATCATAGATCGCGAGTCATTTTTGAAACAAGCTGCTACATCCAATATTGGAATACCGCACCGTGTAAAGGATTGTGGCAGTCCTGCGTGTGTGACGCTCTGTCTATTGCAACAATCGATCATTCGCACTGTCGCAGCCAAACCAAAAAGTTTCAAGCAAAATGCTTACTTGCTCAGGACTGTCGTGGTGAACATCCGCAAGACGCATCCTTTGCCATGTTTTAGGTGAACCACAAATGCAGAACAAATGCCTGCCGTGAAACGCGACGTCAGCTGGAAGCACGGCGCAACATGTTTGCCGACTAGAATGGCATAGGCAGAGCTCAGAGGGCGCGTGCCCTTACAACATGGGCCGCCAAGAGAGCAACGGCGGACGCCGCTGGCTTGACTCCGCTGGACGGCCTGTTCACCCAGCTGAAGCGGCCATAGCTGGTGCGCTTGTTGAGGTGGGAGACAGCATCACACCGGCCATCGTGCCGCACGAAAATCTCTGGAAACAGTGAATCGCTCTTACTCTAATTGGCTCAAAAATCCGTCCCAACCAAGTTGGGACGGATCAACCAGCTCGCCATCAGCCCAAGCTGGTGACGAGCTGGCCAAGTCATCCCTCCAGGCGGCAGTGAGAGGTGACGAACGATATATGCGATGTGAATGCAATGGAGGGAGCCGAAAACAAGAAGGTGCACGTACCCTCCAGTCCGACGCGGCGTCGTTCCATCGCCAGGCACTCGAGCTCCTGCATGTTCATGTATGTGTTGCCATCGGTGGCACACACCGGCTTCTCCGTGTTAGGAAAAGAACACGGCTTCTGTGCTGCGCTGCACACCGACACCAGCGCCCCTGGCGGCAAAATCGGTGGCACAAGCTGATCAACACGCGTATGCACACACACGTGAGCGTAGACTCTCAGCCACAACCACTGCGTACAAAGTGGAGGACACCTGCGCGGTTTTTGAAATAACCCGCTCGCCTGACACCATAAGCTGTATCATGATTTTGTGGCAACCATATGATGTCCTATGGTACAGACATGCGTACGCGTACCACACGCGTATAGATCAAATCCAAGCAGACCGTTCTTTTAGGTGGGCCACGTCATGGTATAGCATACTAAGAATGATGATAAAGCCCATAGTACACCAATGTAACGTGCTGGAAAAATACAGCATTAAGGAGGGATACAGGTGTAACCAACTAATCGGGAGAGGGCACAGCCTTTACTACCGGCGAATGCTGTATGAGCTCCGCAGAGATGGGGTACGTTTCAAAACAATTTCCATCCCTTGGGCTGCGACATAGTGTATCAATCTGTTCGTTATGCACATGTACGCTACAGCATTCACGAGGACATGACTGAACATTCGTTACAAAATGAGCGACAGGTACTTACCAAAGACAAATAAATGTATCATCTGTCCTTTTCGACCGAACTGGTATGGAGGCCCAAAAAACAATCAGCGATTCAATTCTTGCCTTTACGATTATCTTCTACTGAAGCTTTCAGAACGTGCTCTGGCGGAAGGCCATTCAATTGAAAAAGCCATGCAAATGGTATGAGCAGCTGTATGGGCTTTGTGGTAACTGTTGTCCGCCACGCTAGCCACGCCGCATCCATCTGTGGTCCGGTTTCAAAATCAACGCAGCGCGTGTGCCATTTTACATAGATCTTTCGCTACAAATTTGTTCCGCATGCTATTTCGTGAAGACATGCATACAAATACATACAGAACGGCATGCATGCAAATTTGTGACAGGGGTAAATGCACTCGTGATGATCAAACAAATATGTGTGAAGGAGATGCTTGCCTATGCATACTTGTAATACACACGACTTGTATACAATGAAAAGCTTGCGAAACGGCCGCCGAGACATCGACAACTTGATGTTTTAATTTATCTGCACATTCGCCCCAACTGAGCCAGTCCCAAGTTTTCGCACCATGCAGCTTTTTCCTCCCATCATATGTTTTCAGGGTATAACGGTTTTTCCTACCACTGATTCTCTGAAGTGGCTGCAACGTATCACCTCCAATTTCTAATGACTGACCTCACAGATAGCATCCATTTCTAAAAATAATAAAAAATGTTTGCAACTTTCTTTAACACAATGTACTGGTTCATTCATAGTTTTGCGGAACATTATGAAATGTTTAAAATTTTGCTTAGAACGTCTTTCACCACCTTCACGAACTTTAAAAGATACCTCTTCTAAAAACGGTTAGCTTTTGTTTTTGTTTGCCCTTGGTCTTGCCAACATTCACAACGGGTGTTTGCTTTAAACCTAAAAAAAGTTAAAAGTGGCAAAAATTGAGACAAAGATTCAGAAAAGATTGATATGTAGACTGAGATTAGACATTGGCATGACTGAAACAAATGCACCACATGGATATAATTTTGAACTTGAAATGATCTGTTGTCTAGTCTTCCAGCCAACATTTATTAACTAGTCTTCCGGCCAACAGCAGGCCAAACGGCACTTAGCACGCGCGCGGGGAGGTGCAGGATCAGTATGCGCGGCACTTTGGTTTCATGGATCTGATGGGCTGGCAAATATGGGTGACCAACTTATGGTTTGATGGGCCATCAAACCTCCACTGCACACCTCTTGCCTCATGATACTCCACATATCCTCAATCGGACGCCCTTGCGACGAGTTAGAGGAATTCTTAACCTTCTTGATACACGTAATCCTTTCTTTCTCAGAAACTTTCCATGGGGCTTGAACTCTATATAGTTTGGGGTATCATCACCGGAGCCAGCATAAAATCCAGTACTATAGGGCATATGAACTCCGCCATAGGCTCAATATGGTTTTTTGTCTATGACATTTGTCGCGCCTGCGGCAGATAACGCACTTCCGGAGAGACGGCAAATCCAAGTTTTGTGAGATTTCTCTCGGTTCTTAGTTCGCTCTTGAACCTGCTGCTCTTTTTGCCTCCGTTGAACTATTATAACTATATCCTCTAGGAGTATTTCGCGGATGAGTGATTGACTGCATCCAATCCTTCTTGCAAGTTTGTCGCTTACAACTTTCACAGCTTTGTCTTCATGCACCTCGTCATTTTAAGATTCTTCTTCCCTTTTCCACTTTATTTCATGCCTTGTCCCTCATCAACACGCTGCCTCACTGTACACAGTGTCCAAGCGACTCAGATGGCCAAAAGGTGGTTTCTCGCAGTTGACTGGCTTGGCGTCTTGGTTTTTACATCACCTTAGCGGTCAGCTTACGCCCTTGCTGTTTTGGTCAGCGTCGCCATCTTGGGACTGACATTCACATTATTCACGGGTTCTTCTGTTGTTTTATTTCACACTTCATATCCATCTAGCCCTAAAAATTTGCAGCAAAATAACTTTCATCACAATACATGAAACCTCAAAATATGTTCAGATTTCAAACAGCACCCAACAGAGGCCTGTGACCTTGGCGTCGATCAGAAATGGCTCCATCGACGAGTGATGGCAATGTGCGTCTCAGTGTGATAACTCGCAGTCCAGCCACTCAATGGACCCGTTCCATGTCACATGTTCCGTAACGGTATGGACACCCAGGCGGGCAGCCGTAAATGGTGATCGGCTCTATCTATGAAACGTAAACCAACGTATACTGTGTGGTAACTGCGTGTGAAAAGTCGACTTCAAAAGTCATCGGGCTCTCCAGCGCTTTGGAGCGCTCCTGCACGCGAGCTGGCTTCTAAGGTCAACTTTGATTTCCTTGTCTAACCTTAGCAAGTCCGTATGTTTTGCATCGTTTTGAGTGATCGCCAAGTGACTTACGGAGGTGATTTTATCAACAAGGTCAAACGGCTGGACGTGACGGTTTGCGGTAGCGTTTACTTGTGCCTGGCCAGTCAGACCCTGTTAAGCTTGTAAGTCTGGCGTCAATCAGAGGTACCGCCGACGTGATCTCTAAGACGAACGTTAGGCAAACTTGAAATATGACTTCTGTAGGCCGGATGATGGACACGTTGGTTTGTGACGTTAATTTTTGTTTTGTCAGCGTTTCAAAGCTTCATAAATCTTGTGGGCATAGTCTGCCTCTGTGTCGACGCCTCTGTGATCCCAAGAAAATGAATTTGTCTCCTGGCTGGGGGAGGTCTGGACGGCTGCGTACCGTGGACTGTTCAAATTCATTTGGATTGAATTGCTCGAATTGCCAAAAATTCAAACACGTCTGGATTTGGCGCGAGACTTCCGGTGAGTCCCAAGAGTCCCAAACTACTGGCGAGTCCCAGGAGTCCCAAACTACCGGTGAGCCCCAGGAGTCCCAAACTACCGGTGAGTCTCAGGAGTCCCAAACTACCGGTGAGTTCCAGGAAGCGTCCTTGCGTCTGGAGCTCTCCCATCAATGCGTTTCTCCCTCGTTTATTGGCCGTTTACACCAATGGTGTACACGAATTGGAAGCACGCATTGCTGTACACGTGCAACAAAAACTCTAATGCGAAAGTGGTTTTGGTGCACCGCTTAGATCCGCCCCGTGATGTAGGGTGCTGACTTACGGCAAACGTTACCTGGAGCCGCGGCGGATGACATCTGCTCTTCCTCGCCCTGTTTGTGTCGTAAACGTCTGTAGCAGTGCTTACATACCACCGTGTTCAGCTTCAGTGGCACCATGCAGTCCAATCTCATTTGTCGTATATTGGCTCCCTTATTGAATACACACACAGGGTGATCGGTTGTCATGGACGACCGTCGGCCAGCTATCGGACGACGGAGGAGTGGCCCTCAGGCCCGCAGCTGTCGTCTCCGAACACGCAGCCCTGGCACCTGCGGGCACACACGATGGGTCACGCACGCGCCAGTGCGTGCGAGGCGATATCTCAAGCTACGTTCATGGTCCCGTGTGTGGCAGTGAACGCGGCTTGAACCGGTGTGTCGCGGCAATACAGTCAATGCTTTCTTGGTGACAGTGTTTTATCAGTGCCTCATATTGAAGTTCGAGAATTCCAAGCTCGTAGTGAACTACGAGGACGGGGACGTCGCCTGACGCCGTCTGACAATTCAGACGTGCCGACCTACGTAAAACTCCTTTGTGACATGCGAGGCCACCACCTCGCCGCGTCATTTTTGTTCCATCAGGTATGGTGTAGAATAGAAAGGGAAACGTGCCCCCCACTAATCTGTTGAGGAAGTTCAAACACCACCGCAGCCAGCGACAGTCGTGGCATGTTGTGGAAAAACAGTCTTGTCGAAACTGTCTCTCCCGGGAAACTGGTCTTTAGTTTAATACAGTGCTAGCTCTAGAAAATTTCAGTACCCCTAACGGCTTTAGCGACTTTTCGCAATGCTAAGCTTGGTTTTCCTCAAGAAAAGTGAACGACGTATGCCATTTTGACATCTCCGATATCAACTACCATTCGACACTTAAAGTGACCTTCGATACTGCACACGACATTTGTCAGTGCCATGAACTAATCACCACTTAACTATTGCTATCTCACGGCCGGTGAACACTGCACGGGTCCACCAAAATTTATCCAGATACACACCAGTCATTCGAACTTGTTTCCCTGATCCCACGAACCATCACCAAATAAGCTTGACAAAGGCGAAACAACGCGCGAGCCCCTACACGTCACACCTTGCAGGGCATGGGAACTCACATCACTTCAACATATGCAGTCTTGGCCATCTCCTGCAGCACCTTGTCCTTGTCTGGATAGTCAGTCTGGAAGATGTGGCGGTCTAGCACCTCCACCACTGAGGGGGCGCGGGCGATGGGCGGCGACTGCGCGGCTGCCGGCGCCGGCCATACCGAGACCTGGACACAGGCGGATACAGTGAGACCTGGACACAGATGGATACAGTGGGACCTGGATACATGAGATCAGGACACAGACGGATACGGCGAGATCTGGACACAGACGGATACGGTAAGACCTGGACACAGGTGGACACAGTGAGACCTGGATACAGGGAGATCTGGACAGACGGATACAGTGAGACCTGAACACAATAAGATCTGGACACAGGCGGATGCAGTGAGACTTAGATACAGGCGGATGCATTGAGATCTGGATACAGGGGGATCTGGGCCCAGGCTGATGCCGGGATACCTTAACACAGGTAGGTGCTGCCAGACTTGGACACAGGCAGATACAGGCATACCTGGACGCAGGAGGATGCTGTCAGACTTGGACACAGGCGGATACCGGTATGCATGGACACAGGATACGTCAGACCTGAACACAGCAGGATACCGGCGTACCTGGACACAGGAGGATACCACCAGACTTGGACACATAGTCATAGCCCATTACAGTCAGGCTTGGTAGAAGACGTTTTCAGTCATACCTGAATGCAAGCGGATAGGCCATTCCTGAATACCAGGGGATAGGCCATCCCTGAGTGAAAGGGGATAGGCCTTTCTTTGATGCAAGGGACTATAGGGGAAGGGGCTGCCCCTAAGCCATGCATAGGACTAAAGGGTAAGGAACAAGGTCACGGGCTGATGCCGTTAGGTCTCGGTGCAAGCGGATGCAGTCGGACCAGGACACAGATGAATAACGGACGGACGGAATCGCAGCCAGACACAAGTGGATGCAGTCATACCTGTTTGGTATAAGTAGCTTTCGACATGCTTGTCTTACCATTTATTAATGAAAAGCCTCCGGTGAGAGGGACGGGGGAGGGTGGCAGATAACTTTGATATATGTGTCACGGGTTCTGAAGTAGCTAAGCCTCTGATTCGAAGAAAAAGAATCAACGATTATGGTCATACCTTTTCCCTACAAACATACCATTCTGGTATTCGTCATACTGCAAAGCTTTGTCCAGTGACATTAACATGGTTAAAAAATGGTTGTGTTTTTGTGACGCACTTAACCATTTTTAGGCATTAAATATCTTCAGCCGTCGGCATAAGGTCACCCTCAAAATGCAAGGTTTCTGTCAAAAGGAATTCACATTGCGTGGATATCTTCTAGAGCTCCTTGTAGACCTCTTGTTACAAGAACAGAATCGGTGGGGTGGGGTGGGGTGTGACTCCGGGCCGCTGAAGTAGAGCCAAGGGCTTACCAGGGTCACCACTAGGGCCAGACCGACCAGGACTAGGCGCGCGCTGCTGCCGGCCATGCTGAGCCTGCCGACGTCGGACGTGTTGTGCCGCTTCGCCGGACCACCGATGGCCCTTCATTACGCCTGATGAGCGATGATTACCGGCGCCATCTGTCGGACTGCACGCGCGTCCCCCCGGCCGGCGCCGGTCGCACCTGTGGACCTCTAACGAGGCGGCAGGCCGTGCAGCTGGGTAATGAGTAGGCCGGTCTGTCGTTTGACCGCTCCGCGGCGCGTGTCCAGGACAGTAACAGGGACGAGGCGTGGGGACTCATCGAAGACGGAGCGAGGGCTGACTGAGAATGGAGCGAGGCCTGACTGAGGACGGAGCGAGGGCTAAGGGCGGAGCGAGGCCTGACTGAGGCTGAGGACGGAGCGATAGCTGGCTGAGCACGGAGTGAGGCCTAATTGAGGGCGGAGCGAGGACTAACTGAGGACGAAGCGAGAACTGACTGAGGACGGAGCGAGGACTGACCGAGGACGAAGCGAGACTGCCCATCACAACACCGAGCCCAACGTGCTTACTCGCGGGGGAGCATTACGAGCCGGTACCTGTCGGAGACGTGCGACTTTTTTCTGGGCTTCCACTTATTTCATATGTCACAGTTACGAGAAGCAAAAAGCTGACAAGTCGATTAGTCGTTACCATGTATTCATAAATGGCACCCTGATATTCCAACACCAGCTTCACTTCTGTGAGCGAACATAGAACACACCACCGCACATATTATAAACCCGATGCCTTTTGATCAACGTATGGAGAGAATGACACCATTAGCGGCTCCCTTGGCACATTGAACATCTACATTCCTGTAACAGCCCGGCATCGCACCGTACACGACTAACGGGGTTAGCAAAGCAAAAACCCAACATCCGACTGTATGGAAGGGATCAGACAACCCCCACCAACACCCATCAAATGAGCCGGTAACAGAAGTACATGACTTAGATAACCATGGGTTAGTACCAGTTTGCTAAACAGACTACGGACCCGGCACTCCCAAGGTCGCTCAGTCCCGCACCACCACCGGTGGCGATAGTGGGTACATAAGATTAGTGCACATAATCAGCGCCGGCTCTGGATACGAGGACGCGCTGTGTCTTACACGCACACGCCAACAGTCAATGCGAAAGTAGAGTCACATCAGGATGTCTTCGCCTAGCCAAAGTCGGCCAAGACATCGTGCGGCTGTGAAGAAGATATGACTGTGTTACATTCTAAGTTCACAACACAACAGGTAGGGTTACTCTGAAACCGACAACGAAACGTGGCTTAGTCACTGGACATGGGCCATCCGGATCCGATCAACGGACTCATACCGAACCTTGCCATGATGCCGCACTATCGACACCCTGCCCGTCATCAAACCACCTCACAGATTCGAAATCCTTTTCAGCTTTCCACCTTCCGTCCCCTTTCTATCTATCAAGCCTGGCACACTCACCTCACACCTTCGATACCGATCTGCGGCCAGACAAATGGACCGAGCCGTCGACACACGTGCGCCAATACTCGCAAACACCTCCCGCCTGCCAGGGCACAGCACTCTACGCACGTGCAAAAATACTCTCAAAACCGTCTCCGAGACTGGAATATACGTCGTGCCGGCCGCCACCTCAACACCTTCCTTCATCAGCCCTGGGCAATAGAGCGAGACGGCGCAGTGACGTCGCGCCCAGCACACACTCGGCCCGTCATCGACATGTTGGCAGCGCGCGGGTATTCCTCCATCCTACACCCTCTTCAGCTTGACATCCACGCGGTGGTAGGCGTTGCTGAGCACGCCGCGCAGGTTCCAGATGTTCTTCACCGACTCGGGCTGGGTGTTGTAGCTGGCGTCGGTGGCCTTGACCCAGAGCTGAGCGGTCTGGGCGCCGGCCGGCACGGGCACGCGGCCCGACCACAGGCACCAGGACCAGCAGCGGCCGGCCGGCGCCGTCGGCTCCGTGGCCGTCAGGCACGCCTCGTGCCAGGTGGCGCCGCCGTCGGCCGACACGTCCACGCGCACCACGCGCCGACCGCCGCCGCTCCACGCGTACCCTGCAGACACGCGCCGCAGCACGGTAGGACGGGCGCATGGCTCCGCATATCCACCAACGAACGTAACAACCTAGAAGCCTGTCTTCATGAATAAATAATGAGGATTTTCGTCCACTACATGGACTAACCTGGCTGCGCTGTCTTACACGAGTAAGCAAAATACTTATAACATGCATTTAACGTGGCAACAGACATGGCAACCGCCTGACGGTTGCACAACAACCCCAGCGAACTATTCACCTTTGACCCCCAGCGTCCACGGCGACAGACACGGCCATCTGCTGACCTTTGAGCGCGACGGTGCCGTCCTTGACCTTGACGGTGTCGCCGCTGGCCGGCCAGCAGATGGCCGAGTTGACGGGCAGCTCCTGGATGGCCGGCGCCTTGCTGAAGTCGACCGTGTCCCAGTCGACCGACGGGTTGAAGCCCTTGTAGTCGCTGCGCTGCCAGTGCGAGGTGGACTCCTCGGCGGAGACGGAGATACGGCCTGTCGGGGGAGCCGCCGCCCGGTCAGCGCAGCCGCCGCCGGCAGTCGGGACGCCAGGCCACCATCGGCAGTCAGGGAGCCGCCGCCCGGTCGGCACAGCCGCCACCGGCAGTCAGGGAGCATGGCCACCACCGGCAGTCGGGGAGCCGCCACCGGCAGTCGGGGAGGCAGGCCAACACCGGCAGTCAGGGAGCCGCCACCCGGTCGGCACAGCCGCCACCGGCAGTCGGGGAGGCAGGCCGATCCCAGCTGTACAGCATTGCACAAAAACGCTGGGACTCAACTATTGAATAAAGGGCAGCAGGGGCTTCCAACCTTGGAACGGGCTTCTTTGGACATCCTATCCGCGTGCGGAGTCATCTCTGTCGTCTCCATCTTGCAAAGGGGACAATCTACGCTCCCATAGTTAAGCAGATAACCCGAGCCTTGTCGCCAATGCCTCAGAATAATGAAGACTCTCATCTGCCGAACGAACCCAGCTGCGCCATAACCTGTCATACGGAGTTATCCAGAGCCATGATGAGAATTGCTGCGGACCTGTTGACTACCCCACTAAACCCACCGCGCAGATGTGGCAACGGATAACAGTCAGTTTTCCGCAAGGACGCCACAAAACTCCAGACCCCGAGTCCTGACCTCTGCACTCCACCACGTCCATGGGCAGTAAGCAGCGTGCGGTGACCCAGACCAGTCGGCGGAGCGCCCCGCCGTGCGCACCAGCCCCAGACGGTGCCGCCAGCACGCACCGCGCCCTGCGCCGCCGCTGCTTCACACGTACCGAGCCATTTGACGTTCCTGGCGCCCACCACGCCCGGCACGATGGCGCGCACGGGGAAGCCGTGGTCGCGGCTCAGGGGCTGTCCGTTCATCTCGTAGGCCAGGATGATGTCGCGGCGGGGGTCGGTGGCCACCTCCAGCGGCACCGACGCCCCGTACGGCGTGTTGGACGGGTCCGTGTCGAGACCCTCGAACTGGAGGAGCGGCGCGCCGGTCACGGCCGGGCGCGGCGCCACCCACAGCACGACACGGACAGACGCAGTGATGCTCAGCCACACTCGAACACAGGCAAAGGACAGTGCTGAGGTCAGTACACTGATCTGTGTGGGCTGTGTGCTCGACAGCGTGCTGGTTGAACAGAAAACTGTCTGGTATACTGGTAAACTGGCAAAACCGGGAAACTGGTAAACCGTCTGGTGAAACTGGTATACTGGTACATCGACAGCGACAGCAAGCAAAGGACGCCACTGAAAGTGGTCATGGCATGACAATTCGACACAGGCAATGCATTTGGTGTCATTCATCAACAGAGCATGATCGCATGGCACGGTGAAAGGAAATAAGAAATCAGCAGCCCGACCGAGCCACACGGCCCCTGCTTGTAACACCACAGGACATCAGCCGTCCGACAAACTCGACGGAATTGGAAAGCGACCGGGAAACAGATCAGCGGCTGTTACCTCCCGAGCTTCACACCGCACCATCGAGAACTCCACTTCACACCTCACCCCCTGCCCGCGGCACCACCACGCCGTCCAGCATCATCCCCCACATGGCCACGCGAGCGTCCGTTCCGGCCGCCACTCACGCAGACGTGCCGGCCGGGGGCGGCGGCGTCGCCCTCGAGGCCGGCGGCGCGCAGCACGTCCGACAGGCGGGCGCCGGTCCAGGTGGCGTTGCCGACGGCGGCGTGGCCCCACGAGAGACCGCGCACCGCCTTTACGGCCGACATCTCGCTGCGGCGGTTACCTGCCGGCGCCGCCAGGACGACGGTCACATGACGGGGCCCAGTGACACGGTCACCGGCCGGCAGCGGCCGCCGGAGCCGCGCACGAGAGGCAAACAACACCGGACCATCTACTGCCGCTCCCTGTGCGGGCATTACCGTGTAAGCACACGTGACGGTGTTCAGTGACAGACACTGACCGGCGCACGTGACGGTGTTCAGTGACGGAGACACTGACCGGCACACATGACGGTGTTCAGTGACGGAGACACTGACCGGCACACATGACGGTGTTTCACGTGACGGACACTGACAGGCACACATGCAGGTTCAGTGACGGAGACACTGACCGGCACACATGACAGTGTTCAGTGACGGAGACACTGACCGGCACACATGACGGTGTTCAGTGACGGAGACACTGACCGGCACACATGACAGTGTTCAGTGACGGAGACACTGACCGGCACACATGACGGTGTTCAGTGACGGAGACACTGACCGGCACACATGACAGTGTTCAGTGACGGAGACACTGACCGGCCGTACATGGACAGTGTTCAGTGACGGAGACACTGACCGGCACACTGACCGGTGTGTTTCAGTGACGGAGACAGACGACCACTGACCGTCACACATGACGGGTTTCAGTTGACGGAGACACTGACGGCACACATGACAGTTGTACAGTGACGGAGACACTGACCGGCACACTGAACTAGTGTTCAGTGACGGAGACAATGACCGGCACACCTGACGGTGTTCAGGACGGAGAACTGAACCGGCGCACATGACGGTTGTTCAGTGACGGAGACACTGACAGGACACACATGACTGTGTTCAGTGACGGAGACACTGACCGGGCACAATGACAGTGTTCAGTGACGGAGAGGAGACACGACCGGCGCACATGGCGGTGTTCAGTGACGGAGCCACTGAACGGCACACACATGACGGTGTTCAGTGACGGAGACACTGACGGCACAATGCAAGGTTCAGTGAACGAGAACAATGACCGGTCGCACATGACGGGTCAGTGACTGAACACTGACCGGGCACACATGACGGTGTTCAGGGACGGAGGACACTGACCGGCCACCACATGACGGTGTTCAGTGACGGAGACACTGACCGGCACACTGACGTGTTCAGTGACGGACACTGACCGGCGCACATGACAGTGTTCAGTGACGGAGACACTGACCGGCACACATGACAGTGTTCAGTGACGGAGACACTGACCGGCGCACTGACAGTGTTCAGTGACGGAGACTGACCGGCGCACTGACACGGTTCCAGTGACAGACACTGACCGGCACATGACAGTGTCAGTGGGAGACACTGACCGGCGCACTGACAGTGTTCAGTGACGGAGACACTGACCGGCGCACGTGACGGTGTCAGTGACAGACACTGACCGGCGCACATGACGGTGTCCAGTGACAGACACTGACCGGCGCACATGACGGTGTCCAGTGACAGACACTGACCGGCACACATGACAGTGTTCAGTGACGGAGACACTGACCGGCACACATGATAGTGGCGGTGACAGTGACGGGCTTGAAGTTCTTCTTCAGCTGGTCCAGGCTCAGCGAGAGGCCACGCACGCCTAGGCCGTCCACCTCCAGCTCATACGTCGCCGGCTCCACCGTCGGCACCGGCAGGTGGTTCCGCACGTAGAACAAATCACTGGAACACGCCAGACAAAGCCCTCGGTGCGGAACTTTGGCACAAGCACGGCGGTATGGGGAGGTGTGTTCAGCGGGCATAAGGTGAGTCTGACGTCACGGCACGCCCAGGCGTCTCTCCCCCCCCCCCCCTCCTCCTCCAGCTGGCACGAGCGACATCTTCCAGCCGACCGCGCCTTCGCCATTCGCCCACGGTGTTCCTCTCTCCTGACGCACACCTCCCGCTCCTGTGACCGGCGCGGCCCCCTCTCCGGCCGCGCCGCCCGGCCCCGCAGGCGGCCGCGGTGTCGGCTGACCCACTTGGGCGTGAGGAAGTTGTCGGCGAGCAGGGCGGGCGGTGGCTCGGCGTTGAAGGGTGTACGCGCGCTGGGCCGCAGCGCCGGGTGGCGGCGCGGCTCGGCCGCCCATGGGTCGTCCGTCATGCCGGCGCGGTGCGAGCCCACCTCGTCCGGCCGCACGTTGCCTGGCGACGCCGACAGGTGGCAGCACGATCTGGCGTTTCTACCGGGTCCGGCCCGCACACTACGGCTGTGCCAGCCGGTCGTTGCTCTAATCAAGCTCTGGCGCTTGGAATGGCTCGGTAAAACACGATTTCAGACTGCAAAAAGAGGGCAGGAAGAGCAGGCGCATCTGAATGGACGCACGCTAACCATCTTAGCACTTGCAGGCGTCGATAAGTAACGTAGCATACAATGAATTGACTAGGTGGTTTGCATACATCATAATTTTTGCAGGTACCCAAACGTCACGTAAGCCCCTGGACTATCTACTTCGAAAGTATGAAAACAATTTTACCGGGTTTTTATAACTGGCTGCCCTCCACGAATTGAACAAATCATACAGAACTAACACTTCGTAATACCGAAGCATTTAAAATCTTAGGATTTCAGCTTACTGCAACACACTATTCCCGATCAAGTAGAGCACGCAATTTTATGCAACTTCTGGGGGTCTCTGATTTTACATGTTCTAATAAGTACTACAAATGAGTAACCTTGTAAAAATACAAAGGCAAAAGTACAAAAGGTCAAACCGCGTGCATTTCTTGGCCTTCGTGTATAACTACTGGGGGAAAGCTATCATAACTCACCAATGCGATACTGCTCCAGCAGTTTCAGCACATGCTCTTCCTTGTGGACGGCGTACAGGTCCCAGAAGGGGTCGGCCGAGCCGCCGGCGCCCATCATGATGGCGCTGCCGCCTGCGGGCCGGACGGGCGGTCAGCAGTCCAAGGTCAGCGGTCAGCGGTCAGCGGTCAGAGGTCAGAGTTGACCACTCAGGTCGGTCCAGCCGTCTCTATGGTCCCGGCTCGCTCCCTGGCCGGTCACGCCTGGTCATACTCACGGCCGCCGGGTGTCCCCGTTGTATCGTTTTGCCACGAGCCCAGCCGGCGGCATCAGGCCGGCACTCTCCCGTCCCCCTTCCCCCAAATACACACACCCACCCTACACGCTGCCACTCGCGTCTGCTGCCGTTCAGCCGGTGACCGCCCGCTGCCGGCGGCGGCCGACACCGCGTAGTACCGGCCGCCCGGGCCGGCCACGCACGTACCCGGGTGCTTCTTGACGAAGTCCGTGATGTCATACACGCCCTGGTTGTAGGTGAGCCACACGCGGCGCTTCATGTCGCCGTGCTGCGCCACCTCGTCCATCGAGAAGGTGGGCAGGTCGGCGCGGCGCTCGCCGTAGGCGGCCGGTGCGCTGGCCGCCGCCAGCCGGCGCCGCTGGGCCAGCCAGAGCGCTGAGCCGAGCAGGGCGGCGCCGGCGCCCACGGCGGCCAGCCGCGCGCCGGCGCCGCGCTCGCGCTCCGAGTCGGCGCCGGCGCCGGCGCCGCTCAGGTGGCGCACCAGGCAGGGCGCCGCGCTGGCGGCCCGACGAAAGGGATGCCGTCAACGGACCGCCGCCACTCTCCCCGCCAGGCCGTCCAATACGCAGGCACACGGATAGAGCCAGGGCACCCGCGAAAGGAGTGGGGAAACGGTATTGTTTATCCTACAAGTCACAGACCAATCTAAACAACCGCACGTGGAACGGGCGAGGGGTGCAGATGTGTTGTGAGGTCCACTCAGCTGCGGTTCCAGCTATTGCGTATTTCCGGTAAACGGTGATCAACGTTCCGATCCCATCCACGCCCATAAAGACAGGCAACTTTCACAGAGCACTGCCCCACCATGACACTGCTTGTTAGACGACGTCCGTTCTTCAAGGCGAATATTAGTAACAAGTGGTTCCGCACACACCAAAGGCGTCACACCAATTGGAACAATCCCATCTCGTCAGTGTCTGGCCCGAGCCACAGTCCGGGATAAGCCGCTGGCTCGGGCCGCCGGCCGGGGAGAGCCGCTGGCTCGAGCCGCCGGCTGGGGAGAGCCGCTGGCTCGGGCCGCCGGCTGGGGAGAGCCGCTGGCTCGGGCCGCCGGCCGGGGAGAGCCGCTGGCTCGAGCCGCCGGCTGGGGAGAGCCGCTGGCTCGGGCCAGCCGGCTGGGGAGCGCTGCTGATGGATCCGTCCGCGCGGCCGCCGCCCGACAGGATGAGAGAGCGGTGGACTAGTCGGGGGTCATGTGTGCGATCACAACTGCCAGAAAAGGGGGAGGGGAGGGGGGCAGCGGGAGGGGGGGGGGGGGGCGGGGCGGTCCTACTGACCTGCGCAGGTGAGCCGGCCGCCTGGCCGCCGTCAGCAGGGCACTCAGCATGGCCGTCGTCAGATCTCTCCCGAGCTGCTCAGACCGCCGGCCCTCTCAGCACGGGGTGACGCGGGCCACTGGAACACACGCGCACCGCCGGTCCTCTCAGCACGGGGTGGACGCCGGCCGCTGAAACACACGCGCCCCGCCGGCCCGACGACGCCGCACCGCCAGCCGCGACGACCAAGGCCATCTGCGCCGAACCACGCTGCTCTGTTTATCAGCGGCCAATGACTGCCAATGGCTGCCAATGGGACGTCCATATCACAGCCCCGGTAGTTATGTATCATAGTGGCATGTGACAGAGCACTAACCGAAGAACCCGGTGTTTAGCAGCCAATTTTCAGAATCTATACACAATGAAGGGCAGGAAAGCACGTGAAAGCCATGCGTAGCTCGGTCAATTTCGGATCACATCCCCGCATAATATCGGATCCACGCGATGACAGTGTAGGACTTCAATCACATTGTGACATTTAACAAAATAGCCAGCATCAATTGCTTACATGACTTTATTATCACACCGAGCTCCCGTAAACCCCACATTCACTACCAATGCAAAAGGCGTCATCATAACGCATTTAATACGCCGTGCACCACAAATTCACAGTCATTTCTGTTTAACATCACAACCTGACTTTCCAACACTGCTCTCTTTACCCTTCCGGTATCGAAGGGAAGCTCCAGAGACGAAAAATTAAAACAACGACAAAACTATTTCTAACTCCATTGCAAGGCATTAAAATGGTCCTTACCGTTTGAACAGGCGAAAATGAAGGTTTGCATACCACAGTACGTAACTCAACGGCCACATAGTCGGTCATTCTCCAACAAATAACGTGATGCTTTGCGCTCAGCGGCGGCCAACCCGACCGGGAAGGGCTGGAGCGTTAGGGGTGACGCCGGCCGAGCACCAGCACAGGCTGCGGTCACCGGTGTCAACGGACCGCTCCACAGCCGCCGACGGCACCGCCACTGAGTGTCAGCTCAGGAGCCCCAGGCCAGGGTGACTCCGGTGGCTATGACCGAGCCGCCGTACGGACCGCTCCGCGGCCGCCGGCGCAGGGCTGGCGGCAGCCGGTGAGGCACCGCGACAGCTCGACAGACGCCGAGGCCGCCAAAAGCTCGTCAGAATCCGAGCGGCCGCACCCACCCTCGACCGCGACGCCACCTAGGCGACCACGGCGGCGCCAACCTCGCCTCTGCCGGCGGTGGCGGCGATGGCGGCGCCACCGACAACGCGGCAGCGCCGCTGCGGGCACTCGGTGGTGGCGAGCGGCATTGGGCCGCAGGGATTGTGGACAACAGAACGCATATCTACAATCGTATGGCACCTGCCCGCAAAATATAGCACGTCTTAAGGCCATCAGAATAAAGTCTATCGGATATATAATCCGCGACATCAAAACTTCGTAAAGGATACCGTTTGTAAGGTGACATGTTCGTTGGGAACGTACACAACGTGGGACGTTGCTCAAGCGCAAAACCTCGGTATATATTACCTTTGGAATGACAAAAAAGTACGCGATATTTCGCATACCATTCTGCCATGCAAGCACGCAAAATTCGCATGCATGCTACTCAGGAGCGAGGTTCGCTACACAAAGTACGGAGCAAAAGACCGTACGCAGATTACGTAAGTTGTTCAAGGGCGAACATTAGTCACATAGATAAGACACTGATATTAAACTTATTCCTCGGAAAAACCAGGAGAACAGAGATATAGTTAGGTTGATATTTGGGCAACATGCCTTTCTCGAAACAATAGCAGAAGTGAATTCAAAATTGCCTGCCGATGTGCCTACTCGATTTTTCAGTTCCTTTTTTGAAAGAGCAAGCCACATTTGTTACTGGACACCAACATTCAGGGGATTAAACACAGAGCGATTGCTAGTCATTACCAAGATGCAGTGCCTATGTAAGGATTAGAATGCCCGGACATACGTGTACATGCAAACGAATTCAAGCAAATACGCATCACGAATCACGCTTCATTCGAACATGCAAGCGAGCTGAAGTTAACAGGCATCACACATCGCGCACCAAATATTCAATGCGTATCCCATCCCATCCAAATCGATCCCATCCATATCGATCCCATCTATGGTGCAGGGCCTCGGATGAATGGACGCTACGGGGACCACATGTCGTCAACAGGAATGGGGGGGGGGGGGGGGGGGGGGTTAGAGGACGGCGGAGGACACACTACACAGGTCAGATGGCGCCTACGCAGCGCGCCACTGGCGCCACTGGCTTGTGCAGTACGGCGGTCAGGCACGCTAGTGACAACCTGCATACGATTGCCTACATAAAGAAAACCAGAGTTCAGCAAAAGAGATGCACCCACTACAACGAGCAAGCACCGAAAAGGAGTTGTCCATCCAAGCTTGTTAATTTACGATCGATACTTACGAACTCCAACGTACCTCCTTTTGGCAAGGGAACTTTTTAAGTTCCGAACGTTTGCACGCAGCCGTACACACATTTGCTTACACACTTTTGTGTACATATATCTGGCAAACGGACTCTACCGTAAGTACAACGACTGACGGACAATTGCAAACACATTCGATACCTGCATGCTTTTTCCAAACTTTTCAAAAATCGCGCTGGTAGGGTTGCTGTGACCTCTGATTGGGTTAGGCTGACTGTGACCCGGCATGGCTGGTTTAATATGCTCGCGACGAAGGAGACACGAGCAACCACTTATGGTGTAGCAGCTTGATGCTGTTGTTGGCTACAGTCAAGCAGGGCATCCTGCTGTTGGTGACATATTTAAAGCCTGGACTCAGCATATGCCTACAAACTATGCACATAACGCACTCTCGACACAATGCAGCCATGAGTGGATACATGTGACGTGATGGGTTTTTGGCATTTCAACAGGTTTATCTTTGTAGTCTTGTGCATGCAGGCTATTCATATGATCCCACGTGAATTGAGATCATCACAGCTAAACATAGCAAAAGATATTACTAGAGGAAATAACTGTCATAGTTTACAAAAAAACAGCCTGACACATGACAATTTAAGTTACCAGACAGAGTGATTTCAATGACACAAAGCTAAGTGTGCATGATTTGTCATAGTGAATCAAGTGGTCCCCTGTTGTTACTTAATATTATGGTGCCAGCACAGCAGGATGAAACTGAGGCAAGTCAGGCCAGCCCAGCAAAACTGAAAAACAGCCACAACAGGTCAGCCCAATATGTTACAGTGCTACAAGACTACTTACAAACACCACTTAACCTCCTCATTCATCATAACTAGGAAACCTCACCCAACCTAATGAGAATTAATAAGATCTTCTTACACAAAAAATCCTTACATTTTTTATCCTGCTGTTAACCACATTCTCTCCTTTTATTATGTCTATACATACATATCCCCTTATATCAATCATGCAAGTCATTACTAGGTTTCTTGTTCAACTGTCATTCAACATAAACAGAGTTGCAGTTATGTTGTTCAACATCACAGAATGCAGATAATTATGGAGAAACACACAGGCTTAAAACTCTCTGCCAACTAATGACAATAATTTTCCTTGATATGAACAATGCCTTGAGCTCCTGCTATTTTGAAATTATTAATAGGCACAGCAGATGAACTTCTTTGAGCAGCTGGCTGCATGGTACAAGTCAGCTATTTTCACCATAAGTAATATCTAGTAGTAATGTTCACTGCTCCCTGAAGCAAAATAATGCAATGCTATCTGAAATCCTGTGGCTGACACCGGTTGACGCTCACAAATTGTGAATATCTTATGCACTTAAACACACCATTTTGATGCCATTTGCCCCAACCACGAAACAAGTGTGCTTATACATACACATATGCACTACAACACAGCCATTTCATATTGGTGTACAAACAAATCAAGTGGCAGGAAATATTCATCAATGGCCAGTGCATCGACTGACACTAATATCTATGACATTGACACTACAGTTTATTCCAGCCGTTGCAGGAAGTCCGAAGTCAACGTCGGCGTCAGGGGCGAGACTGGGTGACATGTCACGGGTATAAAGTAAATTGTCATTTACAGCCATCATTTTACACATTAAGGTAAGTGAAGGCGCTAGCGATATTCAGTGATGCCCGATTAATCGTTTCATACAAATATTGCACGGCTTGCCCGCATCAAATTTACTCAAGCCTTTGTAGAAAATGCGAATCTTGCGCCTGTGATTCCCTCGGATCTACGACGTTGCGCACGTTTTTAAAGTTTTTTTCCGCAATGCCGCTACTATTCCACACATGTTCGGAATAACGTACATGTTTCCACTTCTGCCCCACTTAATACGAAAATACTGTGACAACGATACTTACCACGGTTGCAAATTACCGCACAACAGCGGCAACACGCACGAGACCGCGGGAAGGCCTGAACGGCGGACTGAACCTGTTCACAGCCCCATGCTCCGGGCCCATGGCACCGCTCGGCGTGAAACCTTCACCAATCGATGAGCCATACTCGGTATTCTTCCCCTTTCAGAATGTGATGACCTTGAGTCAGGTCAAAAGTCATCAAAAACAGCCAAAACCACCAAAATTGATTGCAGGCAACTTAGTGCTCTGAGCCTATGGCACTATCACCATGCAGCTTTCAAACCGGACTGGTGTTGACTGCCCACGGCTTCTTGCTGGACCGGTGCTGACCACCCGCTACTGTTGGCCAGAACGGTGCTGGCCACCCACGGCTACTGGACGACCCGGTGCCACCACACACTGTTACTGGCCAGAACTGTGCTGGCCACCCACGGCTACTGGGCGACACGGTGCCACTACACACTGTTACTGGCCAGAACTGTGCTGGCCACCCACGGCTGCTGGGCGATCCGGTGCTACCACACGCTGTTACTGGCCAGAACTGTGCTGAACAGTCACAGCTACTGGGTGACCCGGTGCTAACCACTTGCGGCTACTGACCGAACCGGTGTTGACCACTCACTGTTACTGGCCAGAACGGTGCTGACCACCCACTGTTACTGCCCAGAGCGTTGCTGACTACCCGTGGCTATTGGCCGAACCGATGCTAACCACTCACGGCTGCTGGCCGACCCGGTGCTAACCGCTCACGGCTACTGGCCGAACTGATACTGACCACCTATGGCTACTAGCCGACCCGGTTCCGGCCACTCACGGAAAAAGTCCGTCTTCTGGGACCATGAGAAGTAAATGTATTTTGTAAAAACGCCGAATCATAACGGTACGCTATACAGATATTTATATGTATATGTATATACATATATATTTACATGAGGGTTCACACACACACACACACACACACACACACACACACACACACACACACACACACACACACACACACACACACACATACACACACACACACAACACAACACACACAATGTATATATATATATATATATATATATATATATATATATATATATATATATATATACAACAGTGCAGACTAGGTGTTAAAATATTGCGACCAGGGCTGAAAAGTGTGAGAAAAACAATTATGCGGGAAGAGTAAATGAACTTTTGTTCTGTAACCTCGCACCTTCGTCGCTCGTAAAATAAGTTGGGACAGTTTCAAGCTAGAAATGACTGCCCTTTATCAAACAATTAACGAGCTTGTCAACTTAGGGTGTGTGCACTGTGTACCAACAGTGTCGTCGACCATGAAAACGAGCTCATAATATCCCAACCGGGACCCAATCGAGTGCTGCGTATAGGGTTTGCTCCTGCTGACTCGCCTGCCACTAAATCAGACATTTTGACGACTGTGATCAGCCCGTACGTGCTCGGTTCCGGCCTGCTCCAATCTCGAGATGTCAGCGCCATGTAGCCGTCTGGTGGCGCCGCAGCTGACCTGACCCGGCCGTCGGCAGCATGGGGCCGGACCACGGCTCCGTCGCTGCCGGGCGCGGCGCCGGACAAGGTGGCCGACAGACACGGCCTCGTCTCCTCTCTCGGCAAGCTCGGCCTAGGACGCAACCGGTGAGACGTGGCGCGCGGCCCACGTCTCCACCGGCGCCGGGCCTGTCCGCCCGCAGCGCCGCAGCGCAGGGCCTGTCCTGCACCGAGCGCCGCAGCGCCGCTCGGTGCAGTGGGCTGATGTCCGCGCCCTCTGGACTCGCCGCGATCGGTCAGACCTGCTTGTGCTCATCCTGGGATGGAACGGGGGTGTCGATGACCGCGGGCGCCTGGCGGCTCGGCCCCTCACTGCCTTCTCTATTGTTGCTATCGCCGACTGTACCACCGCTCTGCCTGCCCGGTGCCGGCGCGGAGCCGGGTGTGTGAGGTCGTCTTACCGCCGCGCGCCTGTTCCAGGGCTGGGGCCATGGCCAAGGGTCGCTCGCTGTTGGTGCTGAAGCCTCCAACGCGTGATCGTTCCTGTTCTAACGCCACCCGGAAGCAGCGACCGAGCGGCGGCCGGACCGACGCGGCCGCGTCGCGACGCGCGCGGAATCTGTGCGGAACTGTGTGTGGTGGCGGTGACCGTGAATGTGTCGTAACTATGATAGCGCTTTAACATGTTGTCGCTGCTAGTGACGCTTGTTTCAGTGGTGTTGTACAGCTCAGCAGTGGCGCTTGGTTGTGTGTCTGGGCGGTGATGCACCAGTGTCGGAATGCTGCTTCTCATGAGCAGACGTGCTTTTTTGCTATTGGCGCAAGGTGCAAGGTGCAGCCGTGCAACGAAAAGGGTGCAAAGGGCAGGAAACACCTGCAACGTAATGCCAGTCAACACAGACACGAAAGCAAACGCTCTGAAAGTACGGAGCAGAAAACACGTGGAAACAGGTGGCAAGAAGGATAATGAAACTGCTCGTGGAAGGACGGTCTTGTCTAACACATGCTTACATGTGTAACGCATAACGCTGTAAAGATAGCTACAGTCTGTGCTGTTCACCGTACCGCATAACCTAACTGCTGTGCTGCATAAGGTGTTTCTGCTGCTTCGTTACGTAAGCACGTATGCACTGGAGTTCCGTGCCGCAGAACGCTCTGGAGCGCCCCCTTCCCCGAGATTGGAGGTCGCCCGCCAACGCCCCGCGGCCCCGCGGTGTATATAGACTGACACAGGCTGCGTAGCGTCAGACGAGGTCCGACCACGACCAAGGTCGCGACTCTGCATAGCTTACACAACGTGAGCGAGTCGGACTATCTTGTGGCTGAAGATAGTCTACCTTCTTACGTACATTTTCAATGGACAGTGAGAAGAACGCTGATCGTGAAGGTGAAGCGTTACATTGGCGCCTCCGACCCGAATCAAGACCAAGCGCTACTTCAACGCCGAACCAGCTTGTCGTCTCCAACCAAGGTGCGGCCATTGAAGTACAGGTTCCGATTCACGCGTGTCATACAAGTCGCTGGATCATCGGAAAGGAGTTAGATTACTTGGCTTTTGTCACCTGCGCCTGCTGCAAGCTGTTGCAAGACAGTTTCGCCACTGACCAAGGTGACATTTTGAGAAAAAAAACTGCTCCTTCCATTGCTCCTCCCTGGAGAACAGGTGGAAGAAACGCAAGCACTTCCGCGCTTGCCACAATCTAAGCAAGCGCGATTTTTTGTTTACCGTGTGACATTTGCCATACTTGTAACTGAAACCACGTCACCACCTTTCGTTTCGCTTGCCAACGTTGCTCCTGCCTTCCTTGCCTCGAACGCTGTTGTGGCTTTTCCTCGGTAAACCTTTCAGCAGCAGACCTTGATAAGCTCATCGAAAAGCATTATCAAAAAGTCCAACGCCGCTGCGCGACATATCTCCAACAGCTTTAAAATCCTTACCTATACCACCCGGGCTGTCAAGCTCTTGAAGCTTCGTTGATCAATGAAGATCCTACAAAACAGGACACAATAACTGCTATAGGAAGAGCAAACTCCCTTTACGTCAAAACGAGCGGGACGGTCATCAAACCGCACGATCTTCCCGCCCGTGCAAGAAACGAAAAACGGACGCCGCCGCCGATTTCTCGCTGACTACAAAGCGCGGAAGATCCCGAGCATCTCCGCCTCGGCCGATCAGATAAGCGCTGCATCCGCCTCTGCCGATCAGGCAAGCGCTGCATCCGTCTCTGCCGATCAGGCCAGCGCTGCATCCGCCTCTGCCGATCAGGCAAGCGCTGCAACTCCCGAGACCACGACAGAGGAAACGACGCAGTTCACAGACGCAGAACCCGAGCCCGACGCGCAGCCTCCCATATACGAGCACGAGGGACAGGAGTGGTGATCCCCGGTGATACATCAGGCTACTCTCCATTAGTAAGGTACGGTGCTGACTATCCTTTTCCCATTGCGCGGTTCTCTCGAACACCTTGGCTCACGCACCCCAGGAGATCCCCTTACCGGAGAAACTTTTGTATTCTGCAGAATTGTCACGCAATGTGTCAAAAGGCCTGGACAATGTGCATGACATTTTCAAAATAAACACCATCATTACCGGTTGTGCGCACTTTGACGGTCTAAATACCACAAATTTGTATCAATGAATGGCCGACGTGGGTCGCATCCATGAGGATTGCAACGGTAACGACAAAATCGCTCTAACCGCTGCAGGACTTCTCGTAACCGGACAGCGAAATCCTTCTTTTGGCGCAACCGAGAACATAATTGCACGTGGCTCCAGATGAAAGACTTGTTCCGACACTTTTATGCAAATATGCGCGATGCCGACATTCTGGAGGAAAAACTGAACCGTCCCACTCAAAAATCGAGCGAACCTGTGTAGTCCTGTTACGAGCGCTTAAATGAACTAGCTACCGAAGTGTACGGGAGGGATACAAATACCCCAGATAAAAAGCCATGGCCAAATTGTTCACGAACGGACTTGTAGATAAATGAGCGGCTCACAAACTGCTTCGCCATCAGCCTTTGACTTTGAACCCCTCCTTAGATATCGCACTCATGGAAGACAAATTTTACAGGAAGATAGAAATGCGGGACAGAGAGGAGCCAATGTAAATCGATTTGGTCAAACTAGCCACAGATCCCTTGCAGAAAAATTGAGCAACTCACGGAAACGGTCAATGTCCTAGCAGTTAAAATGAAGCAAGCGGATCAAACGAAAGCACCCTAGGCATCCCCACGCTTTAAAGATGAAACTGGAATTCTTTTACCCAGTGCAGTTGTTCAAATGTCCAAAAACAAGCACGTTCCCTGAGCTATCGTGAATGAGACCGTCAGCCAGTTTCACTTTCGAAAAGGTCAGATTCTAGGCAAAGCGTCCAATTTCAAAACAGAAAAAAAAACAGAAGAGCAGATTGAAATCAATCATGTACAGGCAGAAGAGCCGATGGCATCACTGAGTCAAACGACAAACGACTGGTTGAAAATGTTCAATTTAACTCACATTTCAGAAGAACGACGCATGCTTCTTGAACAACTTTTGACAGCTATTCGTGTTGAGTTGAAAACAGCAAGAGTCCCGTTGAAGCGGTGGGCTAGAATTTTGTCTTCTTTGCCTAAGACGGAGGTTTGAGTTTGGAGATGACTTATCTCCTGTTCAGTAGTGGTACCAAAGAGGTAGGACATGGCGTTTCCTATGCCATCAATCAGATCAAGACGAAGTCGTCCGGTAAATTGTTTCCGCAGGATCTGATGAAAAGCGTCATAGAGGTAGAGTTTCGTCGTGTAGTCCCTGAATGGCATCCGCAAGGCGTGATTTAGTGCGATATGCTCGTTGTGTGGCCTTGCCAGATAGTTGTTGGTGAAGGTATTCTGCAAAGCCCTTCAGATTTTGCCTGGCCTTTTCAACTGAATGTAGCCAGGGCCTCGGATAACATGTTAGCTGGGAGGGGGGGGGGGGGCAAATGCCCCCACAGTGACCGAAATTCCCCCCCCCCCCAGTGAACTCATTTTGCCCCTCCAGTGGGAGATCAAATAGAGATAAGCAAAACGGCAATGTACTGTCTGAGTACAGAAATCAGCAATGGTGGAGCATGCCTAAAGCTCACAATTACGAACAGCGGCGTTATTATCCTTCTTTGTAGTTTTTCACAGCGTCTTTTTCGTAATATGGTATTTTTTGGCAGCCGGCGGTTTATTTTACTAGGATATTTAACGACACAGCGCATACAAATTCGTTACTTGACAACGGCGGCAAACCCACGGTTAGTAGAAGCGAGGCCCTATAAGCGCTAATTTAATTGCCTGTAGTGGATCCATGGTCGGTTGGTGTAATCGTTCAGGTCGCTGGGCTCTGCGATGGACGTATGGTGGTTCCTTGCGAAAAAGGTAGCTATTTGATGCTCTTTCACACCCAGTTCGATGTGTACTGTGCAGTTGCTTCTTTTAGGTCCAGGGGGTCACAAAACAGGGCAAGAAAGCAGGAAAGGCCTGCCACATTCTGCAGGTCTAAATGGTGTGACTCACTATAACTAGTGAATTTCGTGTGATGCCAGAAGGAGGAGGTAGAAGCAAATTGAAATGTTGTATGCAATTCGCAAAATATAGAAATAATCAGAGATCCATAGGTGTGGAAAAGTGTCAAGGGAAGGGTGAGAAGTGTGTTAGCCTTGGTGAGAAGGGAGAGGGGTGGTGAGGCGAAGTTGTTTATTGCGAACTGTAAGTAAAGACCGTGTTTCATTCATTACTTAGTCCGAATTTCATTTGGTATGACCGGTAGAAATGTACCATTTCCTTGAAAACGGCATTCAGCCAGCTATGGAAAGCTTGTGCTAATATATTTGATTTCACTCATTACCTTGTCAAGGCTCATTGATCCTGTTCCCTTGTTGAGCCTCTTTAGTCTTTACTGCTAGAAAGAGCTGGCTCCAGGCCCCAGGGGAATGTTCATCGTTCAGCACGGCCACAGCGAGGCAAAGGGCTGGGAATAGATCAATGGCCCCAAAACGACTCCCCATTCTCATTACCCCTTCCCCCGCCCCGTTAGGGGGCATGATAGAACCAGGTGCGAGGGATCCTGGAATACACAAGTCTGACCAAAATCTTAGTTGGTGCTGACATTCCAGAAAAAAACTGTTTTCCATGGCAGAAGTAGCATGAAACTCAGAATTCTTTCAACGCAACACCGGTGGTAGAACCTATGCAACGCCCAATGAATCGGCATTGAACTTGTTTAGACTTACAATGAACTTTGCCCTTACCAGAAAAGGTACGATTTGAATGGGGTGAGGGGGTTGGGGGATGGGAGGAGGGTCCTCCTCTTCGCTGCTTTTTTTCGTGATGGAGCATTGCGGAGTAGTTGTGCACGGAAAGACTGAATGTTAAGGAGGTACCGCCCCCTCTCACTCCCCCACAACACGCGCGCTCATTTGATCGTACATACATCTTTGCCAATGTATGGTGGTTTGCACTGGGTGTTTTCAGATCAGGTGCTGGTAAATACCAGTTCAAGTGAAGCATGCTGAGTCCGGTTAACATTATATGTGGATTTTAGGATGGCACCGGTGTCGGGCTGGTATCACTTTTCGAACGTTTGCAATACCTCTCAGTACGGTTTGCGTTAACTCCTGTATCTATGTTTCCAGCCTCCATCTGAGCCCATTTCCGTTCCCGATTCCCGCAAGACTGCTGCTGATGATGGCGAAGGTGACGTTGACGAAGGACAACCTGCTGCAAAAAGGATGGCTATGCTAGCTTAGTAAGGACAACATTTTGTTTCTATTGTTTTATGTTTCTACCTATCAAAGTAGTTCAGACCAAAACGGCTGGAGATGTGTTGTAAACCATTTTTCCTGATATGTGGTCACCACCCATTATTTGCTCCTGTTTAAATGTTACGTTCCCGATCAAATCATCAGTTAAACCAGCACCAAAGCGCTACCGAGATTTGATTCCAGTGATCATTAACAAACACGTCCCCGCCGGGCCTCAGATGGCCCTTCGCCCGGCCGGAGAAAGGGCGGATCTTCGCCCCCTTCCCCCATGACCTCGGCCCCCAACGATGGCATGGAAAAAGGCACCGGCGGAAAGGTATTAACGATATAAGGCGAAAGCACATGTACTTTTTACCCAGGTCAATGTTGAGGTCACCACAGCTCACGAATAGGCCAAGATGCGTGAGTGGGATTAAAGGAACTTTTTGCTTTTTGCTTGTTTTTGCTTGTTTTTGCTTTTTAACGTTGTTTTTTACGTACCACAACGGCCCATTTACGACCAAAACATATTTCGCGCTCACGTGAGTTCAAAACAGGTCATTGACCTCGGAAGACCTCTGGTGACCTTTATTTGATCTTCAATGCCATTAAAGGCTATTTTGACCGTGAATTCGAATCCAGCGTCAATTTTTACCTTGCACTCTAACAAACTGCCGATTATGGACGAACAGGCTGTGTTTTACATGTACTCATATTGTTGGGTCGTGGCCTTACCTGAGGTCACGGTCCTCTGACGACATGATGATGGTAAATTTTGGGGCCATACTGTTGATAATCAGCGGCAGCAGGCTGCATGAAATTAACAGTGACCTCTTGAAACTAGAACGACTGTATTTTTAGTTTGCATCTCACTGATGTTAGGTGCGTTGCAGGAGAAGTAAATAACTCCTAAAGTTGCGCTTCGTGTCGTTTTACTGTAACCTGCCATAAAATGCACCTTTTAAATTAATACAGTGCAAAACATATCCCATTGCTCTGAGACTGAAGATAGCGTGCGAAACGCGTAATCATGTTTAGGGACTCGTGTAGTGATAACCCTGGTGTAAGTGACCCGCGGCGAGATATTTATACCCTGAGAACCTGACGCTTATGTAGAACGTATACGAGCGTTGTCGTGCTATCTTATCAGGATGTTTGTCTAAACATGACACGATACACGATTGGACATCAAACTCCCTACAAAGGAGGAAACCACTTGCTCAGTATTCGCATTACTGCCAGTGCCATATCTCCGAAAATAATATCCCGGTCTTCATCAACTGAGACCAAAAGTTGTTAACTTGATACATTCAGTCAGAAAATGTCTGTCTTAGTATCCTTGTGCCCTTTGGTGAGAATTCCCTCCTGTTCGTTGGTCAGTTCTAATCCTTGCAACTTCCCTGCTCCTAGATTCCACCTGGTATACTCAACCCACCTCTTCTGGAACGCTTCTCGCCGCTTCGACCATCCACCCTACTGCCTCGCAGACGCACCCTGCCACTCCAGCGGAACCGAGCCAGAGCAGTGCGACAACTGACGAGTGGTACGAGGGAGCCAAATTGAACGTCTAGTGGTTGTTGAACGCCTTCGGCTGCCTTCTCCAAGAAAACCGGCAGATAAGCGGCAGGAAGCGAGCTGTGCTGGTGTGCACCATCTGCGCAGCGCGCGAGGTGGAGGCAGCCAAGGCTTCGGTAAACGGGTGGGTTTACATAGCCAGCGGCGTCACAGCGGACAGCAAGGAGAATGACCACTGACCACTGATGGGCGTGGTAGATCATATGCACGGAAAATCTCACCCGTTAGTGTGGATGCGAAAAACCTGGAGCCGCAGTGGAATAGCGGAAGCTCGAAACTCTTGTGGATGTCCATCCTCAAGAGAACTGCCGCTGGTGTAACAAATACGGTTCTGGAGCTCGCCGTTGCTGTTCACAACGATAGCCTGCACGAGACTCTGGCCGCTTGGTCGTGGCCAGCCCGCTCCCTCGCCGCGCTGCACGATCGCGAGTCTGGACAGCTATAAGCGAGGGTGGTTGGGAAGTGGACCTGCAGCCAACAGAGCCACCTCCTGCAGCTCTTCACTACATATATCCGGATATATACCGGGAGATGCTCAGCGTCGTCGCCAAGTTAGAGCGGGCCAAGATCGGCGCCAATATTGCCGCTGGAGTTGTGTATTGCCTACAGGTCGACGAAAGTATGGACCGTCAGCAGCAAGACAACAAATTCGTCACTGCCAGAGTGTTTGATACTGACGCTGAGCTGCAGACCCACTTTCTAAGCGTGGTGGAACCGGAAGAAGATGGCACAAAAGGTCTACTTGAGGTGGTCAAAACTGCTGTTGAAGTTCTAGATCTGCCTCTCGACAAGCTGGTTGGCTTGACCACGGACGGAGAGAGCACCAACACGGGTCGTAGCAGTGGTCTCTGGAAAAGGCTCAATGACCTGCTGGGACGTGACCTAATCACCACCTGGTGCGTGTGTCACAGGGGTGACCCAGCTCTCAAGAGTGTAGAAAAAACCGTATCGGAGATCCTGCACTGGAAGACGGACCCGTGTGCTCTAATAAACCACTTCCGAACATCGAAGTTCAAGAACAAAAAACTCTGCGAAAGCAGCGAGAAGGCGGCCACTTTCCCCCAGCACTTCGAGGTCCCTTTCGCCGAGCATCTGCTGTCGTCAATCAACGCTGTCCTGACGAACCTAGCGGCCTGTAGAGAAGTATGGCAGGAGACAGCAGCAAAAGGCAGCAAGAATGAGAAGGCTGAAGCCGAGGGCTTTATCAAGAAATGGGCTGCCGGTGGCCGCGCAGTTCGTGTGACGAGCGTCATGGCCGACGTCTGCGGAATTGTCTGCCACCCGCAGAACAAAATTCCAACGCGGGGATTTCGTGCCATCAGATGTGCTGGAGGCCCGCAATGCTGCGCTGCTGCAGCTGGAGTTAATGAAAGAGCAGCCTCTGCCTGGTGGTCAGGAGGAAAAGTTCGTCCCAGCTGCAGATGAACCAGCCGTCTTAGCGCACAACAGCCTCGTTTTGAGGAAGAGAACACTTGAAGCTATGCACAATGAGATTGTTCAGGCCGCGATGAACTTCCTGGGCGACAGGCTCGGTGTCGAGCAGGAGCAAGTTGTGCAGGACATGGTCGCTATGATTGAGTCCAGGTAGGCGAAACAGTTCATCGCTGCCGGTCGCAGCTTGGCATCCGGGCTTTTTGGCAGAGAGAGCGTGACCCAGTTCACAAGAGTGAACTGTGAGCAGTGGCGCAAGATGAGCGACGCCAGAGACCAGCATCCTGGCACGAAAGGCAAGCTGGTGGCGATGACGAAAAACGCTAAAGGCATCTGCAAGCAACTCTTGTCGTCGCCCCTCTGCGTCACTCCACACAGCATGGGCACCGAGCGTGCCGTGTCGCTCTACAACACTGCGCGCAGCAGCCATCGCCTGGGCATGCGTCTGTCAACGGTGAACGACCGACTTGTCATCAGTGTCAACTGCCTGAGCACCGCGAGGTTTGGCCCGCGTCCGGCGGTGGCGGCCTGCCTGGCAAATCAAGACAGGCGCAACCGTCACCCGGACCCGGAGAAATACAAGCAGCGTGAATTTGCCAAGAAGTTCTTCCGCTCCGAGTGATCGCTGTAAAGTGTGCTGGGTCACGTTGGGAGCACGCGTGTCAGCGAACTGTGGCGTCGTGGAAGCTGTTTGGTTCCAGTCTGACCATGGCCGCCTGCAATACATGTGAATGACCTACTTTTGACTTTTCCTTTGAATGGTTCTAGCTTTGATGCCACTCCTGGCATGGTTTGCTTCAATGCCATCCAATTGTCAACAGTTCAAATGCAATGATGCACTGCCATGTGCATGACACAGGATGCGCATAAAGTAAAGCCGTCCTGGGTAAAACTGTCTTTTGTTTAACCATTAAGTTAACGAGCTCAAACAAGCCATTAGTCAATTGCGGTGAAGTTGTAAAACAGCTTGAAAATATTGAAACCTGATACACGACATCTACCTCTATCCTAAGAGCTTCGGGGCCTCAGTAAGATGGCATAGGCGTCCGATGTCCGAAGTCTGCATTCGTCCATTACCATGCATTTACGTCAAGACGTGAACCCGCATTGCTGAAAATGAGTTAAGTGAGATGCATCATGCAGGCTTTCATTGAATTAAGATCGATTACTACGTTGCAAAAACTTATCAGCGGTTCTCCAGTGTTTGCGGAAGAAGAAGAACAAATGTACATCGTGGAGATAATTGAAACTCGGCAAACATGTCTCGTTTGTGTTCAGCTGACAGTTCCGGTCAAAATAACCTGAAATGGAGACAGCTTCGAAGTTATTTCACTTCATCATTGATTTGAGCGATCCTTCTAGGGGCGGAATCTCCTGTAATGCTTTTGCTGGGGCCTGTCAGGTTCCCCAACAGCAACAGTTTCCCCAGCAGCCTGTCAGCTTCCCCCCTTCCACCCCACCAGCATTTTTGGAGAAGCTCCACTCATGGTTGTTGCATTGATTTTCCGGTCGGTGCTATCTGAAAAATTCAGCGAAATCGACTGAGAGGTTTGCTTAATGAGGGATGGGGTTAAGATAATTTGGCTATTGCTAGGGGCTATGATAATTTTTTGGATTGCCCCCCCCCCCCAGTGACAGTCCCTTAGCCGAGGCCCTGAATGTAGCTGTCTTTTAACCAACGAGGTGTTTACCGAAAGAATAGTTGCCCACGAGTTGTAGGTTGGGTCGATTTTGCCCATAGGTAGGAATACATGTCCGTGATCGCCAGAGGTAAGGGTTAAGGGGTAGGAGGATGTGATGCATAGCATCAGGATGACCGTCGGCTGCCAGAACATCCTGCAAAGGTCAAAGCATTCTTAGAATATTGCGATGAACATCATCATCAGAGATAGAGTGCTTAATGCAGCATTTTGCAGCCTACGCCAGCTAAGAATTTGTGCCGGAGCATTGGTCTCAGCATGACCGATATCTGAATGGTCTTTCGACTGAACGGCATCCATTCGCGGTTTTTTGTCCTCATGTGGATCATCAGCCGGTACCGGACCGCTTCTATCTCGACGTTTATTACCAGCTAGACAGGTCCAGGAAGCATCCTCATGTCGTCGCGCAGGTGTTTGCGATCGCAATACATATCCATGTGAGGTACAGGATTACTGTCTACTCTGTCCGATAACAGTGGAGCCGTCTGGTCAGTAGTCTGTTCCTCATAGGGTGGTTCTCTGTCAACAATCATTTCCTGGTCCACATCGATTGATTCGTCAGCATCGTCGTCATTCACTTGTGGTACGTTTGCAACAGCTGTGTCCTGTTCGTGTGCGGTTGTCAAAGGACCGCCGTTGTGAAAACTAATTTGGCTAGTATGGGGGGTCGAACACGAAGCGGTTATGTCTCACGGTTCATGCGAATTTTAAAGGGGCGTTTCACAGTGTTGTACTTTCTATTCCAAACGTCATTGATATCCTTAATACGGATATTTTCTGAATGAACTAGCTTGGTTTTATGGGTTGCCATGTTTTTGATCACGTAGTTCTCTTCCCCGATTTTCGCTACAATGCAAGTGTGAGGCTTTCAAGGCAAGGTGAATTTCGATGAATCCCTATTTTGATCGTGGAATCGTAGAAGCAAACAAGATCGCCGATTTGGAATAAGGATGCTGGAGCACTTTTGTCGACTAGCCTTTTGTCGCGATCCCGTGTTTAATGTTTTCCGTAATATGCTTGAATGCGTGGTGGATATTTTCAAACATTTGGGGAACATTCTCGTCGCCAGAGTATTTATAACGGGATGCATCAAGGTATCTACAGGCAACATTGGATCTCGGCCATACATGAGAAAGTATGGTGAGTATTTGGTTGTTTCGTTTTTACTAACCCTGCAAGCGGCTAAACATGGTTGCAGTATCCGCTCCCACTTCGTGTGATCCTCACTAATCTTTTTGGCAATCATCTCGTTCAAGAACTTATGAAATCTTTCAGTCTTTCCGTTGGTCTGGGCGTTGTAGCTGCTCGTGCGTATCCCAGCTATTTCTAACTCTTCGTTGACGGTATCTATGACTGCGTCGCAAAATTCAGTTCCCTGATGGCTCAGAGTTGATTGAGAGCATTTGTGACGGGGTATGATTTCGTCCAAGAGTGTTTGAGCTCTTGCATCCGCATTTTTGTTAGGGATGGTATAAGCTTCCGGCCATCCAGAGAATAAGTCGACCGCCGTACAAATGTAAATGTTTCCTTTTGACAAGATCGGGTGGGGTCCTGTCAGATGCATGCCGAAGTCTCAGTCATGGAAGCACTGGGCACTGGCATTTCTTGCGACGGGAGTCTTTCCTTTTTGAGCTTGGACGGCATTGCCACTGACATGCATATTAGATACGTTATCCATTCTTGGATTGTCTCCATTCTTGGATTGTCTCAAGTCCTACGTAAATTTCATCATCGGCTCAACAATTCGGACAATAAGCTGGTTCTGGCAAAAGTTGGCACTGTCCACACTAACTTGATGTCAGCAAACAATTTCCAAGGAGTCCTGCGGGCAATTGAACAAGAGCTTCCTATGACTCTTGCTCCACCGTTTCCACGACAGGAATTCGGTCGGTACATCCGCTTCATCCGACCTGAAGTGGTGCAAACAAACTCTGTCTTTCATGTACTTTTCTACATCCCGCTGCTACATGTCACAAATGCGTTCGACGTCCACAAATTCTTTAAATATCGCGTTCCGCACGATGTGCACAATATCTCACTAAAATATACAGTGGGGACGGTATATCTCACTAGAATATACAGTCATCATTTCTCACATTGTCTGAAAATTGCCAACAGTATATTATTCCCGAGGACAGTGAGGTCCAAACATGCCTGTTTACTAACTTGCCATTCTGTCAACTGCATGAACCTGCATACTCCATGGAATCTTCTATGTTATGCCTGGTAGCCCTGTTTCGGAAAGAAGAGGCATTTATGCATCACCTGTGTTTTTCAATGGTGCACCATAGCAACCAAGATCCAAAAAGATATTATCTTGGACTTGGCCAATGGGTACTGGTTTCTAACAAACCTTTTTGGCCATCCACGGTTTGCGCCGCAAACCAGTCCAGTCAAAACTTTGGAGTTCGCGATAGAGTAAACGTACTGGAACTTGATGCGGAGTGTTCAGCATCTAGTGACACACTTTTGCTGCCTCTTTATTACTTTGGCGAATCTCGGCTTCAGCTACCGCAGTTCCACGTAAATGCTATACTCACCGATCAGCAGATGCCTATCTGGCGCTCATCTTGGAACGCCTCGCTGAGTCGCCAGTCTCCAAACATTTCCACACTGCCTGAACTCACAGTCCATGACCTACCCGCTGTCAAATGCCCTACCCGCTGTCAAATGTTTTGGTTTGCCCACAGCTATCGTTCTGCGAAGCGACAGTTCGACATCTTTCAGATATAGTGCATGCGTAATGGTCTGGTAATTTACAGGTAATTAGCATTGGTTTCATCATCCTGGGTTGCTGTGCCATGCGTTACATTTGCCCAGTCAGTAGGTGCCTGATCCTGCACCTTGCCCGACGCCCACGCCGCCGTCGATCCTACGCCCCTGCCGCCCAGAACAACGAGATGTCCGATCCCTAGTCAGCACCGGCCGAAGAGATACGCTTGGCCCCTGTTGCACTGGAACACGCAGCGTCTCAGCCTATCGTGCCTGAGTCTGCGATGATCACCGTTGGCACCACTGCTCCCAGCGCGAGTGGTTCGCCAGGTCATGTTCCGGCCGCCGTGGCTCGTTGCCCCGCCCCCCGCGCAACCACGTGCCACGCCGCGATCTGCTCGACCCGAGATAGCTCTGAACGTCTGATAAATCGCCTCAGTTCCCTGGCATTTATCGTGTGCCAGATGTGCTGCCAATGTATGTACCGTCGCGCGCACTTACGTTTATGCATGTATGTATCTATCATCGAACGTTTGGAACATGTGCTCAGAATGCGACGCGTATGCGAACCGCCATTTCTGCTGCATAGCCGCGTACCCCCTTGTGTCATGTGCAATGTATGCCTTTGACGTGTATGTATGTCGCCGCAGAGTGCGTGAACAATGTTTGTTGTTTGTGTACTCTGCGTCCTAAGATACCTGCTTTAAGTTAGTTTAGAGTATGCTACATGTTTGAGGGCTTGTAGGACTGCTATATCATAGCGTTGGAGTGCTGGTTAAGCTCAGTTTGCACGCATGCACTAGAGCTGCGCGCCGTATAACGCTCTGGAGTGCTCCCTTCCCCGAGATTGGAGGTCACCCGCCAACGCCCCGCGGCCCCGCGGTGTATATAGACTGACACAGGCTGCGTAGCGTCAGACGAGGTCCGACCACGACCAGGGTCGCGACTCTGGATAGCTTACACAACGTGAGCGAGTCGGACTATCTTGTGGCTGAAGATAGTCTACCTTCTTACGTACATTTTCAGTGGACAGTGAGAAGAAGAACGCTGATCGTGAAGGCGAAGCATTACACACGGAACAGTAAGGCAAGCCAAGGAACATGCCAATATAACACCACTTGTTGCCAGGAAAAACCGTGCTGCCTTAGATTCGCATTTCCTTATCTGCCATTCATGTAGTTTTGCCGTTCACTAATGATGTAAAACAGGTAAGCGCGCAGCGACAGCATGACATCCTGCAAGTTTAGGAATGAGTTGGAGTGTGCCCAGAGGTAGCGTGCGAGTGCATCTTGCGTGCGCGAAATGCAATCGTGATAATGGCTGTCTGGATTGACCATCATGCGGGTTCCATGCCATTCGCACAGTGCGGCACACTTCACCGAAATAAGACACTTGACAAGCCAAATATGAAAAAACACGTTCCATGAAATAAGCAGGAGACTCGCTACAACGACACAGGCCCGAGGAATAGCAGTCCGGTTGAGCACGAAGATGAGAAACAAACATTGTGTTGATGCGGCGAATGCTACAGACACCAGTTGAGCGGAAGATGTGGTGCGAGTGATTTTGGATACATGCGTGTCTGTCTGTCTGTCGATATATAACATAAACCATCACCGTCCGCAGCACCATTCTAAACATAAACACCACATCCCTCCCATCATGCTTGCGCCATTTCTGCACACTTGCTGCGTACCATATTTCTCTGAAGTCTAACCAGACGTGCCCTTACTTTGGCTGTCATCAATTCATCGAACCAACTTTTCATGTCGACACTACATCTTAAACTTCCTGCTTTCAAACTGTTTGTGTCCCCCGAGGACTTGCGGTTCGCCACGGATCTCCACACCAAATAGCGGGACAAAGTGGTCTGGAGACCAACCAGCTGTTCCACAGCCCCCGTCCGCTCTAGCTGGACTAACCGAAGAGAACACATCACGCTCGCCTCATCTATAGCAAAGTGGACGGGAGCTCTGGGTTTGATTAAGGGATTGAGAGTCGCATGGAGGAGGCGTCCAGTGCCATGGACAGGCAGGTATATATAGCGGACCGACAAGCCGAGGACGGACGGTAAGGCCATGACCTGCCCAATCCCGGCCCAGCGCGTGCTGGCTGCACAATGCACTGCCTCACTCTCGAGATCAGCACACGTGGCGGTTATCAGCTCGGTGTCAGAAATTTGCCTATAGAAGTTACTGTTCAGGTACAGCTCAGTGGTACAGGTACAGCTCAGCTCAGGTACTCAGTGGTACAGGTACAGCTCAGCTCAGGTACTCAGTGGTACAGACACAGCTCAGCTCAGGTACTCAGTGGTATAGCTACGGCTCAGCTCAGGTACTCAGTGGTACAGGTACAGCACAGCTCAGGTGCTCAGTGGTACAGGCACAGCTCAGCTCAGGTACTCAGTGGTACAGGTACAGCTCAGCGCGCACCATGAGCTCTGTCGCGAGGGACTTGGAGTTTGACATGGCCAAAGAGATCGCGTTAAGCTGCCAGTTAAGCAGCCAGTCATCGCCAGTCGTAGAAATTGGAATGACGCTTAGAAGGTTACCTATATCCAGGAAGGTTTGCACCACACTGCTCTGATCAAGTGACCTTCTCGGACTGACACGCCGGTTGTACACGCTGTACAATTATTGTACAGTTGTACAACTGTACACGCATCCTTACGGTATAAAATGGCATCAAACTACGACACGTTCTCCTGTTGTTCTCCGTGAGAGAAACATCACACATCATGTTAAATGAGCACATATCACAACTATCAGCGCTATCGCTTAAGCCAGGTGAAGTCGGTCATATCCAAATACGTCCGCGATACATGGCAAAACACATTTGACCAACATCTTAACGCGGTCAGGGAAATCAAGCCCCAACTGGGTAACTGGAAATCTTCTCAGCGCCGAAGCCGCTTGCTCTTTTGTGATTATATTTATATCAAATTGTTATTAGTTGACAGCATACTTCCTGCGTGACATTGCAGATATAGATAGCTGTCATCGAGTGGGCACAGAATGCTGTTGCCGACGCGCCTTAAGCACCAAATCACCACATCACCAACTGCTTACAGCTACACAAAATTTGGCACGGATGCAGCATAGCCATCGTGTAACCATGGAGGGGAAGGATTGAAAACAGACAAAAAGGCACGAAAGGCACGTAATATTACTTATGGACCGTCTCTTAACAATACACCGAACATGTTTAGAGTTTGTCCGCAAATCACAAACGCGTAAATGCAAGTAAGATCCATTATCCGTTGTCACATGGTCGTGTGATCATGTCTTTCTACATGCAGACAATCTGGTCTCGTCAGCACTCGGAGTGATCAGTGACCACGTGACCGCTGCGGCTGGCGGCTGAGTCCGCAGCTCACAATGAAACGGGGTCATCGCGCTATTTAAGGAAATACTTCTCATTTATATAGGGTTTTGAACTAGCGTCCTTAAAGACCTTTTGCTTCTGTTCACAACCCCGCCCTTCTCAAGACCTAAGCCTCTCTTTTTTCTGAGCTATACGCCCGCGAAAATTGGAAAAGGTGTATCGGGCAGAGGATTTCAAAGTCACCTTGGCATGCATAACGTCATAATAACGTTATTCAAATCCTGCCATCACCTAGGCCATGCGGGGATCAAGGCCAAATAATGAAATTGTCGAGGCGTTCCGAACACGCGTTCGCGAGCGCGATTTCCAGATAAAACGGCCGTCAAGTGGCACTGAATCAATGTTGTGCAAGGTACCATGACGTAACCAAGCCATGACGCATCGAGGAGCATTTTTACCAAACAGAATTGTGCTGTCTAGAGTAGTCTTTTCAACTTAGGAAGTAACCAATAGTTACAAGTGAGCTTGTTTTATCATATCTGATGCTTGCTTTGATATCTTCAAACGTGAAACATCTCCTTTAAGTGAGAGGCAGGTACGGTGGATTAGGGGGGGGGGGGGGGGGCGGAGGCGGGCGAGGTACCAATTCCGTGAAACATTCAGCAATAATTATGGGGCCGTTCATGGAAAGGTGGACATCCACAAGTTATGCTACGCATTTTTGGAAATTTCCGAAAGTTTCCTCCCCTGGTTACGTACTGGCTACGCTGGGCGACATACATTTACCTTTGTCACGCTATATTGAGCGTAATACCCCAACAATTAACGTTCGTTTAGCCCATAATTGAGCTAGAGATGCGAAGCAAACAACGGACGTACTCCCGTTAATGAAAGAAAGCCAACGACAACTGCGTATTTCACGCGTTATTTGATCTAGGTATGGCATTCAATACTGCTTTTTATTTGTTAGCATAAATTACAACTATAACTGACGATAACTTCACGCCATTCAAAACATCCCCAACCCTCCCTTTTAATGCTTCTGTCACATACCATCAAATTTCCCCTCCCCAGTCCGTGCTTAACGTAATTTATGGATGACGCCAAGGATCGAAGCAAAAATTACGCCTGCCCTCGACCCCAGGGGCTCTGTTACCACGGATCAGAGCAGCAGAAAGTCAGCGGCAGTTACCTTCTAGGACTAACAACCCTGATATCTCGGGACTGCATTCATTTTGAATCCCGAGATCGAAGGGCTCTCGGAATTTTGGGATCCCATTATGTTTTCCCATACAACAAGCGTTGTTTAAAAAGTGTCGGGTCTGTTTGGGGAACACAACAAAGAAGCTAACAATGCTTGATGAGTAAAAATTACGAACTCGTGTAGTTTTCAGAATTTACGTTGCACCTTGGAAATTCTTGTAAAAGCCGGCTGCGTTCTGAAGTACGAACTGCACCCGGCATCGTGTCACAATGTGATAGGCTCCGAGCTTGAGCTTGTCTCGCAAACGCGATCTCTCGCGCGCGCGGCACAACATGTGGTATTACCCGAGGACATGCGACACCAACAGTCGAGTCGGATCGGGCCGGGCGTCGTGTCTATGCGTGAACGCGTCCTGTGGTTCAGTGAATGCCAGTGCCTCGTGGCTGTGAGATAGGTGGAGATGGGCGGGCACCCTGCGACGTCGTCAGTGAATGGCGTGCATTTTTTTTTTTTGAGCAGCCAATGCTGCTAAACATGCCCGATCTTGTGGAATCTACAGCAAGCTCAGTGTCGGACACTTTCTACGAAGTCAAAATGGAAACACAGCAGTGTCTTAGCTGTAAAAAGGCACCGAGAGTATTCGAAGTTACCAGGAAAGGACCTCACACACACCGCAAAAGTAAGCATGGTGGTATGGGTGTTGCTGTACCTGCCGATCCAGGGAGATGCCTCAAGGCCAGTTTGGTGAAGGTCAGAATGTGAGCTCCAGGCCCTTGGCACGACCATTAGGAGGAGACCTTGAACTGCTACCACGTATCAAAAACGGACGACAACCTGAATATTCCCTCAGCCAGAATGTGAGCTCCAGGCCCATGGCACGATCATTAGGAGGAGACCTTGAACTGCTACCACATATCAAAAACGGGCGACAACCTGAGTATTCTCTCAGCCAGAATGTGCCCGACAGATGGCCCGAAATGCTGAATTTGTGACACATTTTAAAAGAACCGCTCAGTTCCGGGATCGGGGATATTTAATTGGAATAATGACCCTCTCAAAGTCCGGGGATTCCTGGATTGAGAAAAAGTCGCTGGATTATCAGCACTACTACCTCATTATGCCGTTCCCGACTTAGTTGTGCGAAAAACCTTCACAGTACTAACCATGTTTCTGTGCGAAGAATTAAATGTTACGGGTATGGAATATGGCTCACCTCTAGCTACAGCAAAGTACTGAGGCATAAGTTAGCAAAGGTATTCACATTAGTGCTAAAAGCGTGTTTCAGTGCAACTGCGCAAGATTTCCAAGTGCTCCATAGAAAGTGTCTTAATCACACTTGCTCCCGGACAATCTTTGCAATCCCCAGAATGCATATTTCGTCTGTAAAGTCACATAATTGTTGCCGTGAAGTGGCCGAGGGCGAGTCTATTGCTGATGGCTTGCAACATTGGCGATGGATTCCGATCACGCGCACAGACGCTGCCGTAGTGCGCTCCGGTGGACGGGCCAGCACAAATCACGACAGACACGGGCTGGCGTAACTTTAACACCTAAGCGGTCGGCGGTTTTATTTTTGTACACGTGGTACACCTTCCAGAGTTTTGCCAAAGCCCGGCACTTGTGATGCACCTCACAGTTGCTGCGTTTATCATGAACGTTGATGCCGTCTTTTATACTGTCTACTGATGCTCAGTCCGTCGATGACCGCGGGAGAAGCTGGGTCGCGCGATCACCGATCCGCCCTACCTGCGCATGCGAGCGAGCGGCCCATAGAGTGCCCAGAGACGCTCCTGAAATAAACGCCATGCCGCGCTCGGCTCGGACACGTGGTGCTTCCGAGCGAGACCCGAACCGCGATCCGTTTCGGACGAGAGAGTACCTGGAGGGGACCCTTGAAAAGCTGGAGGGCTGAATCGCTGCATCCATCTCCCGAGATCTCCTTGAGTTCCGCGAGTCGCGCCAGGCAGGGATCAGCTCACTTAGCGATGGACTGAAAGACCTGGAGCGGCATGTAGAAGAGCGCGACTCGAAAACCAAAGAGCCGACAACCGAGTTACGTGTAACGAGGGACGAGGTGAGAAGGCCCAACGAGATAACTGAGAACGCCGTGATGAGCTCCCGCGTCGCGTGCCTCGTTTTCTCCGGGCTGCACCATGGCGTCCAAACGAGCGCCGCCTCTCGCCGCGCCCCTGTCGCCGGACGGGCATGTCGCACCCCGGGGCACGGACTTCGCTGACCTGGGCCGCGTTCTCCACTACCAACAGCTGTCCACAAGATGCAACTCGTGACATCGGAGGTAAGTGCGTCTCAACAGCTACTACGGATTGGAGGATAGTCGCTCATGTTTGACGTAGGTACTTGCGACGTCATAGGTAGCAACTCAAGTAGATACTTTAGCCAATGTGGAACGCGGCCCTAGCTGGCCCCGCCGGCTCGCGCCATGGCACCGGTGGCGGGCGCGGCAGCGGGCGCGAGGGTCGCGGACCGGGCGAACGGAGCGAGCCCGAGGGCATCGCTGGCCTGGTCATGAGCGTTATCCGGACCTGTCTGCAGGGACTGAATGTTACAAAAAACGACATCGACCGAGCGCAGTCGCCTCCCTGCACAGAACAACCCAAGCTGTATTCGTGCATGTGTTCAAAGCATTGATAGTTTTCCTTTCTTTCTAGTAATAGCTTGGCGCTCTGCCCCTTTTTTACAATTATGTTGTGCAATTTCGGTGCGAGAAGAGCCGTGTTTGTGTCACTCTCTTGCGCTGAATATAACAATAGTTTCCACATTTGTGTTGCTCAACGACTTGTTTGCCCTGTTCTGTGATCGGCTTGCTTCCGGCCGCGGTGTGTTCGTCGTGGTAATCCATCGTGCCCCGCTGGCGTCACCGGAGGCGGCAGCGGCGGCAGTGGCGGTAGCGGTGGCGGTAGCGTCGGTGTCAGTGCTTCGGACCGCCGGGTCTGGGTCAACGCTGCTGGTGGCGGCTTCTAGAGCAACGGCGGCGGCCGTGTCGAGATCGGCGCCGCGGGTGGTGGCGTGGCGAGCGGTGGTGCGGGAGGCCTGCCGCCCGGCCAGACTGCGGCGGCCGGCGGTGTCGCACCCGACAGATGGCGGTGCAGCATTTCCTCATTCCATTCCTACTTGAAAAAATACGGTAATTATTTGAAACCACCTAGCGGACAATTCAGGTATAAATAATAAGTGATCAGTGTTGACAGTTAGAGAAAGCCATGTCTTGAGAATTTCATATAAGCACGTCAGATGATCACTAAATCTTATGACCGATAAATCCGCCACATTCAACGCAAGAGGTCTCAATAACTTCTCGAAGAGAAAAGACGCTCGTTATTTCCCAGAAGTGAACAGGCGGACATAATTTGCCCTTCAAGAGGTGCATGTAGCTAAAATAAGACTAGATGTAAGTAATTGAATCAATAACAAATACAGAAGGAAGCGCCATCTTTCTTCACCTGACAATAAATGGTTATTACATCAAAAATAATAATCTATGAGGTCCTACAGATCGCGACGAACCACACTTTTAAAAAGAGTCTTTGAGTTATCCAATCCTGACAATCACGACAACGTAATAGTATGCGGTGACTGGAGCTTAATCATGAACCCAGAAATATATGCATATAATTATACACCCAGAGACAAAAGGCCAAGAGCCCGTAGTGTCGTCACACAAAAGTGCGGTAATTTGAATATCCATGATGTCTCACGAATACTGAATAGTAATACAAATCAGTTTTCTTTGAGAAAAATAACCCAGCGAAATGTGGACGAACTGACTAATTTTTTACTACTGACTCAATCCTGAATAAAACCTTATCATGGCGTATAATCCCCGCATATAGATCAGATCATCCACGAATCACCTAACGGCTTAATTTTAACAATAATACAAGAGGAAAAGGGTTTTGGAAATTAAATTGCCCACTGCTTAAAACTTTGGATTATCTAGACCTTATCAAAACAGTCATTCAAGAGACAATTTATTGTTAAGCATCTCCGGTATACGAGTCATAGGGAGACAGCATGAAATCTAGAAAAGACATCAAAATGACGACAATGATGGTCTTTTGCTAGAAATGCTTTAATGAACATGCGATAAAAACTGTGTCATATTCAACAAGAAATATAAGCGAAAGTGCGGAAAACACAAAAGCTCACCATAAGAGGTCTCCAGGTGCCAGCCATTGCCAAATCCGTCCGAGGAAGACATTGAGAGCATCTTCTTTAAGCAGTCTGAGATACAAAATATTGGAACTGACTGCAAATGACAGGGGAATAATTTGCTCCCGCGCTCGCTTGTATAAAGAAGGCAAAACAGTTTTGTCTGGCTGTTTTTTGAAATTGGAAGCAAGAAACATCGAAAGTAAGCTGATGCTATGTCTAAACGTAGGCGATCGTGAGCTATATAGTGACGATGAAATGTTCTCAGAACTTAGCGAGCATTTCGAGAAATTATTTTAAAAAGCCTAAGCAATTCCAGACAGCTTGCATTTGCACGGTATATTGACAGCACAGGGTGTCCTAAACTCACAATAGCTGAGTCGAAGCCACTCAAACTAGATATTTCACTTGAGGACCTCGGAAAAACGTTAAAAAAAGATTAGTTGCAATACATGCCCCGTCTCTGACGTCTTTCCAAAAAAAAATTGAAAAGTTTTTTGGGGAATTTTGTGCATAAGTTTTGAATAGCGGGATTAAAAAGGACAACTTTCCACAACACAATGAGAAGGCCTTGTTACTTTTGTGCCCAAGCCGTCCCAAGCCTGAGAACGTTATATCTAGCTCGTGACCCATCAGCCTTCTAAAATCTTCTTACAAAATGTCATCTGAAACAGCAGCAAATCAGTTAAAAAAGGTATTACATTCAGTTATACAGCCAGATCAAACATATTTTTTTGAAAATCGAGTTGTTGGTGAAAATGCTCGGGTGGTATGTTATATGTTGTGGAATGCATATACAAATGATAAAAAGGGCATGCTGCTTTCTGTCGATTTGAAATCCATATTTGATGCGATGAGCTGGAACTTTATAGAAAACTGCTTACATGAGTTTAATTTTGGCACAAAACTCATAAATACTTTTTGGATGTTTGCACAATATACGTTTGCCTCGCATTGTCTACAATGGTCATCCGTCGAAGCACACGGTACGTCTGGAGAAAGGTTGCAGACAAGGAGACCCCGTATCATGATGTTTTTTCATTATACGAAGCGAAATTCTGGCAAATCGAATAAGACAAAACAATATTATACGAGAATTTATGCTAAGCGAAGCACTCGATTAAGTTATCCAATGCGCCAGTGATATAACTTTTTTGCTAGCCAACATAGAAGAAAGTCTGCGTAAAGTTTGTGATGGCCTTGATTGATTTGCAAAGTTCTCTGGTCTTAAAGCGAATGTCTCAAAAGGTCATGTCATGTGGATTGGTAACGAGACACGAGTGAAAAGATATCCCCTCACATTGACACAAAAGATATGCCGCATATTCTCGAACCAAAGCGCCACAATAATGCCGAGGAAAACACGTCCTTACATAAGGAAGCAATCTTGAGAACAATCAGAATGGAGCAAAACAAGTCATCTTACTTTGACCGAAAAAAATAGTTGTAGCAAGAACGTTATTGCTGTCTCAGATGACTCATATTTTGTACTCGCCTCTAGACCCCAGCCTTACTGCAATTAACTAAATCACTAAAATATTTCACTTTTTTCGAGGCTCAAAAAGAAGCCCAATAAAAATATTATTGTGTCAGTCTTTGTTCGACAACGGTTTAGCGATGACTGACATAGAATCATCTGTGAAATCCCCCAAATGAAATGGTTCAAAAGATTCATGACGGACAAAAGCTTCACTCGGTACCTTCTTGTGACACACAAAGTTCAAACGGAATGTGTTTGGAACTTCGATGTAGCGGCATCGAAGAAGCTATCAGCTAATGTGACAAACCCTTCATGGAGAAGACGTAGTTTCTGCTTGGATTTCATTTTCGAAAGCATCTTTATACCCCATGAACTTTTTACAACGGTGCATATTCAACTCTGATGTCACCAAGTTTAAAAGTGGAAATTATAACAGTTGGGTGAAAAGAGGCGTAACATCTATTGGAGATCTCTCCGAGGACAAGAAACTGATAACAATGCAAATTTTAAAGAAAAATACAATATTCCCTGCGTACAGTTTGAATATTACAGGCAATTGCGCAGTCTGCCAGGATCCCTGAAAAGAGATCAGGAAAAGGAATGGTATCAGCAACCACCAATCCCAGTACGCGTGCAATACCACCTGGAAATACAACAATTACCTTTTTTGCAAGAGCGTTGTTTGGAAATGGACACGAAGCACAAAATGACAGTAGAATCAGGAACAAGTGGATCAGAGGCATTACAGCTTTTGAACGGCTATCGGTTATAAATGTAAGGAACTCTACCAGCTCAATTCGATACACGTTCTTTCAGCTCAAGCTAGTCATGCAAATCTTAATGACAAACATTTTCTTTAGCCTAATATGAGTGAATAAAAGCGATCTATGTTCGTTTTGTGGGAAGTTCGAAAATTTTCAAGACTGATCTTTTACTTAAGATGTGCTAAAAAATTCTGGCCTGTGATTTCTCGATATCTTTCAGCATACGGCCTTGGAACAACTCAGCAACGAAGTAAAAATATTCGGTGAGTGAAACGGTACAGTTATAACCCAGTATCTCCAAAGCTGCAAACTATGTTATGTACGATGCAATACGTCAATAAATTTGCCCATACTCCAATTACTTTAAAGCACTGCTCAAGAGAGACTTTGATGCTGAAAAAATACTTACTGATACTGACAGACAGCATAACAAAGTGGAGATTTTAAGAAAAAGAAAATGCTTGATGGGCAGATCCAACTTCTGATACTGAATAATGGACAGACATAGCTTTGGTAAGATAGTCAAAAGCCTCTTTTTTTCTCCAGCCTGTACTTAGCCCTCTTTCCTCAACGTCCCCCTAGTCATGCTGTCCGCCTCGGTCCCTTAAGCGTGCCTCCAGTATTGACGCGGCTGGCTGCCTGGCGCTCCTGCGCGCGTCGCTGCGCGCCCCACAGCGTGGCCCTGTCACTGCTACCGCTGATGCCTCGAGCCTATCGACATTGCCTCCTCCACCGACCCTGCTGCTGCCCCCCCCCCCCCCCCCCCCTGCCGCCGAAGCTGCCGCCGCCGCTGCTCCCACCGAGCTGTGTGCAGCCGTGCTTAGTCACGCAGCCGTCCCGGACTCTCGTGAAATGTCTGTTTCGCACAGTTGTGTGTCTGTAGCTGAGTAAAGGATGTCGCGATGTCATGGGTATTCGTTTGTGTCTTGTATTTTGAAGGATACTGTCCTGTCGCTGAATATATTACTAGACCTGAAGGGCAGCTGATAGGACTGTTCTGCTGAAGGTGTGAAGCTGGTAATCGTCTTTTTTGTCGTGTGGTCGCATGAAATAAGGCTATTTACCTTGAGTAAAAACGCATTGTTAGGACGTAAAAATGGATAAAACGCATTGAAAAAAGTCTCGTGATACTGATGGGAGCACTATTTACTGCTTTTTACCTTTGTTTTGACGTCATTTGCCAGGTTTTCTTCGTAGTGGGTGTTGCGAGAACGCACGCTTCCTCTATTAGTTTTGGCGGTCACTATCGATCATTTGAGAAGAAGTGCTGGACTCATTTGGCTTTCCCAGAAAGTTACTGACGATGTTGTCAAGACCTGCATTTTTACACAGAAGGGGCTAGTTGGGCTATTAAATTCTTCCACCAGCTACATCATGCTTTCCTAAAACTCGCTATCGACAGTTTAATGCGCTCGGCTATCCACAAAAACTATCAACTTTTTCAGTCACCGGCGTCTCTCCGACGTTTGCCATAATGGCAACGAATCCATTGCTCGCTAGCCCACTTGGCTCACTGGCTCCCTTGGCGCATTCAGACACCATCATATGATGTCCCATGTTAAATGTGTAGCGTACTCAATTTAGTAGCCATGTTCCGCACATCGCTATTATGTCTGGGCCAATTGCAATGTCTTCCCCCCAGAAAGCCCCCTAAGTTGAACCGGGCTGATCCAGCCCTTGCTAGTGCTTGGCGCACACGGAAGCAGGACCGGGCAATTCTACGATGCCAATTAGCTTGACAGGAAGCCAGAAATTGTGAAAATTGGAATTTTTCTTCGGCTGCGCTGGCCTCTCCGCCCGAGAGCGGTATTCCCACTTTGATTGGGAGGAAGAAGATGTCCATAACCTGGAGAAGATCATTGATTAGTTTGATAGGTTCTGTATCCCAAGAGAGAACACAATTGTGGAAAGGTGCAACTTTCATAAGAGGGCCCAGCAACCAGGTCAGACTGTCATGCAGCATGCCTCAGCTCTCCGCACCCTGACTGTAACATGCAAGTTTGGCCCAAACCTTGATGAAATGATCCAGGATGGACCGTCCATGGGTCTCAGTGAGATGTCAGCTGTGATGCAGCTCCTGAAACACCCTGATCTGACCCTGCGAAAAGCAATTGAGGTGGCAATCCTGGAGGAGCCAGCCCAAAAGGACCAACAGCTGTTGTGCATAAAGGAACCTGAGGTGTGCACTGTACGCACCAACATTGCAGCCAGATCCAGACGTCCCACCAACCAGGTGCCGGCAAGCAAGCCATGGGGCAAAGCAGCTGAGCCAAACTGGAAGAACACAAAGCCATGTGGTCGTTGTGGCTTCACTATCCACACTGAACGCCAGTGCCCAGCTAATGGAATAACTTGTAAGAAGTGCAAACGAGTAGGTCACTTCTCATCGATGTGTCGTTGCCGCACAGTACAAAAAGAAGTGACTGAAGATAATGACACTGAAACCCAAGTGAGTGGACAAACACCAAACTTCTTCTTGGGAGCAGTGAACTCCCAGACAAGTGATGGCTCATTCTTCTGACCATCAACAAAAGCTACATAACATTCAAAACTGACACTGGAGCTGAAGTGTCAGTGATGACTGAAGATGTGTGGGGCTCTTTGAAGGAGCCACCAACCCTGACCAAGCCGCAAACTCGCCTGACCAGCCCTGGAAGAGAACTGCAGTGTGTGGGTGAGTCTAGGGCAACCACCCTGCACAAAGGCCAAACCTACTCATTCAAAGTGGTGGTTGTTAAGGGCCAAATGGCCAACAGCCCCCTGGCCAGAGATGTTGCTATCAGGATGGGCCTGGAGGCCAGACTGAATGAAGTCACGACTGGCAAGGGTGTAGGACTGATGAAAATCACACCTTTCGAGATAGAGCTGAGGGATGACGCTGAACCGTTCTGCTTGTCCACAGCTCGAAGCGTCCCCTTCCCGCTTATGGACGAAGTTAAAGTTGAACTGGAGCGGATGCCGGCGGAAGGTGTTACAAAAAGCGTGACAAAGCCCACAGAATGGTGTGCACGAATGGTGCCGGTGACGAAGAGCAGCGGCCAAGTAAGGATATGTGTGGACCTCCAGCGCCTGAATAAGGCTGTGAAGAGGGAACACTTGGTGCTGCCAACGCTGGATGATATCGCGCCCAACCTAGCTGGCCCAACTGTATTCAGCAGCGTGAATGCTGAAAGCGGTCTCTGGCAGGATTCTCTGGATGAGGAAAGCCAGGAACTGACCAAATTCATTACCCTGTTTGGCAGGTTTTGCTTTCAGAGGGTACCGTTCGGCATTACCTCTGCAACTGAAATCTTTCAGAGAAAGGTGCAGGAGCTGCTCGAGGGTCATGGCAGTGTTGAAGTCATCGTGGACGACATCCTCGTCCATGGACACACACGTGCCAAACATGACGTCCGCCTGAAGAAGGTGATGGAAACTGTGAGTCGTTCTGGCCTGCAAAGTAACTACCAGAAGTGCCAGTTCAGAAAGGAAGAGCTGGTGTACCTCGGACACGTCATTAGAGCCAACGGCATCAAGCCCGATCAAGAGAAGATTCCGGCTCTGAAGGACATGCCGGCACCCACCAAGGTGGAAGAGCTCCGCAGAGTCCTGGGCATGATGACCTACCTGGGCAGGTTTATGCCAAACTTGTCCACAACAATGAAGCCCTTGTCAGACCTGCTGAAGGCAGATGCAGCCTGGGAGTGGGGACCTCACCAGGCTCAAGCATTCGAAGCTTGCAAGGAGCTCCTGGGCAAGTTTCCCAGCCTCAAGTTCTATGACGTTTCTCTGCCCACCGTGGTAGCCGCTGATGCAAGCTCCTATGGCCTGGGAGCACTGCTTCATCAAGAGCACTCAGGCGTCCTGAAACCAGTGGCGTTCTGCTCGAGAAGTCTGACCGAGACCGAGCAGAGGTACGCCTAAATTGAAAATGAGTGTCTCGCTGCAGTATGAGTTCACGAGGTACCCAGCGGGTCTGCCAAGTTTCACACTGCTGACAGATCACAAGCCCCTGGTCCCTCTGCTGAGCACCAAACCGCTACATCAAGCTCCGCTGCGCTGCCAGCGACTCCTTCTGCGGATATTGAAGTTCAACTTTCAAGTCCATCACATCGCAGGCAAGCATCTGGTGGTCCCCGACACGCTGTCCCGCAGCCCGCTGACTGATGCCGACTCTGGTCGCAGCCACGCCCTGCCAAGCGAAGTAGCGGCATACGTGGATGCTGTCCAAAAGTCTTGGCCAGCATCCGACTCTAAGCTGCAGGATTTCAAGACAGCGACCAGAAGAGACGAAGAGCTACGGTTCGTCTCCAAGGCCATCACCGACAGCTGGCTACGTCATGCGACAGCAGTGCCGCCGAGTCTGGTCCCGTACTTTTCATTGCGGAGTGACCTGTCAACATGTGACCGCCTCATCACGTTCCAGGGTCGGATCGTGGTCCCAAGAGTCCAGCGACGAGACGTGCTCCAGGGCCTGCACGCCAGTCAACATGGCCTGTCGTCGTGCAGGGAGCGGGCGAAGTCATCAATCTGGTGGCCGAACATCAGCCAAGACCTGAAAACATGGTCCTGGCCTGCGAATGGTGCCGTCATCGCCGCCCGTCTCAACGACAAGAGCCGATGAAGCCGTCCAAGCTGCCATCTCAGCCGTGGTTAAAGCTCGTGACGGACCTGTTTGAGTACCACGGCCACCAGTACCTGGTCCTGGTGGACTATTACAGCAAGTGGATCGAAGTCAAAAGTCTGATTGCGACAACCTCGGAAGCAGTTTGCCAAAAAATGAAAGAAGTCTTCACAGTACACGGATTCCCGGACCACATCCATTCCGACAATGGCCCACAGTTCGCCTCAAAGATATTCCGCGAGTTCGCGGCACAGTGCAGGTTCCAGCACACTACGTCGAGCCCGCACTTCCATCAGGTCAACGGCCTGGCCGAACGTGTCGTCCAAACGGTCAGGAAGATCATGGAGCTTGGCGATCCCATGGTTGGTCTTCTAAATCATCGCACCATACCATGCTCCACAACCGGGGTCAGATATGCTGAGGCGCTGATGTCCCGAAAACTTCGGACGCGACTGCCCTTGCTGGAAACACAGCTCCAGCCACGAGTGGTCAGCCACGACAAGCTCAAGGAGCGCGACTACCGCCCAAAGCAGCTGCAGAAGTCTACTTACGACTGGCGTCCGAAGCGCGTGACCTGCCACTTCTTAGAGACGGCATCAAGTCCTGCTGAAGACGGACCAAGAGAACAAATGTTCACGTTCCGGTACCGTCACTGCCTCGAACCCAAGTTCCAGAACCTACTGGGTGACAACACCAGCGAGGACGTTCCGGAGGAACAGAAAACACATTGCTCATCCTACGCCGACGCAGCTAAGACCAACTCCAGACATCCTGGAAAACGGTGCCACGCCGCTTGGTCCTTCGACATCTCCCGACCGCGACGACACCATCGTGACGTCACTCGAACCAGGTCTGTCGCCCAATCCCAACGCCGGTCTGGCAGATCCTGGCGACCGTCCTGCTTTCCCACGACGTTCGCAGCGCACCCGTCACCAGCCGGCGCGCCTCGCTGACTATTTTTGTTAACGGGGAGATGTCATGTGATGTCCTATATTAAATGTATGGCGTCCCCAATTTAGGAGCCAGTTCCCCCACATCGCTATCGTGCCTTGTGCTCCACCGTTGTACCTTGGCGCAATTTCGTTGGACTCCGTGGGGCAGTTCGAATACAGACGTCAACTGTAGAACGCCGCGCGTGTGATCCGGAACTGGGAAGACTCGAAGGAACAGATAACAAGACAGACACTCTAGTGTTGCCAGCTTGATTGTTAACACGCGCTCGGGTGGGGGGTCAAATTAGCCCCCCCCTCCGAAGGTTCTTCCAGAATGGTTTCCGAACGGCGCGGCGTAGCCGCGCAAAATTTTGCATAGCTATAGACAATTGAATAGCGGATCGTTTGGCATCAATAATTTAGATGTACCTTGTAAGGTCGCTGACCTATGGCAGGTAAAAGTCAGGCCATGGTTTCAGCGAAGACAAAGCCATACATCTCTGAGATGCTTTCTTAGGCAACACAACAGTTGAATAAGCAAATTTAATTGACCTAAGGTGAGGTATGAAGATCACACCTAGGTCACAGCCAGCCTGTTTTGTTACTCTAGGGATACTCTTACTGTATGGAATAGTTTCTGGTGCTCATTTCGAGTTTATTGATGGCAGGAACCGCATTATACATCTTGCATGGACTTCTTAAAGGTTAGAACAGGTCACTTACCTAAAATGACCCGGGTCAACATTTTGTTTTAGGAATATACTGCTTAGCGTAACGCTTAGTCAGATGTAAAAATCAAATCAATCTTGTATGATTTTGGTCACCTTGACCTTCAAAAGGTCAAACAAGGTCACCGGCCTTGAATGAGAATGTGAGTTTTTGCTCAGAAACGGTTATCTAGGTCCTGGGGGCACTTTGGAGACCAACCTGGAACTTTAACTTTTTTGACCTTTTTGACCCGAAGGTCATGACCTAGGAACCTGAAACTTTGACCTAAGTGAGTTCACGTACAGGTCAACATATCCTGTAAGTTTGATGTCTCTAGCTTTCTTAGTTACCGAGATCTTAGGGGGGTCAAATTGACCCCCACCCAAGCGAAGGGTAACTAGCCGGCCACCCGAGCGTGTGTTAAAATATAGCATCTACCCAAGTATAGATCCATGAACTTACTCAAGTATGCTTGCCTCTAATGGTTGCGTATTTTAAGTATCTAATATTAACATGCTTAAGCAGCGCAGGAGCCAGAACATTGGTAAGGGGAGGATTGAAAGAGGTTCCTGCTGATGAAAGACCCCCCAAAATCTCCGAATATGACCCCCTTAATCTCAACGGCGAGGGTGGGGCCCAGTTTTGTTCGTTGCATTTGTCTTAACTCGTTTTACTGGAACAAAAACCAGAAGGCACCCGAAAATTCAGTTTTGTTTGCAAATTGAGGTCAATAAACTGAAGGAAATGGTCGTTAAATGACTGCATGGAATAATCCACCGGTGCAATTCATTTACGATGGTCCAGTGGGCTCTTGCTACATCATTATAGCTCAGAGGCTTGGCCAGGATTTTCCTGGGTTCTACAGAGGTACTGAAGCCCTCGTGGACGTAGACTGTAGGTAAAAATGGGATCACAAAGTTCTGTTAACATAGCCGAACCATGTTCGCCCATCATTGTTCAATCTTCAGTCTGATTCAACCAGTCATACACAATTTTGTAACGTATTTTTAAACATGCGCGTTCGCCGGTCTTGAAACAGAAACCTGACGTCCAGCATTGCAGCCTCTACAGCCAACGCAGCGTTGGCCTTGTGGCTAACACTAGGTTGGTGCCCAACAGGTGCTGGTGCCCATTCGTGCGGTTGGAATAAAGTCCTGGCTTAAATTTTACCTGTGTGATTTTTTTTACTCGTCACAGGAACGGATAGGCGTTCACTGCCCTGCGAACTAGTACTGACATCTGGTGGTGGAATTGGAAGAGTAAAGGCAGAATCTCTATATTTTGTGTCGCTGTAATTGTTAGGCCATTCAGAGAGCGACCTCAAAATTACAGCGGGCCAAATGTGGGACCTAATGTGATGTTTAGAAGGCGCGAATTAAGTTTGCGAAACTTACTGGAACTGAGACAAGATTTTACGACTGTCATTCTGGAGCGCCTGGTACCATCTGCGTCGGACAATACCGTTCGATTGTATGGAGACTCTAACTCGGCCGGAGTTTCTCTGACTCGTAAGATTGCGAACGCGCAGGCGCAAAACGCATGATGTTATTCGCTACGCAAGTGAATTCTGCTGAGTAATGCACGTTCTCAGGCAAAAATGGGCTTTTCATTTCGACCCGATTTTGATCTATGCTGTTAGATACTAATGGCACCATTTACCTTTTCCAGGAATGGGTCCCGTGGGTAGCACATACGGGGCACATTATCGTTCCCGACCATTCCCAAGGGGCTGAGGAGAGCCGAACGACTGCCATTCTGGCGACGCTGGGAACGAGGGCGGCCCTGGTCAATTCGGAGCCCCTTAGAGACATGGATCATCAGTCGGTCATCTCCCTGACGCGAGAAGCGCTCTAACCCGTAAAGTTGGCCCCAGGTCAACGCAGAAGCCCTCATTGAAGCCACAAGATCCTTTACTTGCCACATGGGTTTGATGATTATTGGTACATAAACTCAGTGCGATTGAACGTGTCCTTGGTTGAAATGGAGTGAAGGTCTCCCAGTTCGACACTGGAGCCCTGGCCGATACAAGGCTCTTCCATTGTTCGCAATGGACTCTCATTATAGGTTCTCATGTCGTCTTGCATTGCTAGAGGGCCGCAATCAACGCAATAGGGCCTATGACATTTCGAGGTCCCGTCTTTTCCCCTTTTCAGAAAATGTTCTCTGGCCGACTGACCCCTTGCCGAAACAGGATAGCATGTCAGGACACTCTGGGGACAGGTGTCGTCAGTTGTAGCAACTTCGACCAACGCAAATTACAGGCCTCTTTCTCGTCCCCTGGGCCCTGACACGGAGCCGACTGTTCAATGTTAATGGTCTCTGGCCAAAATAGATCCGCACTGTCCCAGTGAATTTCCACTCGGTGCTAGAGGGCCGAGCCGATTGGATACCCGTCGCTCCGGTGGGGGGTCAACTGGACCCCCTGAGATCTCAGGAACTAAGAGGGCTAGATACACCAAATTAAGAGGGTGTGTTGACCTGTATATGAACTTACTTAAGCAACAGTCTGAGATTCCTAGCTCATGATCTACGCATCGAATAAGGTCAAACAAGTTCAGATTGCAGGCTGGTCTCCAAAGAGCCCCTAGAACCTAGATAGCTGTTCTAAGCAAAAGGCCACATGCTTATCTAAGGTCAGTGACCTCGTTTGACCTCTTGAAGGTCGTGGTGACTAAATCATACAAGATCACTTTGAGTTTTGCATTTGGATAAGCGACAAACATTACGCTAGGCAGTATGTTCCTAAAAATAAAACGTTGACCTAGGTCATCCTGGGTCAGTGAGCTAGTCCGACCTTTAAGGAGCTTATGAAAGGTATATAATGTGGTTCCTGTTATCAATAAATTATAAATGAGCACCAGAAACTACCCCACACAGAAAGCCCCAGAGTAATAAAACAGGTTGGTTTTGACCTTGTTCTGACCTTTGTACCTGACCTTAGGTCAATGTGATTTGTTCTTTCAATTATTGCGCTGCCTAGTAAAGTATCTCAGAGGTGTATGGCTTCGTCTAACACTCTTTTTAGATCAGATTGGACGAGCCCCTAGAAATTGCCTTCGCTGAAACCATGGCCTAATTTTGACTTGCCATAGGTCGGTGACCTTACACAGCACATCTTATTTTTGATGCCAAAAGATCTGCTATTCAATTGTCTACAGCTATGCAAAATTTTGCGTGGCTATGCCGCGGCGTTTGGAAACCATTTCGGAAAAGACCTTCGTGAGTCAATTTGACCCCCACCAGAGCGCGTGTTAACGGGACCTGCAGCGGGCATATCGCGTCCTTCGAACCCTCCAGCCTCTAATCGGGCCATATATCGGGCCACCGGGCCTCTAATTGAGCGTTGGTCCTGAGGAGCCTTTGAGGCCCCTGTTCAGAACTAGTTCTGTGTTCAGAGGTAGCGAAAACCCTGTATAGAAAATTGTTGAGACCAAGCGGAAGCCCAACGTAGTGCTGGGAAGGAGAGGGGACGGGCGAGTATGCAAATGGGCAGGTTCGAAGGAATCCTCCGTGCTTTACCTGAATACGTGCTGCCAATTTGATTGGCGTAGCTTCGTGATCTGATAGGATTCGACACCATAATGCAGGAACCACATAAGGCAAATCACAGCAGTGTTATCCATCCGGTGCAGGCTTCTCTTTTGTTTCGTGCTATTCATTTAGGAAAGCTTCAACGTACGTGTGAATTTGACACCTCCTAAACGGTCCTTTAGTTTATCCGATCAAGCGAGTAGCCAAATGTTTCATAAAACTTCATCAAGTAAAAGTTTCATTACTGGAACACGCGGAGCGAAGACTGCCGATCTGGCACTGTCAATAAACGGTCAATTCGCTCATTCAATTCAGTAAATGCATTCACAAACCATTCCATGCGCATTAGTTGTGTATGGTTCGAATAAAGGACTACGCGCGCCTACAGGTGTAAAACAATAGAGCGGCTAGGAAAGCACGCAAGTGAGCACGGTCGCAAGACATCCATAGATTAGAAATAACAGACCGGATGATCGGAGTGGATGCACGTTAAATCGAGCTTAGCTCCGAGAGGTCGTGGTAGCCGGTGGCAGCTCAGCTCCGAGAGGCCGCGGTGACCGGCGGCAGCTCAGCTCCGAGAGGCCGCGGTGGCCAGCGGCAGCTCAGCTCCGAGAGGCCGCGGTGGCCAGCGGCAGCTCAGCTCCGAGAGGCCGCGGTGACCGGCGGCAGCTCAGCTCCGAGGGTCCGCGGTGACCGGCGGCAGCTCAGCTCATAGAGGCCGTGGTGCCCGGCGGCAGCTCAGCTCCGAGAGGCCGTGGTGGCCAGCGGCAGCTCAGCTCCGAGAGGCCGCGGTGGCCAGCGGCAGCTCAGCTCCGAGAGGCCGTGGTGCCCGGCGGCAGCTCAGCTCCGAGAGGCCGTGGTGGCTGGCGGCAACTCAGCTCCGGGAGGCCGGGGTGGCCGGCGGCAGCTCAACTCCGAGAGGCCGGGGTGGCCGGCGGGAGACGGTTCCAGGACATCACCGCGCGCTTTCATACAGTTCCTCGTGACTTGAACAGCCATAAACGGAGTAGCTCTACCCGCTTCATGCGCAATCGGAGTCGGCTTGATCCGCGAGAGGAACTGAAGAACATGTCGCGGATTGCTGTCATCAAACCCCTCAGCTCAGACCTGAACCTCGTCACAATCCTCCCATCTCAGACCTAAACCTCGTCACTATCCTCCTACGTCAGACCTAGACATCATCACAATCATCTCACCTCAGACCTAGACACCTAAACAATCCTCTCACCTCAGACCTAGACTCCGTCACAATCCTCTCACCTCAGACCTAGATGCCGTCAGCCCCTAGCCGTGCCCCGTTAGCTGTTTGAAACAGCAAGTTACCGCTGGGGGACTCCTGCCCTCAATTAACATTTTTTCTGGTACGACGCCAGAGTTAAATGAAGCATCTTATTACCAGTATTTTGAAACTCAGTGCCTCTGAATAATCATCAGAGCTATCTTGCATCAAAATGTTGGGACTATTGACCAGGTCACGCTATTGAACGTCAACATACCTTGCTAGCGCTAGCGTACGAGCCGAATTTAAAGGCTTATTCACATAGATAGTGCTCGGTATCGCTTGACACGCTGCGAGCCCCTCAAGGGAATCATGACAACGGTGGAAACGCATTTCATCATGCTAAAACAGGCCAATTCAGGCCACCCGGACCTCATCCTGGGTCAACGTTACGTCATATATATATATATATATATATATATATATATATATATATATATATATAGCATAGCTTCGAATACCCACGTGATTTAGTTCATCGTAGGCCATCGTTACACCCAATGGACGCCTGTTGGGTGCACAATGGGTGCATCTGCGTGCTCCGTAGATGACACCCGAACAGGGACGATAGATGGTGCAGCGACAAGACAAGTGCGACCGCCTAATAAGAAACTGCAAGCTTCTCGAAACATGTTGGCATCACGTGCACCAGTCTATGGCGACGCCAACGACCCTGGGATAACTCTGCATGCATTTTCTAAGACAATAAATCCAGGCTTATCGATTTGGCTTGAGCTGACGACAGCTGATCATCGGTTCCAGAGATTCAGAAAGAACAAAGTAATTCCTTTGAACTCGCGAGTGACAGAACACCGCAATCAAAACCGAATTGAATGGGGCGTATTTTAGCAGTTGGCCGTGAAGCCGAAGACAAATATTGAGCTAGTGGAACGCTTTCTGGATACAAGGGCTCCTTCACATCAACGTCAGGCCCAGATCCAACTAGTGTCTGGCAATGTGGCGGGCTTCCCGGTCTGCAGATCGGTGTCAGTTGGCAATGCATTGAGCAAGTCGAGCTGATGCAAAACATTATTTGCGGTGGCTGTTCGTCCTTATGGCTGCCAAACCTCGTCCAAGAGCGGGTCACTCCATGAAATCCCTCCTTTCGCCTATACCGCTGTCTTTATTTTCAAATACCTTACAAAAATATTGATGAATGAATGATCAGTATCTGCTTAAGCGTCATCCCAGTGCAGGTCAGCAGAGCACAGCAAGATCGGCCCAATGACCCAGGTCAGAGCAGGCCGTTCTGCTAGTCCCAGTCAGCTGAGCAGGCTGTCCTCCTGGTCCCGGTCAGCGGAGCAGGGTCGACCTCCAGACCCGGGTCAGTACAGCAGGACTGTCCTGCTGATCCATGTCAGGTAGGTGTCCACCTTCATGAACACGGCCGGGTACTTGGGGTCGGCGCAGCCCTGGCCGTAGGAGCCGATGCCCACCACTTCCCAGGGGCCGGTGCCGTTTCGCGACTGGCGAATCATGGGCGTTCCACTATCGTCCTGTGTTCGAACACAGTGCACAGAGTTAGTGCGGGCAAACGCTCTCTCATCAGCGCCGTGCGGCGCCGCCCGTTGTTGCCATGCACGGAGCGCCGTGATTAATGGTACGGTGATACAAAATTCCGTGGCCATTGGCCCGAAGACGGAATATTCAGTCTAGATAGCTGAAGCTAAAGAGTTCACCGAAATGAGGAGCCAACCTGAAGCAAGAACGTTGCGTAATTGCAGACGTTAAGAGTGTATCAGAGGTTAAGCGGCATTGCATACGGTACGGCTCTGTGCTACTGCGCAATATCTGTCTGTGCTGTATTCCCTTCGACGCTTAGCAATGTATTTGTAAGAAGCTTAGAACAGGTACATTGGTACGTGAAATTAGACGTCATCAGCTTCACAAACATAGTAAGGAGGTGGTTACACGCGTCGCACTCGTTCACTTAGCCTCTCCGCTACTGGCGACAAATGTCATTGACCTTTGATGATCTCATATAACCTGCCATGTTCACACATGACCTATTGTGACCTCTTTATGTTGGAACGATGTTCCAACGTGTTTTCATTCACGCATTCCAATTATGCGTCCAAATTACCCATTAAAAGGAATGTTCCACATTTATACGCATTTTGCACTAAAATAGCCATCTTGGTAACCTTTTTGTGCAGTTCATGGTCATGTCCTTTTTAATACCCAAAACGCTCTGGTTCCTGAGTTACACGCCCGCAAAAGTGCGAAAAGGTTTATTGGGAGCCTATTTCAAAGTCGCCCTGGCATTAATGACGTCATAGAAACGTCATGCGATCGCGGTCATACTTCAGGCTGTTTTCTGCTTATGGTCAAAACAGCATGGCCGCTGATACATTCGCAAAAGAGATGATGCGTCGCGTATGATACAATGCGCGGAAGATGATTGGCTGTTGCAAGATTTCGCTGCTGATTGCCTGTCGCGAACATAAACATGAAGCACTTTCTGGTTGTGCGGCATTCGTGAACGAGACATCTTTCTTGATTTCTAGGCCTTAGGTAAATATTACAAAAAAGAACGCCACTGTCAGTAAAAAGTAGGGCACGCTAAAACGGGCACTCCAGAAAGTTATAAAAAAGGAGATGGGACAGCAAATCCGTCTTTTTCCCCTCTTGGCGTTTTTCTTCTTCTACTGACGTATTTCTTCCAGACAGCTCTGTTGGTGCCTTGTGTACCGGAGCACAGAACCTTGCACTAGTTTAAGGGTTAGCAAGGCATTATAAAATTAGGGAAACAACAGCAATTATATATATATATATATATATATATATATATATATATATATATATATATATATATATATTGCTTACCGGAGAGAAACTGGTCAACTTTGTCGCGGGTTATTTTTTGTAAAATGTTTTCCCACGGTGAAGCAGCCAAAGAAAATGTGTTGAGAGATAATGTCTAGGAGTTGTATCTGGAAAGTGGGTACAGATGCTGCCGAGTGTCTTCAAACATGCCACTCCTGAGTCTAGATGCTCACGTCTAGATGTTTTATGAAACTGGGCGCAAACACATTGAATTCACGGCCAGTTGTACTGTTTCATGCATCACGTAGAGTTGAGGAAGCATGTATATTTTGAGTGAGTTTCTCAGTGGAGTCGTCCTATGAGGAATAACCTATAATCCAACTCCTAATAGAAATGCATGTTTTCCACGGTGTGTTTGAATTTTTATTGGGGGAGGGGGGCGAACGCCTGGTTAGTTAAAGTAACGCCGTTGTCTTACCTTGCAGGAATCGATGCCGGGGTAGTCAAAGGCACAGAGCATGCGGTAGGTGACACTGTAGTCGTCGTCATAGCTAGCCACGCATTCTTCATGCGAGCTGATCTCGGCGCTGGTGTAGTGCATCTTCTGACGCGGTCGGCCGGCTGTAACACCGGGCAGCACTCTGCAGTACACCTCCGTACCGATGCCAACCACTGGCTAATGGAGCTCCGCTATACACAAATCTACTTGTGGCCCAAAGGGAGTGTTCCACATTTGTATGGTGTTTTGAGCTGCAATGGCCATCTTGAAGACACTTCGGTGCTGTTCACAATCCTGCACTCCTCATGGCCCCAGCCACTATAGTTTCTGAGCTGCACGCTCGGGAAAATGCGGAAAAGTAAATTGGAGAGAGCTTTTCCAAGTCACGTTGGCATTCATGACGTCATAATAACATCATTCAAGTCCCGCCACTTTGTAAGCCATGCGGCGATCAAGTTTAAGTAAATTATCATTGTCAGGGCGTTTATGCTTGACGTTCGTGGGTGTTTAGTTGAACAGAGGATAGTGCTGCCTAGTACAGTCATTTCCACTTAAAAAAAAACATACCAGTTTAGGTATGGGAGCTTGTTCAATCATAACATAAGGGAGCTTGTTCAATCATTACTGATACTTTCTTCCATATCTTAGAACAGGAAACATTCCCTTTAAATCTCAGCTCTTGGCCAGCACATCCTACCTGGCATATACGACAGAGACCCATCAGTTACATGGCATACAATGTGGACTTAATTGCACTAAACCTGGTAATTGACAGTCTGCATCTGCCAAGTGCCAGCCAAGTGCACTGGCATATCATTGGCATGAGCATTGATGGCATATTAACAATCCAACATCGGATGACAGACGGCAGCGATTAGCTAGCGTAAGTTACAGACATATCATCAAGTGACCTCAGTTGAGCAATTTCTCATTGCGTTTTTCACAAACAAGCTCAGCAAAAATACACTTTACCCGACCCCCCTCTTCCGGTCAGCAAGAAACTGAACTGAACTGAACTACTGAACTAGAGGTAAGCTAACGTAGGAGTCGGCCAGCGTTTCCGCCAGCATACCTTAAACTCATTTCATCATGTCACTCTTTGATGAGTCAGGAGTCTAAACAGGTTTCCGCGCTGCGCAGAATAAGAGTGCTGCGGCACTTTACCTGCATTCCATGACTATTAAATTTGGAGACCGAATTGTCACTTGCAAGCCGTGTGTTGTGCGAAAATACTTTATGATGGGATTCCTATGATGGGTTCACATGAGGGATACAATCCGCAAATGAAACGACGCGATCTCGTCACCATTGCTGTTTATTTCATAAACGGCAATGATAAGCAATGATCAATAATCAGCAATATACATTGCTGATCATCTTCATCCTAAGCAACTTAGCAATCCAGTTTTCTCTACAGCTGAAGTAGTTTGTGCTAAACTACTGTGTAATAATGCAAATACTGTTATTTGCCAAATTTAAAGGTAACCCAACACTGAAAAACACCACTTCAACACAGAGCTCGAGCAATGCCTACTTTGGCTACAAAAATGAACAAAGTAACATTTATGACTGGTGATTTCAACTTTGATCTGTTCTCACTTGATGTCATTCCTAATGTGCAAGCATTTTTCACTAACATGTGTTCAAATGGCTTCTTTCCTACAATATCCAGAACAAGCCGATCTTGCTATCAATCATGTACTCTTCTAGATAACATATTTTGCAATGCATTATCAAAAGTAATGCATACAGGCATTTTCCTTCATGATTTATTTGATCATTTCCCTAGTTTTTCTTCAATGAACTGTGCCCCTCCCCCCATACATACTCACCTGATGTTAAATCATATACTTCCACATTTGATTACAAAAAGCTGGAAAAATGTCGGCAAACGCTTGTTGATCACCTTCTTGATATTGAGAATGAGCCAGAACCTGATGGTACTGCAAATCAAGTTGTTCATTTTTGCAATGCGGAGATCATGAAGTTCTCTCACTCAAGGCACATTCCTCGAAAAAAAAATAGCTAATGCAAACTGTGGGTGTCACCTGCACTTCTCTCAATTACACAAAAGAGTAAGTTATTTGAACTGAAGTTGAAGCACCCCAACCCCAAAATAATGCAAAATACACCTCTTCCCGCAATATCCTTACTGCATCTCTTGGACCAGCCAATAAGAAATACTGCCGTGATGAATTCATTAAACATTTCGGCAACTCCAAGGAAACATGAAAAACATTACACACTCAAAAACTCACATAAAAAAGATGCAGACCCAACCAGGATTACAGAGGCTAATAACAAAACTCTCACAGATGATCCGGATATCGCAGAATCATTTAATCGCTTGTTCACTGAGATTGGACAAAAGTTTAAGGACAACATTCCTAAATCATCATTCAACTCCCTCCAGCTCATCGCAAACGTAGAAAAAGAAATGGATCTGCCCCGCCCCCACTAATGGAGAGGAAAAAGTTCTTTTTACCAGTGTATTTAATTATGTCGGAGCTGTAGTCAAAAATATTAATTCCAAAGTACTCAAACTATCTTAAAGGTTTTATTTAGGTTAAGTTATCTCAAAGCAATTATTCATCTTTTCAACAACTGTTTGTCATCGAGGGTATTTTCAGGCATTTTCAAAAAAGCTGTGATTAGACTCATCCTTAAGACTGGGACTCTCAATTTGTACATAATCACAGACTTATCAGTATTTTGCCGTTTATGTCCAAAATTCTCAAAAAAACTTATACATAATAGACGCATTCTTCAAATAAACCAAAATTTTCTAATTCACCAAAATCAGTTCGGATTTCAGAATAACAAAAGTATCTGCATGCCAGTTTTTTTCTCTAGGAAACTATCACTAAGGCTTTTGAAAACGGAAAATAGGTGCTAGGTTTGTATTTATATTTGAAAAAAACATTCGGCACTGCTAACATAAACCTTCTACGTAAACTTACTAGATATGGCACTCGACGAAAACCTCATGAAATAATTTCTTTTTATTTGTCTGGCTGGCCTCAAACGTAAAAATTCGGGAATTATCTGTCATCCTTTAAAAACGTAGCAATGAGTGTACCCCAAATATGAATTCTAGGCTCAATTTTGTTCTTATTGTACAACAAATGACTTGTCTAAATTAAGCAGTAACATGATTTGCCTCTCTTACGCTGATGATACTGCTACTTGAAAAAATATTGTGGAACTTCAAAACAATGTCAGTACGCTTTTGCTTCTAGTGACTTCCTGGTTCAGTGCTAATTTTCCTTCACTGAACGCATCAAAAACATTTACACGGCACTACACTACCCTTTCGTTGCATTTCTACTAACTTTAATTCTACTAATTTCAACTAATTTCACTAATTAAATTCTACTAATTTCAACTAAATGTACAAATTAACGTTTCACCTATCAAGACAAAAATAAATCAAATACCTTGGTGTTTTCATTGATAATTCGCTTAAATTAACGCACCCCATCAATTTTGTTGCAAGCATATGAAGCAGAAATATTGGAATAATAAGTAGGGGTAGGCAGTTCATTAATAAAACAACGTCACATCTACTCTATGACTCTTTAACCTTCCCTGATTTAAATTACTGCAGCTTGAGTTAGGGTGAAAATTACGCTTTTAACTAGATCGGTTAATAATTTTGCAAAAAAGGCTATGCGTCTAATAGAGAATGTGTATCCTCCATAAAGCTCCGAGCCAATCTTTAAAGAATACAAAATTTGGAAATCATCGGATATCGCTAGATCCCAGATGTTCATTACGATACTCAAATTTCTGACTTCACAGCTTCCTGCATCATTCGATTTAATACACAAGATGTACGAATCAAACGAAAGGTGTATGGGGTGAGTAAAACATTTAGACCAACTCTTCTCCAATCGTACTTATAGACTATTTACAACACCTTGCTTTGGCCATAAGCTGTGGAACAACGTTATAGCGTTGTATTTTCCAAGAATGGCTGCTATTTCTGCATCACAAACCACCGTTAAAAACGCCATCCACAAGTATTTCGTGGATGCATATTAACGCAACCAAGATATTCGAAGATACTGCAATCTTTTGCGCTGCACGTATGTAACCCACTTCATATATAACCTCCCTCATGCTCCATAATCACGTTCTCTTATAGTTATAGTCATGCACATGTGCCAAAATTCATGGCGCTGGCCCCGGGAGTTCTTCCAATAACAAGCTCCGCTTAGCTGGGTGGATTCCCTGGACATCCAGCTCAAAACGCAGCACGAAAATGATCAGGTAATTGCCCCTCCGACATGTGTGACTATACAAGCCAACTACACTGTAAATGAGATGTTGTAGCTTTTTGGGTGGTTATAGCGGACTGTCATTAGCTGAATTTGGCCATGACTGCTTTAAGCTTCTCATGTATGATTTGTCCATGTCTATCGCCTAACACTATTCCTTCGGGTCCGCACCACCTCTTCGCCTGCTTCTTCATGTTTGTTTCCTCCACTTAGCTGGCAGTGCCGCGGCTTGATGTTACGTTTTCTGGCGTTAACGTACGGTTTATTGCATCGGTGGGATAGAGGGGGGGGGGGGGGGACACTCCTGGTTACCCGCTCTTGAGTAACGGTATAGCAAAAATGAAGCCTCAGAAAAATGATACTTGCAGTAGTTACAGCAGTAGTGAGTGAGGAGTCAGGTGTGGATTGGTTCATTGTTGTGACAGTTGACAATGAAAAATATGCCCATACCATGGATGTCATAAGAAGCAGACAATCTTTCACCGATGTTAGCGTAGAATATAGAAATGTAGGATGCCTGTAATGCCGACAGAATATATTGCATGGCACAGACTCTGCGCCATGCAACATCCCCCGTCTCCTCGCTGAGGTTTGACAAACTTTAGTAGATGATAACAATATTGTGTTTGCTACTTAGAAATTGCAATAGAAACCTTACGCTGCTCTGCCAAAAAGCTTTTTAACTAATACTGCATGCTGTTTATTTTAACACGCTGAAATGGTCCACAATTTTGTCTGGGAATGCTCTGTTTCTTCATGTTACCATTTTTAATGACCAGGCCGCTGCCGAGCTCAGGGTAAGAGGGCTGCCCCCCTCTAACCGACCTGGGAGGGTTGTGAGTCCCGTGGCCAGGCTATTGCCGATCCCAGGGTGGCAGGGCTGCCCCTCTCTAACCGACCTGGGCGGGGTGTGAGTCCCGTGGCCAGGCTATTGCCGATCCCAGGGTGGCAGGGCTGCCCCCTCTAACCGACCTGGGCGGGGTGTGAGTCCCGTGGCCAGGCTATTGCCGATCCCAGGGTGGCAGGGCTGCCCCCCTCTAACCGACCTGGGCGGGGTGTGAGTCCCGTGGCCAGGCTATTGCCGATCCCAGTGTGGCAGGGCTGCCCCCCCTCTAACCGACCTGGGCTGGGTGTGACTCCCATGGCCAGGCTGTTGGCGATCCCAGGGTGGCAGGGCTGCCCCCCTCTAACCGACCTGGGTGGGGTGTGACTCCCATGGCCAGGCTACTGCCGATCCCAGGGTGGCACGGCTGCCCCTCTCCAGCCGACCTGGGCGGGGTGTGAGTCCCATGGCCGGGCCGCTGTCGAGCCCAGCGGGCTCGCCGCGTGTGAACACCGGCTCTCTGTTTGCATACTCCCAGCACGGTTGTCATCCGTGTCTACAAACAGTGATGATTGCTCCGTCACCTGTATGCCGGTGAGAACCCTTTCGTTCATGTGAACGTTAACCAAAGAAAGGCTATGGTCTGGGAGCATAAACACGCCTCGGTTTGGGACCTAACACCAGCAGTGTCAGCGCTGGCGTGGCCACAGAGGCGTGATCAGTTCTAACAACGTGCCACTATTCAATGTGACCGCGGTTAGCGGCAGTCCAGTGAGTAGCTGTTGTCATGGCTTCCGCCACCTCCGTACCACCAGGAGATCCGTTCCCCAAACAGACGCCAGATACCTGTCTAATCAACTAATACTCAGCGCTTTCGCGCCGCATATTGGCTGGTCATGCGCCGCATGCGCCGCATCTGCTCGAAGAATTCCCTGTGTGTGACAGCTGGCGGCGCCGGATCTCCGTGCGCAGCACTTGCGGTGGCCCTGGGATGACAAGGACTCACGCAAACAGTGGACAAGAGCCCCGTGTCAACACACTTTCGCTCACTGTGTTATGCAAAAGCTTCACAGAGCCATCCTGAGTGTCCGGACCAAATCCTGAGAATTTCCGCCACCGATAGCAATTTCCGCCGATACCGGCGGTGGCGAGAGCATCATTTGCTGCGGCGCAGATCCCCCAGATTCAGCGTCGACAAAAAGTTGTCCACGGGTGTCAGGGCTCTCGCATCGAAAGCAACCAAGTAAAGGCGGCCCCGGCTGTACGAGAGACACGTGTCAGTATTTTAAACTCCAGGGTTTTGGCTACACCCCGACGTGAGCAGAGCAAGACCTGAAATACCCTTGATCCACCCCAACTCTCCCAGTCAGCCCGATCGCCGGCCACTAGCACCGCCCCTGGGCAGGGAAACCTTGGTCAGCGGGCACCATATTGATACCGGGGTTTGTGACTCAGTGGCCATACGTGATCCCGTGCATCAATAGCCGGAGAGTCACCAGGAGGTGATCGCTGCCCGCTTAGCCGCGGAGACGGAGAGAACGACTACGGTTCTGGCCACGGAGAGGTGCGACATCTGAACCCGGGGAGCTGCCGCACCTGAGCTCGGGAATATGCTCTGTCTGAGCCCGGGGAGCTGCGGTGTCTGAGCCCGGGGACCTGCGGTGTCTGAGCCCGGGGAGCTGCGGTGCCTGAGCCCGGGGAGCTGCGGCGTCTGGGCTCGGAGAGCTGCGGTGCCTGAGCCCGGGGACCTGCGGTGTCTGAGCCCGGGGAGCTGCGGTGCCTGAGCCCGGGGACCTGCGGTGTCTGAGCCCGGGAAGCTGCGGTGCCTGAGCCAGGGGAGCTGCGGTGTCTGAGCCCGGGGAGCTGCGGCGTCTGGGCTCGGGGAGCTGCGGTGCCTGAGCCCGGGGACCTGCGGTGTCTGAGCCCGGGGAGCTGCGGTGTCTGAGCCCCGGGAGCTGCGGTGTCTGAGCCTGGGGAGCTGCGGTGCCTGAGCCCAGGGGACCTGCGGTGTCTGAGCCCGGGGACCTGCGTTGCCTGAGCCTGGGGAGCTGTGGTGACGGTCCCGACTCACTGTCCGGCCTGAAGCCCCAGCCGGCGATGAAGGCCTCCTGTTCAGCCATGTCGTCTCGCCGCACCGTCGCTAGCGGCAGACAGATGGGCCGGATCACCTCTGCCGGACCACAGGTGCCGCTCACGTACGCCACAGGCGACAACGGCCGCTGAGTCCAGGCGGCTGTCACACACTGCACGTCACGTACGCCGATTCACAATAACGCCTGCAAGACCGAGTCCAGGCACCACAACGAACGTTCTCAGATAAACAGGCACCAAAAAGCCACGAGGTGAGCAGTGCTGGTCGAGCCTCGACAAGAGACGCGAGCGAGCGAGACAGAGCGGCGGCCGGGGCGGGCCGGAGTGGGAGGCGGCGCGTGTGCGGCAGACCCTGCCCCGCGGATGCCGAGGGCTCACCGTTGCGCGGCGCCGAGTAGGTCAGCTTGACCAGGCCAATGTCGTGCAGCAGCTGGGCGCGAGGGCCCGCCTTGGCCAGATAGTCTGGGTGGCGGATGGCGTCCTCCACGGGCACCACCACCGGTGGAATGTCCGGGTCGTCGTCGGTGTCGGAAGCCACGTCGATGTCCCCCAGGCGCGCCTCCACACTGTGGACCGGCACGGACAGCTCGGCTAGGACGAAGGTAGGCCTGACATGTGTCGCTGTACTTGCCTACCGCCTCACTCCGCTTGGTTTTTCGCTCGCAAGTTCTTGATAATGACCGATTGACTGAATGCTGATGATATTGAGCTATTGCCACTGGGGAGTGAGTGAGAATTGATGAAGAAGTGACAGCCAGCCGGAAAGTCAGTGGGAAAGAAACAGCCAGCCGGAGAGTAAGTGAAGAAGTGACAGCCAGCCGAAGAGTTGGTGAAGAAGTAACAGCCAGCAGGAGAGTTAGTGAGGAAGTGGCAGCCAACAGGAGAGTTAGTGAAGAAGTGAAAACCAGCCGTAGGGTTAGTGAAGAAGTGACAACCAGCCGGAGAGTTAGCAAAGAAATGACAACGCACATGTTTTGAGCTCTGAGCGTGGGGAATGAGCTATGACTGAGACGAGCTGGATTGCGTCGAAGCATTGATCCCAAACGGCGTGGTGCGGATCTTCAATGCCTCAAGGTAAGAAAAAAAAAACTCGACAACGAACAAACTCGCGAGCGATTCATGGGGCAGAGCCAATGTTTGCGATTTGTTATCATCCGTACAGACACGAGTGCCGCAGTTTGTCGTATGCCAAAATCACACGTTGATGTCTGATGCACGGCGCGCATCAGCCTAGTTTCATCAATCATGAACGCAAACCTAAGCACTTTGGAATTGCGACATGTAAGCATACGTGTCATGAACTCTAGCTTTACTGCTGCTTGCAACTCTTTAATGGCACAAATGAAAATACAGGAAGCCGGTGCTCTCCAGGCATAACCCGCGTAGTGTAATGTAGAAGTGCGGTTAGTCCGTAGTCTCCTCTCATGAGACTAGGTCCAGCTCTGCCGCTGTCGGGTCGGCCTCTGAGGTTGACGGTTCAGGTAAGCAGTATATCATCTGGACAGGATTGAGCGCCGGGCGGCGTGCCGGCTCCCAGCTCTGCGTCCTTCCGACTCCCAGCTCGGGACCGGCTGAAGAGCTAGTCACCCAGCGCGACAAAAGTCTAAATGTCAAACGTCCGTGGGACATCTGTGCCTTGAATACTTCATTCTCCCAGGGAAATAATACAACCAAGCCTGTGAATCGTTGCACAGGTACCCGCTCCATAGCGATGCAGCAATAACTGATCATATAGACCCGATTGGGGATTAGCGACAGCATTTACCATGGTTATTGCATAGCTCGCCGCTTGCGTTCGCTGATGTAATGAATACTATCGCACTGAGAACATGACATGGGCCAATTGCCAAGAACAGGGTCAATTGCTAGACTGGCCCACACACCTCCCATATAATGGCCAACACTGCTCTCAGGTCTGAAGTGGTCTGAGATGGGTGTTGTGAGCTTGCGACCATTAGCAGCTGCCACGGGCGGTCCACATTTACAATGCAAGCTTCATTCATTCACCGTCCCTGCATTTTGGAGCTTCGTTACTCATCTAATGAAAGCTCTTCGCCGTGGAAAGTGCAGCGCTTGCCGAGAGCGGAAATGTGTAAACTAATCACCTGATTGTCCCAAACTTGTAAAAACAAAAGAGCGCAAATCCTCTGAAATGCTGCTGAGATCGCATTCATTTGTAAGAGATTGATTTAATACATTGCGGACTCGCGATAGCACCGGAGTTGGCGGCACAGCGGTGGCGCTGCATACGGTGCAGTGAGCTCGGGGCTGTTTCCAGTCCACGGTTACTGGTGGGATTGGTGTCAGCCCGCTCGTCGCGCTGCAGTTAAACACAGGGTGCTGGCTCGATGATTATTATTTTGATTTTTGATGGCGCTACGGTTACTGGGGCCATTTTAAACTGTACTGATGTGTTAGCAAGTAAATGCCAGCAGTAAAAATAAGTGAAGGATTACGATCAAGAGAACACCCGGGAAAAGCGAGAGAGATAGAATAGAGGATAGATAAGATACGAGAGAGAGAGAGAGATAGATAGAGAGAGATAGGAGAGAGAGAGAGAGAGAGAGAGAGAGAGATAGATGATAGAGAGAGAGAGGAGAGAGAGAGAGAGAGAGAGAGAGAGAGAGAGATAGAGAGAGAGAGAGAGAGAGAGAGAGAGAGAGAGAGAGATAGAGAGAGAGAGCGAGAGAGAGAGAGAGAGAGAGAGAGAGAGAGAGAGAAAGAGAGAGAGAGAGAGAGAGAGAGAGAGAGAGAGAGAGAGAGAGAGATAGAGAGAGAGAGAGAGAGAGAGAGAGAGAGAGAGAGAGAGAGAGAGAGAGAGAGGAGAGAAGAGAGAGAGAGAGAGAGAGAGAGAGAGAGAGAGAGAGAGAGAGAGAGAGAGAGAGAGAGAGAGAGAGAGAGATTCTCTCTAGCATACCGTTCTCTGTCTCATCTCGCTCATCTCTATCGCGCTCTCTCTCTCTCTCGTCTCTATCTCTCATTCCTCTCCTCTCTCTCGATCTCTCGCTAGCTACTCTCGTACTCCGTATCGTCTCTCTCCCCAATCCGTTTTTCGAGTTTTCGCATCCCCCTGTAGAAAAATGAGACTACTGTAATGACCTGAGGGCAGTACGCGGCGATAGGCAAACCTTTTCAGTCGGCATCTCAACGCGCTCGCGCCTGTGAGTGGAATACATCACGTGCAGTACGACCGCGACCAAGAACTGTGCCATGGCATACAGCTTGGCCTTGGAAAGTTTATCCCTGTGACGACATCAGTGTCGTAGAGCGTCCGAATAGTTTTTACCTTTCAGGGCTGTTGATTCGTTATGTGGGCTTCACTACGCGCTCGGATGGGGGTCAAATTAATCCCTCGAGGGGTTGTCCGGAATGGTTTCCGAACGCAGCGGCGTAGCCACGCTAAATTTTGCATAGCTGTAGATAACGAAATACCGGTTTATGTGGTGTCAATAAATTGGATGTACCTTGTACGGTCGCTGACCTACGGCAGGTCAAGGCCAGACCATGGATTCAGCGAAATCAATTTCAAGGGAATCGTTCAATCTGATGGAGCAGCGAAGTGCTAGACGGAACCATGCATCTCTGAGATACTTTCTTAGACGACACAACATACAAATGACCGAATTACATTGCCCTAGGGTCAGATATAAAGCTCAAACCAAGGTCAAAATCAACCCGTTTTACTACTTTGGGGCCTGCTGTTTGAGGTAGTTTATGGCGCTCATTTCGAATTTATTGATAACATGGACCTCATTGGACATCTTCCATGGACTTTTTATAGGTAAAAATAGGTCACCGACCTAAAATGACGCAGGTCAATTTTTTTTTTTAGGAACGTACTGCCTGTCATAATGTTCATTTGCGTATTCAAATACGAAACTCAAAACAGTATTGCTTGATTGTAGTGACCATTGACCTTCGAAAGGTCAAATAAGATCACTGACCGTGAATGAGCATGTGACCTTTCTTAGAACAGGTATGTAGATCCTGGGGCCACCATGGAGATCAACTTGGAGTTTGACGTTATTTGACCTTATTTGATCCAAAGGTCGTGACATAGGAGGCTCAAACTTAAACATAAGTGAGTTTAAATATGGGCAAACACACCCTGTGAATTTGGCGTCTCCGGCTTTCTTAGTTTCTGGTATTCCAGGAGGGTCAAGTTGACCCCCACCCAATCGAAGAGTATCCAAGCGGCCCCTCGGGCGCATGTTAATGCGCGTCGACCGCACTGCCATACAGCGCCCATAACAAATTGTTCCTTCATAAATTTTCAGCAGCTTAAAAGCTTCCCAAACGCGGTGTAAACTCCTAAGGTATGTGTACGTAAAGCGCAGACTGTAATATGCGATAAAAACTTGAAATATATGCTCGATATATGGTGAGTTGTAATATAGTAAATCGAAGAGCGTCAGAGGCGACCTCAGAGACTTGGCGCGTAGTATGGGACAGCATACGAGCATATGTTGCATCTTAAGCGTGGCGTTACAGGGACGACACCGAGGTAGTTCTTCGCGACACATTAGGCATCAGTGTGTGGCATGGGCATGGCCAATCTACAAGTGACACAAGATCGCTTCCTCCCGTCTAGGGTTTACTTTTCTTTTTAATCATGTTAATCGCATCCCATATACTCCGCCATTCCCCGCGCAAAAAGCAGCGATGGCCGAGTACAGGTCTGTGGCGGATATTGGGAACGCTCTCCGACAGGGACGAAGAATAGCGCGCTTTGCGGCAGCGTCAGCCAGCTCATTTCCCGCAACGTCAACGTGACTCGCAATCCAACACTATGGTCTTTCCAGCCCCGTACAGATAGTCGAGACGCAATAACGTGTCCTGCATAGGTGGATTTGCCGGATTAAAACATCGTCATGCCGAAAAGCCACTTAGTGAGTCCGATTAAATCACGTGCAGGCTGTCTTCGACCACCTCGATGAGGCAAAGCGCATTAGTGATGGCCACGAGCTCTGCCGTATACACGGATGTATGGGATGACAGTGTAAATGATCGCATGTGATGGCCACACTCAAAGGCGAAGCCAGCGTCCGTATCCGTTTCGGAGCCGTCTGTATACGTCGTCGTATATCCCCATGTTTCGATATGCTGCAGAGCTGTTGATCCGGCAACACACGGAATCATATTGTGCTCCCGAGCCTTCGGCAATGATAAGCCGACAGTTGGTGATGCTATCGTCCTCAGAGTTGTTGGCAGGCTACGTGGGCCCGCTACACCCGAAAACCAGGGCCACTCTCATGAGCATCATGAACGCGCATACAGAATGGCGCGACACGTAGTGCTTGTTCGTCGTAGAAACAACTGTGGCATGAGAGTACAACTCCCTAAGTTGGGTGATTCGGGGTTTGCGCCAAGTTGCAAGCGTACCCATCTCCCAACAACTTCCCTCGGGTCGCCAGCGAAGGTTTGTTGACCTTCCAGAGGTGAACAAGGCGCTGACTCACGCTGCCGGGCTGACATGACCTTTGCCGACAGCCCCACTGAGGCGGGCGGCAAGTCATTCGTTGTCATCCGGAGCTGGCTCTGCCATTGACAAATCTTCCTGCCCTTCATAAGTTTTGCAGGTTCCAGTGGAATGGCGGCGAAGTTCCCAATCACATTTGAGCACAAAGCAGGTGATACGACAGGAGAAACCACGCCCCGTAAACGTAGCGATGACACCTTTTTACGTATATGCATTCAATGCACACGTTTTTCACAGCAGCTCATAGCGAGTCGCTCCCAGATACGCTTCTCGCCGAACGATACGGGCCACGTTCTACGAGTCAAACACTGACGGCCCCGGCCGCGCCATTCAGCGCCAGCCCACGCCCAGGTCGTGATGCCCGCCGTCCCGGCATTTGAGGGCTGTCGCCGTGGCCTGATACTCACGGTCCGCGCCGCTTGATGCAGTGGGCGGCCGTCAGCACCCAGTAGTCATTGATGAGCACGCCCGAGCAGCGGTAGACGGTGCGGCCGGCGCGCCGCCGCCGGTACCCGAGCGCCACCATCCAGGGCAGGTCTCCCTGGAACTCGACGCGCTTCACGCCGCTGGTCCTGTTGCCGTCAGAGACATGCGGTTGTGATACTGATGCCTGAGGCGGCCAGGTGGCTGCGGCTACAGGCGGCGCCTTACCGTCAGCTGCCGGGCAGTCCACAGGGCCATCCGTCCGGCTGCGCTGCTGTGCCTCAACGTGACGTGTATGCACGTGCACGTTGCACATGCTTCACAGGTAGACATGAAGAATGGCAGTGAATCAGCTTAACATGCAGCATAATTACCATAACACCGCCCTCCCGCTGGGCGTGAGATTCCTGACTTCCACCCCGTCCACCCCATCCACCTGCCTCGTCTTCTGCTAGCGCTCTACGGCGGCCACGGCCCCCGCGCTCCTCCGCGCAGGCACCCTGCGCTACCCCGTGTCTGCGCACCAGCGGCCCTGACTCTGCAGCGCCGCCACGCGGCGGTCCGACGCACCACTTCTGGATGAGGCTGCTGCGGCCGCAGCCGCGCTCCCGCAGGTGGTCTGGCAGCGCCTGGGGACGCACCGGCGGCCGCGTCGGCACCGTGTGCGACGGCGGCAGCGTCGGCGGCGTCGGCGGCGTCGGAGGCGTCGGCGGCGTGTGGTCCGGCGGCACAGTTGGAGGGGTTGGAGGCGTCGGCGGCAACCAGCCGACGGTCGGCGCCGTCGGCGGTGTCGGCGCCGTCGGCGCCTTGTATGTCGGGGGCGTGGGAGGTGTGGGCGGCGTGGGAGGGGTCGGCGGAGTGAAAGGCGGCACGGTGGGCGGCGTCGGCGGCCCTGCCGGACGAAGCAGAGGTCAACGGCCGATAGAGATTTCAGCACGTGACTCAGCTGGCGAGAGAAAATAATCAAGCGTTGTTTTGCTTTCGAACGACGATGTCAAAGTTATCAGGGAAGAAAAGGAGCAAAATTTGGGTAGATGCCTGCCACTGCCAGAGCATGGGACATTGAAGGCAGTGGCTGCCTGTTTTTATATCTGTGGGAAGGCATCTTCATGAAGCTGAGTATACACTGTCTTGGGGATGGGCTATAGCAAATGCTTCATCTTTGCATGTCGTTGGGAATTGCGATGGTTAGATGTCAGTCCACTGACAGTCGCACATGTACCGGTTGGCATACTTATTTTCATAAATGTCAGTGTGTCAAGCATTGTTCATGGGTGCTTGGCAAAACAGGAGCTGTCATAAGCACATCTGTCAGCTGTAAGTCAACAACAGAAGTAAGCAAGCTTTTTAGTTCAGGATAAGTGGTCAGCACATATAAAACACTCTGTAACATATCTATTCATCCAACACTAATTTTTAGTGTAAAGTTTGTGGATACATTCCCTATGCTAATATTGGGTCATTACCTGCATACAAAGCAATTGCATCGTGTTTGTACTGTTGTGACCGAGGCTGGCGTTTTGGAATGCTAACAATGCTTTCAATGGAACTGGTAGGTGCTCGAATCGTGCACATGTAGATCAATTCATGGGGGAACTTCAGGTTCACTTTCGAATTCGGCCAGCCTTCACTAGCCCAGAACGTATCAAAAGTACAAAGGTGATGACAGGAATCTAAATGGACACCATGTAAGGCTTAGCAATTGCAATCAAGCATGCCCAGCTCTCTGAACGCCCTCTTGAATGTAGAACACGTAGGGGATGTAGTGTAGGGACAGTTGCATCAGAGTTTAGGAGGGGGGGGGGAGTGAAGGGGGAGTTTCAGGGGGAGAGCTTAGTGATAGGAGAGTTGTACTCTAAGCTCCCTCCTGCTGTAACTAGTTAGAAAAGGACTAGAATTCTTACATCTGCAGGCCGGTAAAACCATCAGCTTCATATGCAGTGGTAAATTTTAAAGACCACGTCTTCTTTTTGCGGTAATTAACTTCTGAATGACCTCGTTTCAATTGAAACGACTCGCCCAACCCTGGGCTATCACATGGTGGAGGAAATTAAGCTTATGTTTTTTCGCAAGCAAGCTAAATGCATTGCGACATGTAGGCCAAATACACTCGTCTGTGCTATTCGGAACTCGTCGTGAGTGCGACATTACAAATTTTTCCCTTTGTATCAATCAGTGTTTATTTCACGAAGGCTGCCACACCGGTTTCGGTTGCTCGAGCATAAATCATGGTTTGCATACGTATTGCCAATGTTGGCTTGTTCTCTGGATGGTAATAAGCCATGCAATCATGCCCGTCAATAATTGACAGAAAGTTAGCCAATGGCATATGGTCAGTACATTGAACCACTGACACGACATGCCCCATGCACGGCTGGTGTAACATATACCGTTCGACATGTTGCAACGAAGTTTACGCCACCCTAAAATCCCCAGCAAGCACACGCCAAAAGTTTTGCAGCATATTCGACACGTGCACTTCCGCACCACAGAGCACCACCACGCGCCACATTCATATCGGTTTAGCTATTCCGTAAGCCCTCAAACACTTATTTACACTGCCGCTGTAGTTTTCAGCGACGTGCAAGTAACATATTTGTCGCGTTCATTGCAAGATGCGTGCACGAATGCGGCCGGAATTACACTGAAAGGTATTGGGAGCTTCTGTACGTAACTGAGTGACACAAGACTGCCATCCATCCCACAGATCTGGAATAAATAATCCTGATACTACTTGAACATGATAAAACCCACCCCAGTCTCCCCTAGACACCTTGGTTAACTATGCCTTCCGACAGCTCGGTGAAGCCTTTGGCATTTCGCCTGTTGCAACCTCGTGGGAGGGGAGGTGGAGGGGAAGGGAATCGAATCCGAAGACAGTCAAGATCCCTGGACATTCTCAGTCACAAAACGATAGTGAAAAAGCAAACAAAATTCGGTCACGTGCATGGCGTCGCAAATCACAGAAAATGCACGAAATTATTACCAATGCTTCCCATGACTTTCCAGCTACGTTCCGACGTATATAACAGACGTGATAAAAAATGGTCCGGAATTTTTTTAATGGATGGATACCCTGCATGCTGCATGTCGATGATGGATCCGGGCAGTGCCCGCCCTTCCTGCCAGGGGAGAGGCAGGCGATGCCATAGAGCCTTAGCAGCGGAGTGCGTCGCGAAGCCCCAATGACACGCGGATGAACACCTTGAATCAGGCTGTTGTGTTAACCCTCGTCCCGATAGCGAGGTTGGTGAGGTCCCTAAGGGTTTTGAAGGTACCTCTCCGGCATGTCGTGCTACTCACGCCCAAAGTTTTCGGTGTTCTATGTTGACGCCCACTGCGCGTGTTTTCATGCCAAAGACGTGTCCTTAAAAAAAGTACCCAAAAACCCAGTGCGGAAGGCCCCAGGAAGATCGAGCGCACCCAAGCTGGCTACCAGATGGCCCCGACAGGAGTGAAGGGCCCTGCATTCAAATATCAAAACCCAATGTGCAGGGGTCCCCGAAACCCGAGCAGGTTAACAGATAGGGGACCCGACAAGTCCATTCAAATATGAAATACCCAAGACCCAAGTTGGAGGGCCCCAAACGACAAAGTGAGCCCAAGTAGGTTAACAGATGGGCCCCAGACAAGAGCGTAGGGTCCTAAGCAAGTGACAGCACATCGAAAGGGTTCTAGACCGATGCAGAGGACCCATGATCGTATCATGAGTGTGTCTGTAGGTTAATCACGACCAACGTGAACCTACCGGCACACCAGGGTGTCACTGAGCAACCGAGAAAACCCGGGCATGTCAACATATGGGGTCCCCGGCCCTAGCACATATATTGTTTCGGGCAGATGGAAAGCATCCGTAGAAGGCCCCTGACTGACAGAGTGCCCTGGGACGCTAGCAGGAAGGGCCCCAGCACCAGCGCGGGGCCCACTGAGCAAATGTAAAGATATCAAGGGCCATATAAAAGCTACTTGACAATCAGTGTACGCCGCAAGTGGACATTTGGGGCCCTGGAAACAGCGTAGGACTTCTGGACAGCGTAAGCGGTATCAAGACCTTCCAATCATCACCCTTTCAATCAGCGAAGAATAGTTTTTGTCTACTCGTAGGCCCTTAGCTTTCACTCGCGACCATTATTTCTTTATTATTATAGATGGCCTGTAAGACAGAAGGCGGCCAATGTTGTTGCGTTCTGAGTAAAACAAAACAACAAACAAACAAAAAACTACGTCTGTTGGACCGGCTTTGGGCCCTCTCGGAGCCTATGGGCGCCTTCGAGACCGAAGGTGGGGGAGGGGGGCCATGATCCCCTGCCCCCTTCTGGATCCTTCCTTGCCACCTTCATCCTCACTTCATCTGCCCTGGAGCGACGGCCGCCTCCGGCCCAGCCCGTCACAGTCAGGGGCAAACAGAGAGCACAGATCGACGTGAACCCACGCACCCCACGCCACCACATGCAGGTCAGGAGGCGGGTGCTGTGGCTAAGGCACGCGTTACATTCGGCGCACGGAGCCCAGAACGGATCCAGACAACGCATCTTGACATGGTTTGGAGCACGGCGAATTGTATGTTTATGTCTTACATTCAGCAACGCAACGTGTGGAAATAAATGATACATTCACGGCAATGCATGCTGTACAAAAATAGCAATACGGTCACCAAAATGGCGCGCCTTCTGTGCGCACGTTTCATGTGCGCTTCATCTTCTTCCGGGGTGTTTGTCAGCTTTACATATATTTTTTTACATTCCCCAGCCTATTTTAATAATATCATTTTATAGACCTATTCTCAAAACCTCTGCCCATCCCCCCCCCCCCGTAAAGAAGCTGGCTCACGGTCCTCGCCGTAGCCATGACAGCCACTGGCCAGGTCTGAGCAGACATCTGGCGGCTGAGCCAGTGGCCAGTCATCTGTTGCGTTTCGGACTCTTCAAGGTCAAGCAGTCGTAAGGCTGCCCCGACTGGAAAGTTTTGCGAGTGCATGTGAGGACACACGCACACACGTATGCACGCATGCACACATACATACACACACACGCACGCACGTACGCACGCACGCACGCACGTACGCACGCACGCATGCAGGTTGAGCTAAAACGATTGTTCGTCGTTTACTTCACGAATGTGTTCAATATCAGCATCACATAGATATATTGCACTATTGGAACTTGCTCAGCGCAATTATTCCTCTTTTAAACAATTAGCACGACGATGTTACATTGGTCACTTTAATGAGTTCGCAGTTATTTCATAATGAGCATATACCACGCACATGATGTTCAGCTTAATAACGCCCACCGTTATTTTTTTTTTCATCGAGCGAAGCGTTTGAAAGTTGGATCTGCAATTAATCGCAGCGAACGTCACTGCTGCACTGAGTTTCCACTCTGATGCGTAGAAACAACGTTCCAGCGAGTAATCAACGTGACACACAGGCCGATCATTAGCGCTTTTCTTCCATCCTAGCGAAGCCTGCGGCCAGCTCAGCAGTCGAATGCTTTTTCTCCGGAGTTTGGGAGTCGAGTGCGTGTCTTATTGCCCCGCTCGCTGTGTGCTTGGGGGCAAGTTGAGGCAGAGTTCACAAGCAACATCCACAGCAAGCAGAACTCATTCGGAAAGTCGCTGCGATGCTGCGCGATCGTTGTGATTGTCTTCCTGAAGTTAGAATTATTTCCGGGCTTTCTTTGCGCCGCAAACGCAAGGGATGAAGGGTATTTAGGGTTCTAGCATCTATGATACTAATGACATCCGGCGGATGTTAGACTGGGAACAGTGTCGAGGGCAGTATTCTCATTTCAGTCAAGCACTGCCACCCTGCGATCAACCATTGGCTAGAAGGTAGACCCCTCCTAACCCCCCACCCCCCTCTCCTCTCTCCCGACATCTGGTTGGACCACACAGGCATGTGCTTTTATCGCAGCACGCCGATCGGTGCAATTCCGTCGAAGGCCAGCTAAGACACCACAAAATGCCGCCACCGTGAGCCTTCCAGGCGCCCTGTCATACTCTCGACGTTTCCCGCCTTTCACTTTAAGCCCCATTCCATGCCACACAAGCATTCCATGCAGCGACAGCCTGCATATGTAGCATACCAGCGTCTTGCGAGGCATCAGCGCAAAGGTCAACCTTGCACTCTTCCTGGAGGGAAGTAGCCCGTGTTCTCCCAGAGGGTAGGAGCAGAAGAGCGTCTGAACTTATCGGCCTGGAGTTCAGACTCGCTTCGTGGGTTAACCTCCGACTCGCCAGTGTGGCAGGACCCGTGAGAGTCCCTGCACCTCTTGCTGGATGAGAGTCCAGCTGGGTCCAGACTCACCCTGTGGGTGGGCCGCGGCGAGCGCCAGCAGAGCGACGGCGCACGTCCCCAGCACCGACATGGCGCGCACTGCGGCCGGGCCCGCTCTCTCGCCGACACGCGCCAGGCAAGGTCGGCAGGTACCGGGCCGCGGCCGCCCGTCACCTCCAGAGACCGGCCGCGCGGCGTGACGTCATACCTGGCCCATCAGCCCAGGGCCGCCCGTCACGTCTGGGCGCCGGTCGCACGGTGTGACGTCATATGTGACCGAGCTCTGCCAAGATGGGCTGTTCAAGCCATGCCCGGCCCCGTCCGGCTAGAATGGCCGGTGCCGGTCATGCCTGACCCAGCCAGAGTGAAACGCAGTCATTACCCTGGCCCGGCCCGGCCTGCGTGAGGTGAATACGCCATCTTATCCCGGCCCAGCCAGGATGAGCGCAATGCCTGTCAGCGGCCAGTCCGACCACCCAGAGCGAGCTGGGTACATTATCCCTGATCCAGCTCGTGTGTGTCGCGTGCGTCACGATGGGCTTGGTCCGGGCAGTATGAACCGCACGCGCACGTCACACCCGGGTAAGGCAATCGGTTCCGCATACGCGCTCTATACTTGCCCAGTCTGAACACGGCAACACCTCGGCTTAGCCCAGCCAGCATGAAATGCATATGTCATACGCGGCCACTGGCCAGCCGCCGTGAGCGGCATACGTCATACGGCCACTGGCCAGCCACAGTGAGCGGCACACGTTATACCCGACCACTGGCCAGCCGCCGTGAGCGGCATACGTCATACGGCCACTGGCCAGCCACAGTTAGCGGCACACGTTATGCCCGACCACTGGCCAGCCGCCGTGAGCGGCACACGTCATACCCGACCACCGGCCAGCCACAGTTAGCGGCATACGTCATGGCTCGGGTACAGGGAGATGCACATGTAATACCCGACCCTGCCCGGTTGGTGCGAAATCAGCCATTCTAGTTGGGTACCGTTTGGAATCCCAACCTATCATTGTAATGGGCAGAAGTGTCAATTATATTCATACAGAGCCTGCACAATCCGCGATGCGTCCGTGATTGCCCGATGAGATGTAAAGTTCCGCATCGCTAGAGTCATTCAATTAGATAGCTAGATTTCGATTGAGGAACTTGTCATGGCTAATGGATCGAGGTACAACAAGGTTGGTAGCTAGGGAGAAAGCTGATGCCGGAGGAAAGGTGTGTTTGTCCTGGTCAGATACTGCGTAGTTTTACATAACCCAGCTGAACATCGGGTGTTTTCAAACTGTCAAAGCTGAGATTATCTCCAGGAGGCAAATGCTATCTTCTCCGACGGCTAACTCGACAATGTAGCCTCTCCCGTCCATCCCAGAATGAAAGGTTCTTTTGACCCGGAAGTTGATGGTTCCCCGCAACAATGCACAGGGTGAGTACTGTCCATTCGTTGCTGTCAGAACTTGGTTAACAATCTTCAGGCCGATACTGTAATGGAAAGATATCATCCACGGCGTGCAAATTGGTTTACGTGCTTATATGTATATATATATATATATAATATATATATATATATAAATAAATATATATATATATATATATATATATATATATATATATATATATATATATGTGTGTGTGTGTGTGTGTGTGTGTGTGTGTGTGTGTGTGTGTGTGTGTGTGTGTGTGTGTGTGTGTGTGTGTGTGTGTGTGTGTGTGTGTGTGTGTGTGTGTGTGTGTGTGTGTGTGTGTGTGTGTGTGTGTGTGTGTGTGTGTGTGTGTGTGTGTGTGTGTGTGTGTGTGTGTGTGTGTGTGTGTGTGTGTTTTAATTGCACCACACGACATTCTCATCAAATACCGCGGAATATGTAGTTGGAAGATAATTCGCTGAACTGCAAATTTTAGAGCGTAAAGCGCTCTGAGGCCACGCTCATGGTTATGCGTGAGGCCACACCCCTGCTACGCTAGTGTGCGCATTGGTCAATACGGCGGAATTTCGAATGGGCCATGCCTGAAAAACTTTCCAGGAGCGAGTTGCATAACTCGCCCACCAACCTGAGACGGCTGATATTTCCATTCATAGGGCCGAGGGCCCGCTACTGGAACTGTTTCTGCCGACGCGGCCAACAGGCCCAGGCAGCGAGACTGTACTTTCGCCTCGGGAAATATCACCACCTGGATTCGCGGACAACCTTAGATGCTTTTTCCTCGTACCTCTTTACATAGTTATCCGGCTAGAGACGTGCGGGGATTTCCGTGCTATGGCTCTTATGCTGACAGCTACCGACTTTCGATATATCTTGAGTTGCTGGGCTGCACGAAGCATAGAAGGCTAAGCCGCGAGGTTACAGTGGTGCATACCGAGCACATGGCTAGAACATTACTTACCACGAACATTGCACGAACCTCACGGACATCTCGGGTATTTAAGTTTCTCATCCTTGCACTCAGCACGCGGCATTGCCGAAGGCTTCCCAAAACACAGGCAGCTTAGTCGATAGGTTTTGATGAACTGCACCAAGTATAAGGATGTAAAAAAGTTGCCCGCAGACATTAGTGTGCATAACAAAGAACGTAGAGCATTTTTTAAACGTTAATCATATAAACGATTTTGTTCAGTCCAAGTCCCAAGATGACATTCGTTAAAGTCTCCGAACTCCCAACGCCCGAAAACCATCAGCTCAGGCCATTCTGCTTATATCAGGTAGTCGTATTTCGATAAGATAGTGCTGTTAGCCTTATCCCTTGTGGAATAATGAGAAGAAAGAACAGATAGATGCGTGGATATTACGGCTATATGCCTTTGTCGAAACGACTATTCGTTTAGTAAAGGAATGTATGTAGGTCATATTCGTTTCGTTCGTTTAATAATGAAGGCATGCACCCGACATAGATGAATAAGGTCGTCAGTGTTATCTTCTCTACGTGTCTGATATTTCTTGCAGATGCACTTATCAGCTTCCATATTTTCATTTCCCAAAATTTTCAACTGTACAGAGACGTTTACATAGTCTTGACACGAAGACCTGCTCATACATACTTGAGTGAGTATTTAAAGTGTTTTAACAAGTTCAGCAAAAGCAAAGCAAGTGGTGCCTTCCCACAAATCCGTCCATCTACTTTGTTTAACCTCACGTGCACCCAGCCACACATCTTCCTGTTGAACATCATGTGCTGGTCTTCGCCACCAAGGTAGGCCTCCGCTACCTCAGGAGGTCGCCTGACAGGTAATGACAATGGCGGGCTTGTGAAGGACAGAAAGGGCATGACTCTGGTCAAGGCGGAAGCATAACCGGTGCAGATAACATCTGTCTCACGACCATCGCCATTCTGGCACCCCAATTATTTGTATTCGAGGTTTGTGTTACACCATCACCTAGCCAGAAACTCAAGTTGTGCTGAAAGTTTCATGACCGAATCAGACTTTGCCAGGTTATTGCATACAATGCGGTCAAGTACCTTGCAAAATGCAGATAAAAAAGCAGGTAATAGCTATTCGTATTTTTTTATAAACTTTGCTGTTTACCTGGTTTTTAAATCGTCTGCGACATGCTCTTTGAAGTGGCAAACGAAAAATTATCGTAATAGATAGTGCATTCTTCTCAGCACTGTCCTTCAAAATCCTGACTCTAAGCCAATGCCGCCCGTCAATCTCGTTAACGTTCAGCGGGTTTGGAATATACTAGAAACAGGTTCGCGAGTATTGGGACTTTCAATATCGTCTGGAATGCATCTCGTAATGACCAGATCAGAAATATAAAAAGCAGCACCATGGTAGACGCACTCGTCTCTCTCACGATAGGTTATCTCGATATGGCCAAGGGATGATCATCTCAGCAGTCACCTCTTAGGAGCGTGCACAGCTGAGCCATAACATTCAACGTAGTTGAAAAAGAAACACAATTGCTCGAATTTCCTCCTTAAGTCGTCACTACTGTGCGAAACAGGTACCATTACCATTTGACCACAATAGTAGCTTGAGGCGGGACCTTCTCGAAGCAAAATCCTTGTTATTTTAACAGACGGCGGAAAATCGCCACATCGCTGGGCAAAATCCTTTTCATGCGGAAATGTTTATGCCACCGTCAAACCCCTGCGGTTACCCAAAGTTCAATGTTACCCGCATAACTTGGTAGGCCAAAGCTGCCCCAGTCAGAGGCAGCGCAGTAGGGGGAGGGGAAGGGGTGATGGGTGGGTCAAATGGAGCAGTTGTCCCTCCTTCCGCTTCCCGGCAGCATGGACCAGAATATGTAGACATTGTAGCTGCCCGTAGAATACACAAATTTCGATCAAGGATGGCCCTGACTGGGCAAGAGAGTGAGGTCGTGGATGGCAAGCAAGCTGGGCCGTGGATGGTTAACAACCTGGATCGTGGATGGTAAGCAAGTTGGGCTGTGGATGGTGAACAACCTGGATCGTGGATGGTAAGCAAGCTGGATCGTGGATGGCGGTAAACGGGCTGCAGGACTTTCTGAGCACAACAGACCGGACCTCATTCAGTATTCACGAGAAACGCAGAGTCCTGAGCCGGGCTGTAGTGTATTCCTGCCGTGGAAGTCGACCTGCTGCATTTGATGTGGATGCCTGCCAGACCACCGTGCTATTTCAAGGTCATTCAGACATCCACCCACGCCATAGCAACGCCATGCAAATCCTGCCACCCCACCAACCAGGCGGCGTCCAAGGCCAGAAGGGACATGATCGTTCAGCCACTCAGATTTAGCGTCCGTGAAATCGATTTCCTAATAGTGGACGACAATTGGCCCTCAAACAATGTTGAGACTGCCGTGCAAACTCTACCTGCAAAGCATGTTTTGTGCCACGTAATTTAGGAAGTTGAGCATGTTTTTCACTCGCTAGTTGTTTTGGAAATAAGACTAGTAATCGAGTAACTTAAGAACGATACCATAACCAAATACGCGAATGCAAGCAAAGATATTAATCTCACGGGTAAATATACAAAAACATACGGGAAAGGAACAAAATGCGGACACACGACATGTGGCTCAGCAAAATCTTCCAGACTGCGCTCCAGTTTCTCGACGAGTTTTAAGTATTTCAAGAAAGTGTCAATTTCGCACGGCTAGATTGGCAGTGCCTCAGCGTCATACAAACGGTCCATGACGCAATCAAGCAATCACTCATTAAGGATAATGTGTACTACATATGTAAATTTTGCTGTCACAACAGTCTTCCGCTTAAAAGTATGCCAGTGGTTATAAGTAAGTTGATTTCATCTCCTCTCAAGCTTGCTTCAATATCTTGAACCGCGGAGCATTCCCTTTGGTGGAGAGAAGATGAAATGCAACATGGCGTTCGCAAGCATGTAATCCCGTCAAAAACGTGACTGGCGTCGGCCGAAGATGAGCAGTTTAACGTCAAGGCCCGCTCTGCCTGTGGTCTCAGACAGAACTACATCGTTTTCAACCCTCTTATATGCTTAAAATATGACATTGAAAAACGTAAAACGGGTCAGGACGGATGAAAAGGATAGCTCTGTGAAGTTAGTATAAGGGAACGCAAGACAAGCCATCGGGGCCCTTTTATGAATCAGCGGCGAAATGGCGGTTATATAGTGCCCGGTAGCGACAGTGCCAGCTAAGAACCCAATACGAGTCCCGACGTGGAAGCCCTCGAAAGGACGCCTAACAGATACGCAAGATAGATTTGAAGTGGGCCCTGCATGACATCAAGACCCGCTACGTAGCTGCAGGATTGGAAGAGAACCTTGCCCGTGATGAAGTATGAGTCTCCAGTCGTTGTGCGTAGTCGGTTTCTCATCGGTTGAGTCGCTGGTGCAGCGGCGCCCAAACTGGTTGATAAGTTCGGCTCCCGCTCCGCTATGTTGAACGATGCTTGGGCGAACTCAGGGACTGGGCTCAAAATATTTTGTTTTCCGACATGTAGGAAATGGTGTTCTTTGTTTTTCTAGCTATTTTGCTCGGTGTGCTTTTTGTGATATTTTAGCCCCAATCTATATCTTCAACTTATGAGCTATGATACTTTGACAAAAATCAGCATATAAGTTTAAGTTAGTTTCGCAATCGTCAAGTGAGAGATGAATACTGCAAGTGACAGGTTTCTCAAAGCAAGAGTTCAAGCTTACGTAATGTGCTGCGATCTTGCTTTCATATGCATCTGTCGTAGGTTGTGCATGTCATGAGTAGTTTCTACTTTTGTGGTTTTAGTTGCATGTCGCGTATTTTCGCTATGGGAAACCATGCATCATGCGCATTTGCACCGCAAATAAACGTATTACACCCATATTCTACGTATTTTCATTTAAAAAACTGGCTTATATTGATACATTTATCACCTATACGCCTAACCCACAGCACAAAGTCCATAGTCCGTCTACCCATAATGTAGTCCATAACGCTCTTACCGATGGCAAATCACAGGATTGAACGCATTTGTTTCGCTATAGCACACATCAAATAATAACACTCCGCTCCTAGGCCTATTCTGCTTAATTTCGGAACATACATTTATTTCCTCAAATGTGGCTCGAACTGCTCGCCATTCAACAGCTGGGAAATTTTGTCAGTGAAAAAGACGTGTGATGTACACTAAGGTAATAGTTCTTGGCGCAAACTTCGGTGTAATTTCCTCTCGTCAATTGACAGTCATTAGAGCATTCAGCAGGGAACCGCGCGTCTACTTAATTTCTGGTGAGAATGCACCGGGAAATAAGCTTTAATTGTTTCTGATGAGCACTCTGTAAGCCTCATAGGACAGAAAGTTAGCCCAGGTTAAAGTCGGAGTTTGCTGAGCGCCTTACGAACTTCGTCATTAGCAGCTGTACGTTTGACACGAAGCTGTAGCTGCTGAATTTGTGGAGATGCTCATCAGGCGGTCACGTGGCCATACGCTTCCCGTTTCACGTCTTCAGATACGAATACAGACGCACGCTTTTATCAAGACAACGCAAAATTAACTTTTGACTATTTAAACCATAATCTCGTCGAAAAATAAGCCATGTTAAGTGTGCTATTATCACAAGATGTACCAGCTCAAAGATGCTTTGTGGCATACGAGTCATATTCGCATTAAATGCAGCATAGCCGAGAAGAACATCATACACTAGCCTGGTGCAGACGCCACATCGGAGGAGGGCCGCCTCAGGGCATCTTGTTCATGCCTGGTCAGCAGCGCTCATATACCCTTTGTGTGCAGGCACATTGCGTACCCACGGCCGCATGGGCCCAGGGGAAGTGGCTGGGGTAGGTTGGCAGCATGCAATGGCTTGCTGGCGAACGAAATAAAGATGCTTATCATGTACTTGAAAGCGATACCGCATGCAGCGTGTGTAATGCTGCTTTCATGTCCCGAGTAAGGTTTCGCTGGCCCTGCTCATTTTCCCCAGCTGCATTTCAAATCTCCCGTGTTATCGTTCTAAAACTTAGTTGGTTTGATTCTGTATCGATTTCTCATAGCTTGTTACGGAGCCTCCCCACAAGGCGCAGACACGACACCAGGTGGGCATGTTTTTTGAAAGCACGGTAGTTCAAATCGATGATTGATTTGAACAACGTGGCGCCACCGTTAGTGTGCTATGCCTGATTGGCGTGCTTTAGTGAAGGCACATTTCTTCGCTCAAGTGACGCTTCAGCCAACAGTACAGGTGCAAGCAAACGGCTCGCTATGCTAAGATATGATAACATGACGTGAATAAACAAAGCTCAATTGTGGTGAATACCTGGAGGACTGGGATGCTCCCAGACCCCCATGCTTACTTTTTTGGAAGTATGAAACCGCACGGAATGGTTTGCAAGTTGGTGTGTTGGTTTGCAAATGTGCATCATGGACTGGAGTACATATCGGTTGAAGAAAACATACGGGTCTTCAAAAAATAAACAAATCTCAATTGTGGCGAATACCTGGAGGACTGGGATGCTCCCAGACCCACATGCTTACTTTTTTGGAAGTATGAAACCGCACGGAATGGTTTGCAAGTTGGTGTGTTGGTTTGCAAATGTGCATCATGGACTGGAGTACATATCGGTTGAAGAAAACATACGGTTCTTCGAAACGGCAAGGAATGCGTTATTTCTATGGTGGCAGTATCGGTAGCCGGTATTTGATACCTTTTTTTACTTCCGACTTGCTAGAGTAATTTCGGCGTACCTTTCTTCTTCATAGACCAGTTTCACAAAACCTCTGACCTTTTTTTCCCCAGAGGAAATCGTAAACCGCCAGGCCAGTGAGATTTCCATGCCGCGCTGTCTCGTCTCCAATAGCAACAACGCCGTCCTAGCCTGCTGACAAGATTCTCGTGTTCGTCAACGCTTTCAAATAGTCTTGGAATGTTGCTACACTGGCACAAAAAGCTGTTGCTATGTATGATTTTTCCCTATAGAACAGTTTAATGTCCGATGAATTAGTATTCGCAGTAGTGACACTTAAAGGGAATGTTCCACATTTGAAGATAATGAGATAAGCTTTAGATATGACGGGAAAAGCTCACTTCTAATTGTTGATAAACTTTCAAGCTTAAAAAAACCACCTTAAGTGGCAAAATTTCAAAGTTCATAAAAAATGCGCCTCATTTCGTCATTGTTTGATGGCGTCACGGAATGGCATTGTGACGACAGCAATACCTGGCAGCATCTGGCAACCAGACGTAAAGCATATCTCGAAACGCACGAAAGCTGACGCCGACAAGACATTCCCGCCGCGGGCGCTGTGTTGAGTGGCGGGTTAATGAATGGCTTGTCTGTGGATTATTTTTGTTTCGGTACTGGTCGTAAGAGAACCTTTGGTGGGCTGGTTGATGTACGCAACATAGCGATCGCCATTTTTTAGGGAAAATTATTAATATCAAAGCACGATATGCTGTGAAGACTGTCATGAATCCCATACCGAAACCTGCCAAGGACTGTTAAGTATGGGAATACTGTATTGTCGACTTATCATTACCTACAGTGCTGTGGTCCTGACCTTGATATCATGTGGTGTGCACAGTAGTTGCTCTCTTTACTTTTTTGTAACTGGAAATGCAATTGCACGCAAAAATTAATAAATCTATAACGTTGCTATGAATTGATTGCCAAAACATTGCCGTTTCTATGGTAAAGATGGTAAGGTTGAGCTACCATTTTTTCCCTAGGATCATTTATGCAATCGCTAGTTAACCCTAATATAACCATTCTGGTGCAACAGCATTCTCACTGTTGATAGCCCTTTGGCGTTGTTAAATCAGTTGTTTCCAGTTATTCATAAATTATAAGCTACTGTCTCATGGGGTCGACATAGAGTAGTAAGCAATGTGGTCCATGGTGTAATGGCACGGGTCAACAGTGTCATCGTGGCCCTACCTCAGCGCTGTACTGTCGCATGGTATAATGAAAAATGGCATGATTTTTGTATTGCAATCCCTGCTACTTCCATAATAAATTTCATCATGAAAAGATGGGTCAAGCATGCATTCCTGTATTAACTCCCCATCTGACATATGACTGACCAAAAACACGTGATACAAGATACAATTCACTTCCAGCAATGCAAACAACCAATCAGTGACATCACTTGCTCAGCCTGTTTAGTAAATCCACAAAACATGGGTGACAAAGATACAAACGCGTCTTCTGCTTCCAAAGCCATGCAACATGCTGCAGCCATCAGGCTGCTTCACTTAAAAATGTTGTTCACACAAGTAGAACAATACAAATGTATAACACATGCATAGTAAGAGAATATTACATGTCAGATGACACTGCAAACTTGCTGACCTTGCACAACTCTAGGGACATGACAAGTGCATGTAGTTATGGTTAGATGGGCGAAACGCAAGGAAGCGATAAAGCTGCTGATGCACACAGTGCTCACGATAAAAATGTTATAAGTGCTATCCATGAAATCTACAGCAATGCTTCTCCACCTTTCCCAACACCCAGCATCTCTGAAGTTGCGGTGACTATGACATTGATGACTCGCAAACAATACTTGTCTGCATATAAGCTTCAGAATGCGTAAGGGAAAGACAATTCTGCAAAGCTGTATCATGTGAGCTGGTACCAAGCATGTGCATTAATGAGCTGTGCAGACCAGCCCCTACTGCTAAAATGAATTGTTGACATAATGACATGCAATGGATTAATCGCATGTTTAATGCTTTAATACTTTCAAAATGTTCGCAAGATCAAAATGAAGTAGCAAATTGCCCTTGCACACACCTGCAACGTAGGTGCTAGTGTTTTTCAGTTTACGAGCATCACTACATTGTCTTGTTCAAACATGAACATAGAGATAGAGGCAGGTATCGATACATTACATTTTATTGGGAGTCAGTAGACTTAAAGAATAACCGAACAATGCTCTCTCTGAGAAGTACAAATCTCGCACGCACACTCCCCATTGCATCAATGCCAATACAAGCCACTGGCACGCACCACCAGTGATCACACCCATTTCAAGCCCCTGATTCACGCTCTTTTGTAAGATAAGTGTGATTCCATACTTGTCCAGCTCTCAGGACTATCAAATTGCAGATTTTTTTCACAATTTCCGCACAGGTTTATGGCCATAACACCGCATCCTACCGTGAGCTGCCTTCAAAACAAAGTCCCAACGGGACTTATGGTAATGCAGCTTAAGAGGATTTTTTGTTAGAGATTTAAATTTGTCGTGCAGCATGTGTGAAATATTTAGCAATATATATATATATATATATATATATATATATATGTATATATATATGTATATATATATATATATATATATATATATATATATATATAATAACTCTAATGTTTCCCTCATTTCATAATGTCCAGCTAACCCATAAATCCGTGCAAGATTCTTCGCTCCGGTGCACACGGCGCCAACCGAACTGTCAATAAGAAATACGTGAGTAGAAGAAAAAACGCCAGCAGGAGAAAAAAGACAGATTTGCCGTCGCGTCTTCTTTTTTTAAAACATTCGGGAGAGCGCCATTCCTTTTTCGGTGACCTATTTTTTGCAGACGGTGGCGTTCTTTTTTATAACTTTGGTCCATTACCTAGATATGAGGAAAAACGCCCCGTTGACGAGGAGTGCCGCACAACCCGAAAGTGCTTGCGCTTACACTCGCGACACGCATTCAGCAGCGAAATCTTACTAACAGCCAATCACCTTTCGCAGATTGTAGCATATGTGCCGCATCATCGCTTTTGCGAATGTACCAGCGGCCATGCTGTGTTGACGATCAGCAGAAAACAGCCTGTAATATCACGGCGATCGTATGACGTATCTATGACATCATCATTACGGAGATGGCTTTGAAATAGTCCCTCAATAAACCTCTTGCCACTTTTGCGGGCGTGTAACTCAAAAACCAGATGGCTTTAGATCTTAAAAAGGGTATGGCCATGATCTGCATCAAAAGGTCCTTAAGACGACTATTTCAGTTCAAAGCCCCATATAAAGGTGGAACATTCCCTTCAAGTAATTATTTCGTTAGATGCAGACACAAGGTGCAGTCTTACTGCACATAGAACATGAAAGTAAACAGACTACGTCGGGGCGCGCAGGTGTGCAACATCTCTGCTCTCTAGCGACGTCGCGCACCCTAATGAAGTACGAAATTTTCTTTACCGCAAGACGGCGGGCGGCAAGGCAGTATTACTGAAGACGGCTTTCGGAGACTTGTAAGTGGTGGATGCTTTCATCCCGATTGCACAAAATATAAGCACGTGCGTTATTCTTGTGCATTGGTTTTAAAGATACAACATTTTTATGCCTCTCATCGGTGTAATCGATGCTCGCGACTTGCCAGTCATAATCGTGCTAGCACCCATGCGCAGATCAAAGACGTTCATAATTTCAGTTCACATGGAATGAACGCAAGCGACACCTATTGTTTCTAACCAAACTGCGAGACTTGTACGGGTGATGCCGCTGCTGTCATTCATGTGGTCTCAAATGCGCGCCCTGTCAAGCAGACAATTGCATACCGATACCGGCATGCCTAACAATGCAGCCAGGCGGTATCTGCACATATTTTGAAAGGATCCATCCAGGCTAACTCTTGGTCTCAATGTTGTTTTTCTCTTTGGAGGGTGTTGGCGTCGGCTTCTCCACGAGCCCTAGTGTTACGGATGAAAGCTTCTCATTCGTTTTTGAATTAAACCCTTATCCAGGGCTTAATTAGCTGGGCTTATGAAGTGCAATGAGCTTTTGATGGAAGAGATAACAATTCCGTAGTTTAATTTCTCATTATAAAATACATCTCACTGGCGTTCGAATACATGGCTACTCTCAAAGCTATGCAATCGCGTCCGGTGTCAGATCGTCAGGAGTCACCCCTCCGCCTAAATTTATAGCTTAAACGCTACGGAACTGGCTTTTGTAAATAGCACGGCTATATCTGAGCTACTGAAAGGGAGTGTTCCACATTTAGATGGGGGGTTGAACTAAAATGTCCATCTTGAATATCATTCGCTGTAATGCACAGCCCTGCCCTTATGAAGACCTAAACCATTCTAGTTTGGGGCTACACGCCACAAAGATGTGCATACTTTTTTGTGCATACTGTGTCAAGATCATCCAGGCATCGATGATAACTCCGCTCAAATGCTGCCATTTTATTGGCCATGCGGCGACCGAGGCCAAGCAAATATAATTGTCGAGTCGTTCATATCTGGCGTTCGTGAGCATAACTTCCAGATATAAAGGCTGTCAGCTGACTCTCAATCAAGGTCGTGCAATGTACGATGACGCAATCAAACAATGCCGTACTGATGAGCATCTTTACTAAAAATAGAAAATTTGGTGTCTAAAGCAGCCTTCTCCACTTAAAAGCATACCAATAGTTACATTTGAGCGTCTTTCATGATATCTGATGCTTGCTCCAATATCTTCCATTGCGCATAATTCCCTTTAAGTCTTTGTTTAAGCAGCGTGTTATGAAATACCAAGAGAGAAACATGGTCAGTTTTCAGCACTTTGAGAGAAGATAAGCTTTCACTTCTGGATGGTGCCAATCGGTTCCTATCTCTGTGTAAGGCTATTGAACGTCAGCCTGAGCGTCTTTTGCCAACTTATCTACTTACGTCCACCCATATGCCGTGAGTTTTCACGACCTGTTATCAAAACAGGAGTACAGATATAAAGGACCACGCGCATTCAGAAAAGAAAGACGTCCATTCGTCGCAGCAGCCTAACTGCGGCGCAGCTGGATGCTTATCTGCGCTTGAGAGGGGGGAGGGGTCTGTAATGGGGTTCGTGCGCAGGTGCTACTGCCGCTGCACGCTGATATTCGGCGCCGCCGGCTGCCGCTGTCACGCCCCCTCACAAGAGCAGATTTATGCAGCCCCCTAATAATCGACCAATACGACGAACTAAAATAATACATGCATATCCCTAAAACAGATGCATCACAACCAAATACACTTTTCACCACCGATTGGATTATTGTCACTAATATGGGCATTGTTGGCACCAGTTTAACAAAGTCGGTAATCGTCATGTCTACTTAAAATCATCAAATACGCGAACGAGATGTCCAGAAAAAGATCATCCACCAGACGGGAGGGGTTCCACCGAATAGCTGAAAGAGATCACCAAAAGAGAGCAGGAAATAGAGAACTTGTAACAGAATCTAGGATCTTCCTCTTTGCAAAAACGGTTGTGCTTTAAACCAAATTGGCATCACCTTACCAATCTTTTGGACGCAGACACCATCTTTTACATCGGTGTTGCGTTCTGAGAGAAAGCCGCCGACTCGCACTGAGTTTTGTACGTACCTAAGCGTCCAGGGGGTGGGCATGGTCACAGATGATTATCCCTCTCTAGGCCTTGCATAACCTTCGTGGCCCTCGGGACAGAGTATCACGGACCCGATTGGAGGGCCCGAATGGCTGGCCTGAGGATGACCTCGGGCCAAAGGCCTGGCCCTCATAGGTCGGCCAAAGGGATTCGTTGCGCTATCGGGGGTCCCGTGACGACGAGCGCCTCTGTGTATGTCCGAGACCACCAGTGCTGAACAGTTGACTCTGAGCCGGCTTGGGACTTAGGGGCCCATTACACAGCAGGGGCAAACCCCCGGGTCCGCGATTGTTTCTGAACACCTCCTGCGTTGGCCCGGGCTCCTGAAAAAGGTAGCTCCCTGTATCAAGGCACAGCGTGCTTAACAGGGGGCCCTGTATCCGTAAGAGGCTTCTAGCCGACCAGGCGCCGTTTTGCCCAAGAGGAATAGAACGCGGCACTGAATGTCAGAAAGCCACTTGCGTTAGTCAGGGTCCTCTTGCCTAACATTGAATGGAAATGTAAGAACTGACAATGGAATGGATGTAAATATGGGAACTGACAGCAAAATGATCCAGAATGAGACAACGAAATGGTCCTGCCGACCATGGGCTCCATTATCAGACCCTTTACGGCCCCCGGGCCCAGGCCCTGAAGCGGACCCGGCGCCCTGTTTGAGCTGGTGACCCGATAATCCTCACTATCCATATTGTAGTCGATGTACGTGCTTGGGTAGCATGCGTGCGGTCGATGTACGTGCTTGGGTAGCATGCTTCAGTTTTGTCGTAATTTCGTTCAAAGCCTTTTTGATCCGCTGATATTAAGATCACAGTCAACACAAAGCAGGCTTGTCGTGTGTGTCCTGACTCCACCTTCCTATCGGGAAATTTCAGTCCTACGGCAAAACTATAGGGAACAAGTTTAATCTGCGGTGATGCTTGGCACAGTCCTCTCCCAATGAACACCTTGAAATTAACAGCGGCCGTCGCCGGCCGCAAGTCATCCAAGTTAGAAGTCAAATAGCGGGTGCATACAGGCGCAACCAAAAGAGAATGGAGAGGCCCTCCTTATCCCACCACTATCACACCAACGTTGTGCCTTTTATTGAGACGGTAGGTGGTGTAGTCAGGCAGGCATCATGAATGGCTGTCTTCCTGTACATGGTTGTGCGTCCTTGAAAGGAATGTTCCAAATTTAGCTGAGGTTTTGAACTGAATTAGCCTTATTGAAGACCTTTCGGTGCTGTTTACAGCCCTACCCTTTCTTAGCCCTAATCTCCTTTAGTTTCTGAGCTACACGTCAACGAACGTGGGGAAAGACATATTGGGATGAGTATTTCAAAGCTTCTTTAGTATTCATGACGTCATAATTACGCCATTCAAATCCTGCCATTTCACAAGCCATGCGGCGATCAAGTCCAAGCGAAATGCAGTTGTCGAGGTGGTCATGCCTGGCGTTTATGAGCACGATTTCAGATATAACGGACGTCAATTGGTTCTCATGCAATGTTGTTGTAAGGTACGGTGACGTTATCAAACCATGACGCATTGAGAAGCATATTTACTAAACAGAGTAGTGTGCCGTGTATAGCAGTTTTTTTCCACTAAAAAAGTATACAAAAAGTTTTAAGTTAGCTTGTTTCATCATTTCTGATGCTCGCTTCAATATCTTCAAATGTGGAACATTCCCTTTAGCCACGGTACCATATTGCCACCGTTTAGCGCATCACAATATTTAAACGGGGCAAACATGAAACCCGATGCATTGAGCAACAATAGTCGTTCGGGATCCCATGGTACGTCTCAATCGGCGGGGATCCCACGCGACCGGTGAATTACATTTGCAAAGACCCGCTGGATACGAACCCTGGGACCACATTGCCCTCTTGCTTAACTAATCCACTCATGACTTCTTTATATACTACCAGACTTCACCCATTCGGCGTGCCATCACGTTCACTCGAAGCATAAACATCCCCTAGCGCTCGCGTCACCCCGCTTTTGCCCCGCTTTGCCCCTGTTTCCATCGCCTTGACACTATAATTGGCACGTCTGTGTGAATCTTCGTTTAACCAGACTAACTTTGTTTAACGCATTTCAAGTATCCAAGGTCATGTTTATTCCCCTTTTAAAGATGAGGGCAATTTATTGGTAACATATCAAACCTTTTTTGACAACATATCAGGCGATCAGCTTGGCACTGACACGGCTGCTGGGCCAGCATCCGGTGTACCAAGGTTGGACGACGACTCGTTTCCTCGTCTGTGTTTTAGTGCGACGGTCCCTTATTTGGACGACGCTCCCCCGCGTCCCGTCCACGCTCAGGCGGCGCGCCGCCCCCTCGGCCACGTCCACCACGCGCAGCTTCCCACTGCTGCACACGCGCTTTAGGCGGCGCCCCGTCCAGTACGAATGCGACGCCTCCGGCGCTCCTGTGCCCTCGCCTCTCGCCTACCAGAGTGAGCTTTGCATGGCACCACTCCACAGCGCTTTTCTCAGGGGTCTGGAGGAAGACAGCCCACCTGATGGGACGGTGGAGCCCACTGGCAGACAGCGAACGTCCGGCATGACCTGCGCTGACGCCATATGGCTTTTCTCAGAGGCCTGGAGGAAGACAGCCCACCTGATGGGACGGTGGAGCCCACTGGCAGACAGCGAACGTCCGGAATGACCCGCGCTGACGCCATGTGGCTTCACGGCCGGCGCACCCTGGAGACTCGGCCTGACCGGCCTGCCCGTCGATTTAGTCCCTTGACGCGCTTCCTTTAAGCGTCGATAGAGGGATTTCTGTCCGTGCCAAAAATCTCACCCCCCAGGGCGGGGTTTTTCCTATAAGCGTCGATGGCGGGATCTCTATCCGTGTCGAAAATCCCGCCCCCAGAGGGCTGGCACACACCACGTCGGAAGAGAACGAGCCGTGTTCTGATCTCTCCCGCGGCGTTACACCGTGGCCTTCACCTCCTTATGCCGTCACGCCTGAGGTCGAATGAGGGGCAAACGAACGGGTCGACCGTCTCCTGGTCCCAAAAAGAACGGAGCCATGCCATGGATTCGTGTCGCGCTGTCCATTAAAGACATTTATCAGCGTAAGACCAGAACTGCCGTCGTCAGGCCTCTTCTCACTCCTGGCCGTAGTTGAGCTGTAGTGCTCGGGTGCGTTCCGCGCTATTATTTTTTGTGACCATTGCCGTTACTGTGCAATTCGTCCCTCACTAAACGGGCAGCAGGATGCGAATCGGCAAAGGGATCCGTCAGTCTGGCCGAAGCTTTGCGAGCTGGAGCTAGCTGGAGCAACGAAAAAAGGCAGGAAACGTAATTGTACACAAAACCCGCATACGCGGGCTGGACGTGGTTTAGATGAGAGTTGAGCTGGATGGGCCTTAGCTGAGAATTCTACCGTCCCTGATCACCGGGAAAAATTAGGGAAACGAGAAACAGACAAGTCGACGAGCTGACAAATACACTGACGTTTCAGCCCAAGAAAACTGTCATGGATTTGCGGACGTGGCCGTACGCCGCACCCGGCCGCGACGCGGGATCGATGAGGGTCGTGAAGAGCCGATGAGTCTCCACATCGCCGCCTCTAACAGCTAAATCAATATAGCCTCGGCGGAGGCTAATGAACGAGCCGCCACGCCCAAGCGCGCGTCATCAGCCTCGGTCACCACGTTCACCCACGCCGGGTGCGACTGCCCTGTCGTCGCCTGACTACATAACCTGAAGCCCCGCTTCAACGCTAAACACGTAAAACGCGTCTCGTCACCTGTATTTACGAAATCATACGTATTATGCACACCGCACATTCCCACCATTGACTACAGTCAAACATATTTTCCACACAAGCATGCTTCTCTGGCCTCTGTTCCCCTCTCCATGCGCTATAGTTCACCGCTACACGCGGGTCAATGCTAACGCTGCGTGACATATCACCCCCTCCCCCCCCATTGATCAATTAAAGGATCACACCTCTCGCCGGTTTAAGCTTCAGAATTTCTCGAAACTGGGTCGGCCCGCCCTCGTTTTCGGCCTGATCCTATAGTTTGGTCGGGATGCTCAGTTCGTCCAATATGTTACCAGGCCGGTTTGCCTTACCGCCAGGGCTCCGCCCCCGACGTGCCCTCGGGGCCGGAGCTCGAGCGCCGCGTCCCCGGCGGCGGTGCAAGGCCCACCCGCTCTCTTCCTGCCTCGCCTCGGGCGGGCTGTGCGCGGCCGCGTGTTGCTGTACCCCATTAGCTAGTGGTTTTTATTGGCGAAATACATCAAGATAAACTTGGAAGTTCTAGGTGGCTGGGATTCACCAATAATACTGCCAGAGTGCTGCCAACTTATACAGTGATAACTGGAATAAATGCAAAGACATACTCGTTGGCATGCATGAAATGGCGTGTTCCACATTCTACGGGGTTTTGAACTGAAATTGCCACCTTGACGATGATCCGGTGCAGTCCACGGCCCTGACCTTCCTAAGACTTAAACCCGTCAAATTTCTGAGGTGCACGCGTGCGAAGACGTGGAGACTATTTCAGGGAGAGTTTTCCAAGGTTACCTTGGTATTCATGACGTCATAATAACGTCACTGAAATCCTGTAAATTCCATAAGCCATGGGGTAACCAAAGCCAAGGAAATATAATGGTCGATTCTTTCATATCTGGCTTTTATGGCACGATTTCCAGGTATAGCGGCTGTCAGATGGCTCTCAATCAACGTTATGGAAGATGCAATAACGTTTTCAAACAATGACGTTGAGGAACATATTTACTGAACATAGAAATTGCGCTGTATGGAGCATTTTGTCCGCTTAAAAGAATACCAATAGTTATAAGTGAGCTTATTTCGTCATATCTAATGGCTGCTTCAATATCTTGAAATTTTAAGCATTCCCTTTAATAGTTCCTTATAGTCAAGCATTTCTAACACCTGAGGATGCAAAATGTCATGCAGGGGCATGTTTGGAAACAATCAAAATGATGCGGCTGTGTGTTGTGGATGGGAACAACGCTAAACATGATTGTACGCGTCTGTGAGGAGGTGGAAGGAGTCCTCATATTTCCCTGCACCCAGCCCTCGTGCGGGCGGCAACTTATCCCTCCCCCCCCCCCCCCCCCGCCTTCCGGCCGGGCGACGCACGCCGTGTTTCTCCCACGGATTGGGTCAGAAACGGGCACCACTTTGTTGTTGCAGGCCGATCGGCTGAAGCGTCTGACGGATCCGCATTTGACTCCCAGGCCCGCTCGGTCTAATAGTTATACTTAGTTTGGGGGGGGGGGGGGGGTAGTTCATGGCCGCGCCGGCCTGCCTGCCATCCCACGCCCGGCCGGGAAACTCCCCAGATACTGGACCGCGCTAAATGGAAAGCGCCAAGATGTATGTCGACACAGCTAGAGTCGATACGGCAGAGCACTTTGCAGCAGAAGCCGTTCAAATAATGCGTCGAAAAGGAGGTAAAGTTTCGGCTAGTTTACTGTCAAATGCAGGCGATTCCACTCCATTGTGGCCCAACACGAAACTCCCTCTGACTGATCATCAGCTTAGTCGTTGGTACGCGGCCACGGACGGCTCTCCTGCCGAGAAGACGGCAGAGGATCTGGGGACAGCGCGCGGAGGGGAGGTGGGGCATGCTCGTGGTATGCCGCTTATGAGTCTTTACAAGGCATTACCCGTCCAGCCAGCTCGTTAGTCCGCCGCCATCCCGGAGACTGCAGTGTCTTGGTGATGCCCTGTTTGTGCCCGGTGTGGGTACACACATTTTTGCGGCAGTTCACAAGACTGCACGCTTTTGAGCTGACATTTACTTGCAACACTTTGCACATACAGACAGTGCGAGACATGGGCGAAGGTATACGTTTGTTCTAAAAATAACAGCTTGCATTCGTACGACAACGCCAAAAACGACGCATATACCCAAGGTTGTCATTCAATTTTGACGACTTGGGATGGATGCCCTGTTACGAGAGTTACTGATCTATTATGGATAAAACAAATGTGATGCTTTGAGAGAAACAATGCTACAAACGTATTACTGTCATGAAATAAAAAAAAACACTCAGCCACTTTGACATTTGTCGAGTTCCAATAGCTATGAAATCCGCTTTTTCCGGGCTCATTTTGAGCACACCGGCCTGCCACCAATCCTGATGGCGCCAACAGCCGTCAATCCGCCGTTCATGCAGATCGCGACGGCGTCTGTGACGTGAGCGTCGCTCGCCACCGGAGCGAGCGGTTAGCGAGCCGTGAGCGCCGGTTGCGGCAGTGTCGGCCCATCCAGCGCCTCCCAGCCATCCCTGCAGAGCATGGTATCGGCACCCGGATCGATGGAGCAATGCAGTGGCTGCCAGGTCCTCAGCGGCACGTCCAGTGGCTCCCAGGTCATCAGCGACAGGTCCAGTGGCTCTCAGGCCATCAGCGGCAGGTCCAGTGTCTCCCAAGCCATCAGCGGCAGGTCCAGTGGCTCCCAGGCCATCAGCGGCAGGTCCAGTGGTTCCCAGGCCATCAGCGGCATGCTCATTGTCTCTCAGGCCATCAGCAGCGGGTCTGGGCAGACCCCGGGCCCGGTCTGCGCGGCTCGCGCAGCCTGTTCTGCGCCACTGCCGTTGACGACGGACTGACGCTATTCGCGTCGGGTGTCAGCTGCCTCGGTGGGAAAGCAAAGGCTCAGGCAGGGATTGGGGATCTTGACTACAAGTCCCTGCTCGTGGATGCGCCATCACGCACCACTTAAGTGGCGATCCGGCGATCATTGCCAGTTCCACTGAATCAGCTTTATCATGCGATTTGTTATAACAAGAACACTGCGACGTAGGGTCGGGGAAAAAGTAGAGACTTACAGTCAAAGTGCCTATCCAGGGAAGAGTGCGATGCAAAAGAAGAGCGGGTGATTGCCGAAAAGAAGAGGACGCGCCGACGCCGCCGACTGCCCACAGTACGAGATGAGTTGGACCAGCCGCTGAGCGCCGCCTTCGAGCCGCCCGAGACTGAGTCGTCACTTTACAAACGCTAAGTGATGGTTCAACTTGTCCGCTAAGATTTACGCAAACCGCGCGTTGTTCTGTTCAGGACGCTTGAAAGACAAACCTGTCGCTTTTCATTTTTTTGGGCAAAAGCCACGTCCGTGTTTGCAGGTCACCTGGTCACACCGTTGGTGGATCACGTCTAGCAGCAACATTAAAGGAAGCGTCTTACCATTTTTTTGCACTTTTCACTTGATGTTCTGTGAGACGAGTGCGATGCAGTCAGCAATACCAGTCTTTGCGAAATTCTTCAGAATAGCTGAACATTTTGATTTTATGCAGCCGACGCTGTGGTAGAAACTTTATTTGACTATCTGCGCCCCCCTATGAACTAATACATTTTAGTTATCTTGTTTTTCCACCCTAAATCGCATGCAATGTTAAAACACGCCTATGTGTTAAAAGGTTTGTGTAACAAATGTTACAAAGCTTGAGACACTGCTCACACAAACATACATATGCGAACATGAAGATACATCCCGCGGATTCAATAAACGTTATCCCATGACTTTGATTACTCCCAAATTGCGTTTACCACAGTGGCTCTTTTCGAGATGTACTTCGCTTCTGAAAAGGGGAGCATCACATGATCCACGTGACGCACTGGTTCAAACTTCAACCAATGCCCTGCGTGGTGGCAAGCCTCTTCCCGCTAGGCCAATCACAAACGTTCTTTCATATGCACCAGCAGAGGTGCGCGCAGCGTATGTCAACATGACTGCGGTCGCGATTGCAGGGAAGAAGCATGTTGCTGTTAAAAACCGTGAACAGCGTAAATTGGGCTAAAAAATTAGTTAAATCGATTTCCTCTTGATGTTTTTTTTACGATTGCCGCGGAGCTTGCGGTGCTGCGGTGGTTTCCTCCAGTGCTATTGTGAGACGTAACTGCCACGAGGTTTTAATGATGTGCTTTTGAAATATGCCCCAAAGGTTGGTTCAAGAAAACTCCCTCCCCTTAAGCGAAGCCAATTTTCAGCCCCTGTCACGCGCTGAAACTGCCTTGAGCTGTGGCTGGACTGGCGGGCAGGGTCATGAGAAGACTATCAACTTTAACAACTTTTGGGATTGGATTTCACGCGTTGCGCCTCACATTGCGGAGAACGGACTGGATATTTATTTGTCCCCCTTTGAAAATGACGCATGCTCTTCTGGAGGCGCTGCCACTGAGCGTCTCCGCAAGATGGTATGCGAAGCTTCTACGTGACCAGGAATAATATTGCTATGAGCTTTGGAAGGAGAGAACACATCAATGAAAGCGGGCCTCAGGTTACATGAGTGACGTGTTTAAACATGATGGGGCCAAAACAAAACACGTTAGAAGTCCGGCCGATAGCTCAGTTGGTTAACGCGTCTGCCTTCAAATCCACCTACACGCTGTTGGGGGAGGGGTCAAGTCCTGTAAACGCTCGCTACTTGTCCTTGGAAGGTATGGTGTGCAGCCGGTGGCAGCAGCCGCGCTGGTCAGGTGAGGCCAGATGGCAGGAGGGGCCGTGCCCTGCGTTACCAGTGTACCGGCGAAAAGTCGACTCGCAGAGTACCGATCGCTATTTTATCGACTGCTTCATGGCGACTTTCATATTGGCGACGTGTAAAATAATTGACGTGCCAAAAAAGTCGAATCTGCGTGGTGAACTGCAACATGGCAACATACTGAAGTGGCGAACTGCTAAAAGGCGAGTTACGAAATTGCGACATACCAAAAAGTCAACATGCGAAATGGCGCACTACAAACTTGCGGCACGTCATGAGGCCGATATGCCAAATTGACAAACGGCTACGTTACGTTCCATGAGCTGACATGACTACTAGCGGCGCCGCGGCCGACCCTGGTGGCAGGATATTGAACTAGTGTGTTTACCGCAGTGTTGTCTCAGGAGTAAAATTTTGCGTGGATGTCACGGGTGTCACCTGCGCGCAGGACGTCCGTGATATGACATGCGCGTATTCTGTCCTTGTCAGTGACGGGACAATTGTGCGCAGGTCGACGCTTGTCTACAAGTTTTAACATTCATGCATAAGTGTAGAAATGTATACGCGTGAATGGTTTTACGCATAAGCATAAAAAAGTTCAGGTGTAAATGTGTTTGCGCATAAACGTATGTATTGATATGAGCTGCTTCACTACAAGGATAACGGGGCCCTGGTATCAGCAGCTGATTCAGCAGAACCAGAGAATGCAAAAATTAAAATATGTACGGCATAGTCACTGCACTTTGCTGCCCCCCCCCCCCCCCCTTTGCACGCCGTGTTAGAATCTGGTCACGGCGCCGCGCCTGTCTGCGCAGAAAATTGAAGGTCTTATTTCATCAATACGGCGCTCAGAATATAGCAAGTGTAACTCAGCACAACCGTAGAATCAACAGACATAGCAAAAATCCAAGTTCTGAACGAAAACCAGTAAAAATAACGAGGTTTCTTTATTGCACACAAATCTGAAGGCCAACCATAACAGAAGGCGGCGGTGCCGCCGACACCACGACGACCCGCCTACACGCGAGGGCGACACCACGGCTTCGGTGGCTGTCCAGCCCGGTCGCACCATCTTCCATGCGGCTGGGTCACTGGCCGCGTCTCCGTAGAGGCAGCGCTTCCTCGCAGCGTTCTAGAAAGTCTGCCTGCGATGTGCAGCCGCCACGGCACACTCATGCATTGGACGCGCCCTGCTTTGACCCACAGAGCAGGTGATTCAGGACCCTTGCTCGCCTCAGAAGGATCTGCTTTGGGGCCTGTTTGAAGTTTGTTGCACTGAAGTACGTTGAGGTCACGAAATGAGTTAGGTTTTATTCATTTTGTTGTTCAAAGACACCTAGGCGACCCACACGTGAATTAATTTCATGACAGTGGTGGCCAAGAATATGGAGATAGGGCGTAAGGGCTCCAGTTCTGCGCTTACGCCACATGGTCGCTACCAGCTCATACCCATGTTCTCTCTACTTTTCTTTCATCACATCATCCTGCATCACATACTCCTTGTCCTTTCTCATCCTCCTCACCCTTACAGTGCACTCAGAAGGCACTACTTCACTGGTATCTCCCACTGCACTAACACAACGCACACGCCATCCTCGCTGGTGTGTCTCACTATTCTTTGGGACAGTGTCCACACTTTTGCCCACAAAGTAGTGAAGGTCTTTAAACAGAACTGGCACACTGACAGTACACCTTGCTTTTTGCCGAACAGGAAAACGAAGAGCCTTGAAGATCTTGGTGTTTAAAGGCTGGGCAACAAGAGCAAGAGATGATTTGATAACTGTATTCCGAGGTGTCCCATAGAACTTCTGGGTGCTGATGCTCTTCATCTGAAAAGGATGGAAAATGGGTCAGGAAAAAACAAGCATTAAGTGAACATCACTCAGTCACTCTGTACCACATGAGCTGTGAGATGAAAATGGTAGTCATGTTTATGGTCATGCAGGAAAGCAACTGAAATGCAGTGGAACATGCAATTGACTTGGCATTATGCTCTGTCCATTATAACATCATTGAAAAGAATGAAATTAATAAAATTGAAGGAATTAAAAAATGAAGTGTTTGTGATCGATAAAATCCAACAGAGTGAAAACTGGAAATGTCACGACACACGGTGATACTTTTGCCATGATACACACGACACCTGCTTTTAATTTTGTCTTTAAAAAACTGGGAAGTTCCCATGGATAATCAAATACCAACATAGGTTTGTGTACTGGCCAGAAGAAATGTAGCATTCGGTTGGGTTGGGAAATGTAAGCCTGACACAAGGCTCGGAAACATGATCATTACAAGGACATTCAGTGGGCAATACTCCCTCGAAAGAGACCAAATTCATCCTACTGCAATGTAGCATGCAGCCAAATGTCAACATACATTGTACAGCGGTACCAAAGGTGCTCAAATGAGTAAGGCCTTGTCAAACAGCTGAATGAGGTCAACAATGCAGTCAGCAAAAGGCATCCGCTGAATGGCATGGAGGTAAGATCGATGTGCAGACTGTTTGGCGCATGGGTGCGCCATCATAGCCCAGACCACGCTGGGCTGAAGTTCCTGATGTTTTGTTTGCATATGATCACCATCAGAGCATTATGATTTCTTCAGTATTTCTATCAGACTTACTTACTTCCCTCATGGCGAGGTCAGAATTCTGAGGGCTTTTGTAGGTGTTGATACCATGGGAAACTTGTGCTAGAAACCTTAGGCTGCATAGTATTGATACTTTTGTCAAACCTGTTAAAAACACTTCCATGCAGTATGCCAAGTTCTAATTCATGAACATTCATTGCTTGATGGAGGCCATTAACAATGAACAGGCAACAGCTGAATCCCAGTCATTGCTCCAGCATATAAGTGCGCTGCTTCTGAAGCCAGAAATCAGGTTCAAAAGGATTCAGATGTGTAGACCCTAGAACAATATACAAGATCAATTTAGTTTTAGACGTGGGCATGACCAGAAAGTGCTGGAATATAGATTGTTGCCATGTGTGTTGGCATTATGATCAGGTGATATATGTTGCGAATCAGACATTGCTAGCCTTTATGGTGTAAGCAAATGAACCACTCTCAATGTATGCACATGTTTGTTAATGCAGGCATACAGATATGCTTTTAGGTGTGAGATCCAATTGATGCTAAAAAGAAAATCTCAATTTTGTTTTGTTCGCAAAGTCCTTGGTTCATCAAACTAACTGATCTAACCTCATGCAATTCCACGGTAAGTATACCATGCTTTCACTCGTGAAAAAATGACGAGGAGGATTGGATGATGCATCAGGGTATTGAAGCAGCATTCATGTGTGAAACAATACGCACCTTTCACCCATCTTCGCCAGACACGTCCTTCCTTGCTGCTGAAAATCCATGTCCACATCTCCCACGCGCGAAGCCGGAGCGGCAGCAACGTTATACAACACGCACAAAGCACCCGCCGTTTCAGCGTCAATTATTAGCAACGTCTGTCGCAGGCGCGCCATACTCGTATTAAATGCTGGGAATATATAAACGTCTTGATAACTGTTTTCTTTCCTTATGCGCCCCAATGTCCGCAGGTACACAGCGTTTGAACCGTAACGTAAATGCCGTTGAAGCGCTTAACACACGCCCGGGTAGTTGGTTGGATACCATTCTCTCGGGTGAGGAAGGGTCAATTTGACCACCCGAGACCTTGTGGAACTAAAAAAGCTAGCCACACCAAATTTACAGGGTGTGTTGACCTGTACATGAGCTCGCTTAGGTCAAAGTTTGAGGTTCTTAAGTTGTGTCCTTTGGGTCAAATAAGTTGAAAAGTCAAATTCCAGGCTGATCTCCAAGTACCCCAGAACCTAGATACCTATTCTAAGCAAAATGGCACATGCTAATTTAAGGTCGGTGATGCTATTTGACCTTTCAAAGGTCTTGGCGACCAAAACCATACAAGACTGCTTTGAGTTTTGCATTTGAATAAGCGACAAAGATTACGCTAGGCAGTATGTTCCTGAAAACAAAATGTTGACTGGAGTAGCCTAATATGATCTTTAATAGATCCAGGGAAGATGTATAATGCGGTCCCTGGTACCAATACATTCGAAATGAGCACCAGAAACTACCACTTACAGAAAGCTTTGGAGTAATAAAGCAGCTTGGTTTTGACCTCGGTCTGACCTTCATATCTGACCCAAGGTCAATAATTTTGTTTATTCAACTGCTGTGTTGCCGAAGAAAGCAGCTCAGAGATGTATGGCTTCGTCTAACACTTCGTTGCTGCGTCAGGTTGAACGATTCCCTAGAAATTTACCTCTCCAGATCCATGGCCTGACTTTGGTCTGCCGTGGGTTAGCGACGTTACAAGATACATCCAAAGTTTTGCTGCTAAACAATCCCATATTTAATTTCCTAGAGCTGCACAAAATTTGGCGCGACTTTACCGCGCCGATCGGAAACCATTCCGCAAAAACCTTCAGGGAGTCAAACTGACCCCCACTCGAGCGCGTGTTAAGAGTCATGTTTCAGCAAATTGCGACAAGGGAAACTGGCGACATGACAAAATGGCTTACAGCCAAATGGCAACATGAAAAAAACTCCAAGGCTGAACGGAATAACTAATTCCTATTCAATCTTTTTGACACCTACGTGTAGTGTATGACGCTGGTTGCCGACCAACTGCTCCAGTTCCCTTCCTTCCGCGGGAAGAGAGGACAGAGAGAGAGAGAGAGAGAGAGAGAGAGAGAGAGAGAGAGAGAGAGGAGAGAGAGAGAGAGAGAGAGAGAGAGAGAGAGAGAGAGAGAGAGAGAGGAGAGAGAGAGAGAGAGAGAGAGAGAGAGAGAGAGAGAGAGAGAGAGAGAGAGAGAGAGAGAGAGAGAGAGAGACGAGAGAGAGAGAGAGAGAGAGAGAGAGAGAAGAGAGAGAGAGAGAGAGAGAGAGAGAGAGAGAGAGAGAGAGAGAGAGAGGAGAGAGAGAGAGAGAGAGAGAGAGAGAGAGAGAGAGAGAGAGAGAGAGAGAGAGAGAGAGAGAGAGAGAGAGAGAGAGAGAGAGGAGAGAGAGAGAGAGAGAGAGAGAGAGAGAGAGACCGATGTAATGTTCGCATCTTGACCTTGTATACTCGCAAGCACACATCATTAACAATTAACAGAATATTTGTACGACATCGGTGTCTGCGGCGCGTGGGTAAAATGTCGACTTGCAGTTTGCCGAATGATTTTTGTCTGCTCCATATGGGTGATAAAAAGTCCACGAGCCGAAAAGTGGAATCGGCTTAATAGCGAAATATAAAACAGCAGAATGAAAGAATGGTGACAACCCAAGTTTGTGAAAGGCTTGATGACGTACCGCGGAAAAGTAGCGACATACCTCAAAGCCAACGAGTCAAAATAGTGAACTACAAAACGGTGACACGTAAAAACGATAACATGCCATTTCGGCGAACGGCTACAAGGTGAACTGCTTATAGAGAATGGCCAACTTTTGAAGATGTTGAGGAAAACTTCAGATGTGATCGTCCGTGTCTCCAATCACTAGCATCAACACCAAGTTCAAATGTAACCCTTCTGTATTATGCCATTTCGCCTTTCACCAATATGACGTCGGTGTTTCGCTAGTTCGCTGTTTTGGAATTCACCATTCATTCCTTTATCAATTTGGCATGTCAACTTTTTATATGTCTCCATTTTACAGTTCGTCATTTGGCTTTTTGCCATTCTGTCAAGTCAGCTTACGTTTTGCCTTTTTGCGGTTTGCCATTTAGCCGTTTCACTTCATTACCCGTCAACTTTTTAACACGTCGTCATTCAACAGTCGCTATTCAGCAGTCGACAAAAAGGAACTCGCCAAACGGGATTTTTGACTCTTTGTCCTAGAACCGCGCCGTGAATTTTCCGACTTTCGTGGCATGCCCAGCGGTCTTAGTAGCTCAATCGGTGACGTGTAGGATCTATGAACGAAAGGTTATGTGTTTGAAGCCGTTCAAGAGTTGTTCTATCAGTTCCCTAGAGAATATGCTTAATTCTTTTGCTATCTGGCAATGCATGCTGCTTGTGTAATGTAAGGCATAACTCCTGGAGGGTTTCCTAGAAAAAGTCTGGGTACAACGCTCAATCAAATTCTAAATATTTACTTTTGTGGCTGCTGCACCATACCACCTTCAGTTACCAGTTGTCAAATATTTAGTACAAGCTAGAAAACCAGCCTATACCACACATCTAGTGTGTTGTTAGTTAAATTGTGCACTTTGTTTTGCTGCAGTTCGTTCCACCCGGTATTTACTATCCCACTGCCTTGCGGCACGTTAAACTTGAGCTACCAGCTTCTGCTCGGCACCTCAAATTCCACGACCGGTGGTAGCGATGCTCACACAGCAGCACTGCTTGGCGTGAGATCGGATCCCATAAATCCACCCATTCATAAGGGTTCACAATGGGCCTTTAAAAAAAGTTGCATGATTCATGGATGGCACGGGTTTAAAAATCGTGCCCGACTGCTGTGGGACATTTATGAGCCTTAACCCGCGCCTGGCCAGGGGAATTTAACTACCTCCCCTACGGTTGTTCGAGAAGAGCTCAAGTTCGAACGCACGCAGCTACACGAAATATTTATTACCTTAGGTATAAGGCGTTCAGGAATCACCTTAAAATGCAAAAACTGTGGGCTCCAAATGTAATAGGAGGCATGTAATTGATGGGGGCTTGCACCTGATTAAATTTAATGCCTCCAAACCCACCAATCAAATATAAAATTAAGATCTCATAAATATCATGGAAAACCGGTGTTCTGGTCTTCTAGTCCCACGTGCAGCCTCCAGAAATCCATGACCCACCATATCAGCGAGGAGCCCTCAGCGAACATTAGTCAAAAGTGATGGAAACAGGGCACAGTCGGGTTTCGCAAGGAGAGAGAAGGGGGAGGAATGGAGCTCAGTGGGAGTGCCAAGCTTTTAGTGAATTGATCGCGGTTAACTACTAGATATCTGAGGGGGTGGGGAGGGGCTGCCCTCTTGAATTACACGCTGTGACAATATTCGTAACATCGTCAATAATGAAATAAGCTATCAATGTAGCGATTGGGGAGCACGCACTGCCTTATCATGTTCTCATTGTATTATGTGTCATTGCATGCATGGGAATTTGAAAAAGTGGAGAAGGGCATTGACCTAGCTGCTTTGATCTGGTGGTAGCTCTTGCCCCCCCCCCCCCCCCACTCCCCCCTTCGCTTGGCATGTTGTTATTTTATACCATAATGGGAGCAGTGCAGCTACACATACTTGGACAAGGTACTTCAGCACATGAGGGCAAATCTAAATGAATGCAGCCATTAGTCGCATTTTCGTCACAACTTAGTCAGCACATGGGTGAGAGAGGCTATCTGGTGCGCCAGGGGTTAGGAGGAGGGGGAGTAACAGGTAACTTTGTCATAGGAACTTTTGAAACTGTTGCTGTTGCCAAGGAGTGTAGGGGTGAGCGGGCTGAATGGAGGGGGTCTGTCGCTAAATAAATCACGATTTTCACAGAAAGAGGGGCAAGCACACAAGATCCCTGAATATATCAAGGCAATCACAAACAGAGATGAAAATAGCAGATGCATCTAAGTCGCACAGAAGTAGAAGGCATTTATTCTAGTCTAAACATCTAAAAGGAGTAGTTCTGGGGCTTGTTTAGATACCTATACGCTGAAGCATTGTATTGTTCCCTTTCTCTTGCCCCTAGAAATAATACGAATGCCTCAGGTACTCATTCATGATTTCCGACCACTGCTTCTCACCCAAGCATGGACGATGGATAGGGGGAAGGGGGGGGGGAGAGCAGGGAGTACTGCCGCACAAATAAAAGGAGCTTTCGACATCAATTCCCCCCCCCCCCTCCCACTCTCCATACAGCATCTAGACAGAGGTTCCACTGCTACGCCCCGCTCCCCCTCCCCTGAGTCTTAACGTGCTACAAGCAGCAAGATGTTGGCTTGTGGCTAAAGCTGTGATACATCCAGCAATAGCACAGATATTTAAAAATCGTGGCTCTTAGCTGTAAGCTGTAGCATGTTGATAATCTTAGACAATGTTTCCAGTGAATTTTCTTCACGTCTATGCTTCTGTGTCTTACTTGCATGGGAGAGAACCAAAGCACTACATGGGCATCTCGAAGCTTAATGTACGCTGCGGGTCCTTATCAATGACTCGTTATAGCCTGATATTGACTTCATCAACCAGGTGGGAACCGGGGGCGGATCTAGCCCGGAGTTTGGGGGGGGGGGGGGGCAGCGGTTCGTCGCCAGCTGGCTGGTGTAGGATCCGAGGTTCAATGCACTTATCAAACACACACACTAAAACAAAACACTGCTCCCATTATGCGCCGATTATGACCAAGCCGCGTCAACACGCGTTTTGTTTTGATATTCAAATCGCTGCCAACTTTCTTCATGAAGTTTTTTTCCGAAACGGAAATAACTGTTTGATACCGCACCATCAAAGTTAAAACAGACGGCAAGTAGACGAAACTTTTATCAAGTTCTGGGAATGTTTTGGGGTGGGGGTAAAACATACTCTCAGAGTTTTTTTGGGGGGGGCATGGCCCCATGCCCCCCCAGGATCCGCCTATGGTGATAGCAAAACGATACAAGTTAAGCAATGAAGATGCATGCACCCCAAAGCTAGGTTTCTGAGCCATTGCAACCCAATTAGAGCGCATTGTGATGAAAGTACGTCGGACCTGTTAAAAAAACGCAGTGATGAGATGGAATTTTTCATCGGCCCATTTTCTACAATAGCTGCGCATTTACCACTGCGCTTCTCGCCGCACATTTTGTTTATAAAACTCGATGGGGGAAATTTTGAACAGTGACCTGATCTGGCCCGCTCCGGGTGGGAAACAGAAATGGTGGGAATGGACTCCCCACAGTGTTAACGCTTATACCCATATTCTCAATATCTGTCTCAACATGGTAACATAGGCTTTAACTACATCTATCGAAACGACCGTTTTTAGGTTTTCGCGCCTCTGGTAACCTCACCTTTGAACTAAGGGAAAAAATTTTGTGTGCATTCTTTATGATTTGACGCGCGCGTCAAAACAGTGTCTTTTTTGTCCCATTCACCCTCCGTAAGCTGGAGGTCCCTGGGAAGGGGGAGGGGGGGGATAAACTACCGCGCGGCCCGGCGTGGTGGCTGCAGACCGCCGGCCAGGCATAGGTTGAAGATTTGCTATTGCACTGTGAAAACGAAAGGACGCAATGATCGCGAAATTTTGAATACCATTTGTTAAGGCGCGTAGCAAAGATTTTCCTCAATGGTACTAAATGTCTAATGTCTTCAGAAATCCGGCGAAATTAGACCGAATTACCGCGGAATCGATCAGTATCTGGTGTCAACCTTTTGTGTGCTCAGGGGGTCATGTTGCCCTTGGCAGCATTCATTTTTATGTCCCATAATATAATCATTTACTTTTCTTGTCAGCAATTTCAAGTGCCATTATCGCTTACGTCGTTGGCATAGGATCGGTCAAATTAATGGATGGACCAATTAATCAAATTCAAATCGGTCAAATCGGTTAAATCGGTCAAATTAATGGATGGAATTAATGGATGGATTAATGGACCTTATACTAATAACTTTTCTGCGTTAAACTCTAAACGCATGACTTATTTCAAATGGTTTTTAACAAGTTAGAGTTAAAATTTAAAAGTTTACAGAATCGAAAAACACAGATTTAAACTTCAAAAGTTTTCGGAATCGAAAGACACAAGGCGTATTAGGAATGTGTTGCATTGGTAACGTTCTAGAGAAACCGGCCCAGTCACTCAGTGGCAATGTTCTGAAGCTGGTTCATACCCAAACACCCGCTTTACTACATTCTGGGTAGCGATGCTGTGACGTCATCATGGGACTAAGTCATATGGCACCAACGTTATGGCGACGTAAAAAAGCTGTTCTTTGTGGGCTGGTTTAAACATAAATGTTTCCATAAGCCTAATTTTTTTTCGACCTAGCGCATTTAAAAAAACATTTTCAGCTGGGGAATGTCATTGGTTTGCCCGTGAGCCACAAAATTATTGTTGAAATACGCTTCCAGCCTGCCCATGATAGACAGAGGGGGACCCGTTCACCAGTGTTTCCTCCCGAAGAACTCCAGCCTGAAGTGCTAAGAAACAGTCCGTGTGCAAGAGCACAGCATGCAACAACAACACTAAAGGATGAAAATGAGATACGGCGGGCCAGACGGGCTCGCAGCATCCTGGAACGCGCGGCGAAAAGTTGGAATGCACATCCTGTGGCCTTAGGGGGAACGTTGTGGGGATGGATGCAGGGTTGGCTTGCCCGTATGGGGGTAGTGAGGGGTGAACCCCGGGATGTTTAAATACAGCGAGCGCCATTTCAGTTCAAGAGCAGAATTTTCCTGTAAAATGCGCCGATTTCTGGTAAGTTTTCCAATTTCTGCCACTCTATGAGTTAGACCCATATCTCAGCTCCGAAATTTATCTAACTTATTTAATACTATAAAACTGCAAGAAAGATAAAAGCACAGGAAGAGCGAATTTCTGTGCACCTGAATTCACGCTTAGGAAAATCATAACACAGCAACAGCGCAATTCTTGGCACCTGCCCTCCTCACATTTCTCTTTGTTCACATTTCACTCTGTATAGATGCTACACTACGAAGACATGTGCGCTATTATTGCCCATTTATAAATTAATTGTAAACATTACATATGACACTCATTAAGTTAAATATAAATATCCTTTTTATAAAAACGCATTATATCGATATTCAGGTGCGATGGCCTCGGCGAACATGGTGCGGGAGCTGAAAATAGAAAACGTGGTTTAGAAGGATTTACTTTTGGAATCAGATCCCAGTAATGATTTGTTTATAAAAGATTTGAAATGCAAAATTACAATATCTATTCACATCATATTAAAAGTCAGACGTAGAGCAAGGTTTCGTCCAGTTCAATGACGAAATCTCCGTTTTTAAGCACGTGACTAGTATCTACCAACCACTTCGTAATATCAACCAAAAACCATATTGCGGGCTATCACACTTAAGTCCCATGGTGACGTCACGTTTGCGAAGCCTCCTCTAGTAGCCTTGGTTCGCACCAAAGTGCATGCACATGTCTACACACCTTGGAACGTGTCTGCAATATTCACCGAGTCTTCACATGATTAGATATGTTACGATTTGTCTTATTTTTGGACTTTGACCGCAGTCTGACCTCGGCCAACGCAGTGACCTGCTTGGAACTTGACAAATTTCCCCCGGGCACAACACGTACACATGAAAAGGCACCTAATTTCGCTCCTTCGTTTTGTGCCAAGCCCCGTAAACAATAAGGGGATGAACTTCTGTGACCTCTCATGCACGGCTTAGACCTTGTCTTCATTTTTAAGGGATATCTCAGTATGAAACAACAATTTACGGAAGTTGTTCCTTGAATGGTCACTCCAGTATGGCTAAATAAGATGTAACGTGACGACGCTTCCATGCAAGGCACTTATATACATGTTTCAAGGCTCGCAATACGCAAGGAAAGATCGGGAAAGAAATGTAAGCAAAACTGCAGGACCGTATCCATTTGCGTTCCCAGGATCCTGCAAAAACAACACGATCAAGGTGTTTAACATACGTGATGGGCATTGACGAAAGCGTATGAAAATAGCAGCCGTGCCTAGGGAATAAAGGATTTTGAATTGTACTACGTATTCCACGATTCAATATTATTATTTACCTATCCCTTCAAAATGTCCTAATATTCATGGATTGCAGGCATATCGTGCTTCAAATCGCCTCCTAATCCGGCCTTAAGGTCGAAGCACTGAAGACAAAAACACTGATGTGCTCGGCCAATGTACGGAAAAATCTCCGAGCCGTCTTTTGGAGCCCCCGCGGTTTCATTTTAGTATTTGTAGCAGTGTAATCCTACAGATGTCAGTGAACTTTGTTACGGTTTGGGACAATGCGTCCCCAAGTGAAAAATGCGTGCGAACAGTATGTTTTTCCTGCAAGAAGATTTCTATGACGTGGGATGGGGAGGGGCAACGATAGAGGGATGCCCCCCCCCCCCGTGACTCTGCCTCTGTCACTGGTGACCGATGGTGAGCCCAAATTAGGCCGTCTCATTTTGCCCTTTTTCCAACTATAATGAAGTATGTACCTGCCATGCTGAACAAGATCGGCCAAATGACGGCCGGAGACCAGTGTCCAACTGGATATCCCACGCACAGGTTCTTGGTGCCGTCACACAGCAGAGGAAGATCGCAGATAACAACGCTGATGGATGCCTTACTTCCCCGGCCATGAACAGAAACAGCGGCGCGTCACCATCTCGTTCCCCCATTGGGCTGGCTCTTGACGAGAAGGCGCAGTTATCTGCGGCGACAATTTGCTGAATCACATCGTGGCCTGCGACGAAATCTGGACTCGCTCGTGGGAGTCAGAAAATGTCGGAGCAGGACGTGTAAAGTGGCCCGATTAACCTCGCCCCATGGGCTTGAGAAGCCAATGAGGCCTTGCCGCCTTTGACCGATTTGCCCGAAGTGCCGATGGATCCTCTGAGACAGTTAGAATCCAAACGTAATTGATGTCCCGGTTATCTTCCTGCGACGTCGTCATGCTCGGAGCAGCTTCACGGGCTGTGATATGTGGCTGACGAATCTGGCCATGGCCGCTCTGCGCTTGACACTGCAATTTTTGTTGGAGGCGGGGAGGCAATGGTAAATGCTGCGGTATATGTTGCGATGTGGGAACAGTGGTTAAGGTTGTAATCCGTGTAACAACGCAATTTCGCAATGCTTTTATGAATTAAAACGTGCAATAAAATATAACGTACTTCCACGCGATGATCACCACCAGGCCCACTCGGATGGGCCAAAACCCCGCAGCGCACCGTCAGGACACTACATATTTTAACTCCAAAAGGACGCTCGTAATAACGGTCCAACACTATTGTCACAGTTGTCAAGCAAATGCCTGTCTTGTAACGTTTACATGTCTCACGACGGTGGTGCATTTGAACACCAAATTACCATAACACATGTGCGGCGTCCGGTCCTCTGCGCGCTTCATTTTCCATCGCATTTTATTACCGAAACATATAAGCAAAACAACACAAATTTGGTTGCCCCACAGCTGCACCGACCTAAGCTCTCAGAAAGGTTTCAGGCTATTCCAATAAGCGGTGACCTCTGAAACGTATTTCATCATCATGTGATCTACGTAGCATTTCTTACAAATTAGATGACTTTCCATCAGGCATCAATTGTATCAACGTGATTTGTGAGACATCACCAATGCAATAAATCAGTTGAGGGAGCCAAGCAATGCGGATAATTGTATCCCGAACGCGCGATACAAAAGCAGCAGGTAACCCGACGGGAGACTTCCACGACCACCGTGCTGCTACTGCGGAGTAACCTGAGATCTCCGAGGCCACGCGCCGCGAATCAATGTTATGAATCGTTCAAAGGGAGCATACGACCTTTTTGTGCTCTTCACTTACATTATGTCAAGCGCGTGCCATTTACCCAGCAATATCAGCCTTCTCCAAATCCTTCTGAAAAGCTCAAAATTTCGGTTTGAAGTAGCCACTCCCAAGGCCCTACAACGGAAGGTATAACTGCCCGGCCAAAATCCGCTGCTTCGACTGATGACGTCACAAGTGTATTCGACACGTAATGGTCAACGGTGGATGCATGCCAACCGTTGTTTACATGGCTTTTTCGAACGGCTCTAAAACTGGAAGCCCTTAAAATTTTTGGGTTGTATGATGGCAAGAGCATTTCTTCTCCAACCAGGCCACAATATGGCTGGCGTCCCAGCCGAGCGCCTTGGCTTGGATAGCCGGGAGACAAAACTCTCACAAAGCTTTTTCGAAATATATCACCTAATTTGGGAATACGTGTGCAAACAGAAAGAGGTAATAGGCGCATCTCAAAGAAACAAAACTTAGAAATCATGCTGACATGAAAGGTCAAGGTCAGGCCAAATATCTACAGAACTCCTTTACCTGACTGTTTGCAGGGGCTGGGTCGATTGAGGCGTGTTTCATTTCTTCAACAAGTATTGCTCTTTGGCTGAGTGAGGATGCTGTGTTACAAACATGTTTTTGAACAATTATTTAACATACATTTGATTGCAAACAACGATTCAAAATGTATTCACATCCATTCTGCTCGGGTTACACAGCTTTAACGTCAGCTAATTTTTTCTTAGTCAGTACATAGTAAAGATGTAGGTGGGATGCCAAGAAGAGGTCACGCGAGGTCAACATGACATACAGTAAGTTAGTCATGCCATACATGGTACCGGATTGCTTAGCAGTACCCCAATGTGATCACTTAATCTTGCACCGGGTCATCCTAGTGCCCAAAGAGATCAAAATCTCTTGTTTGCCACAACCTACTCTGACCTTTGCGAAGCATTCAATAGCCATCGGCAGGCTGGAGAGATTGATTGCCAACCCGCTGTGTAAGTAACTACCACTCTGTTCATGTCTTATTTGAAACAAATATTTCATCATTTTCAAAGAGATAGAAGCTTCAATGTGCTGGCAATAGAGGAAAGCAAACTTTTATAAAAACTAGACAACGCCCAGTGCACAGATCACCTTCATTTATGCATGAATAATATACCCTAGCATGGTTTCCTCAATGCCAAGAGCAGCCACACAATGCCCTTATTCTAAACAAACGGCAATGGGGAATAAGTAAAAGACCTGTAGCCTTTCTCACAGAGGCAGTTTTTTGTACATTTATATTGTAGTTTTTAAATTTGTATGTGTAGTCGTAAAATGTGTTAAATAAAGCAGAAACCTACAAACAACTACAAGTTACAAATCTACAAAACCACACACAAAAATTGACAAATCTCTCGGAATTTCTACAACCGTACCTTGGTATGTTTCATAAAGGCCAGCCGTTTCTCCAGCCGCGGCGCATTTGTAAGATAAAAAGTACAAATTACAACTACAAATCAACGATGGCCTACCCCATTGTAGAAAAGTGGTCGTAAGCTTAAGGCAATGCCAGTAGCAAAAATGGATTGTGGACGCCAAGCTCGCAGAATAAGGAGGCTTGCAAGAATCCCCCGGGGCAAAATAAACACAGTGAGCTAGAACCGCTTTTGAACTAGGGTGAGAATGAAAAATTCCATCGTAAAAAGGCCGTTCGGGAGTGAAAAATTCAACTGACAAAATATGGAACTTTTGAGATAGTGACTGATGCTTCAGAAAACAAAGACAACTGTTTCAAGTTGGCATGGACGTAACATCACAAACCTGCCAAAACTGCTGTGTTTTTAATATCTTAGACCATTAAAGTGAAACAGAATACATTACATCATAGCAGCTTCATGACAGTGTAATGAGCATAACAAATTCAGTAACACCAATAATTTGATGCTGCACTTTACACTTCCCTTCCACAGCATTTTTAACACAAAACAAAGGAAAGGAATTCAACAACTAAATAACAACAGAAAGTTCAACAAGCATAAAACACCAAGAAAAAACCTTGGACTCCTACACATCAGCCCATCACCAAGTCAGACACAATACACATACCACTGGCTTCTGTTAAGATGGGGTCAGAGAAAACAAACAATTAATCATTTGTCACTGTTTCTTACAAAATACCAATGATTATTTCCATGAAAGTAGCTCAACTATGCCTAACCAAAAGAGGCGTTACTTCATCTCATCTTGCCTAACCTGTTGGTATCACAGCAGCAGTTGTGAGTCACTGATTCCTGCACAATTCCTATTGTCACTTGCCATGCACCTCGTCAACTTAACCTAACGTAGAGTAGCCCATATGTTGAACATCATCTCAACTCACCCATCCGTTGACAGCAGCACTTATGATGAAAACATGATAGATCTCATTTTTTGGCTGCTTTCAACCTACATTGTTATTCAGTTGATTTGTGTATGCTTGCTGACATCGGACCAAGTTGACAACACATAAATGAAAACACTTCAAATCACTTTGAGCAACTTGTTCTGATTGCCGTGGTTAACCTCTGTCAACGGCAATAATGGGTATGCTCAACAAAACAATCGCTCTTCTCCAAAAGTAACATAACTTTTAGATGGCCATGCCAGTTTTGCTGCTTGCCTTTTCAGCTGCAGCAAAGGCATCTATTTAGGCTTGTTTATTCATATTTCATGACATATTTTGAGGTGTTGGCTTCACATTTTAAATGGGATGGTCTGACTATTTACTTAATACTGATATTTACGTCAAATCATAATTGCTATGCAGCTTAGAATATCCCAGTGTGGAAAATAAGTGTATGTATACAGTACAGTCACTTGCCAGTACGTAAACCATGGCAACTATTGAAGACATCTGGTTCAAGCAACCATGAGGGACCACTTCAAGACATTTTGGGCAAATAGTCGTGAATGTGGAACAAAATGAGCCCATTGCATACCTTGTGACATCACAATTTGTCTTATGACAAAACTCGATGGATTAAAACAAAAAATGGCTAACTCTGGTTACAAATAGGGTGTTAAAAGCATGTAAGGTAAGCAATCACTTGGTCTACGAGAGACTTACTGGCTTTTCCAGGGCACACTTCTCGCTGGTCCCCCAAAGCAAAAAGTCAGTACCACAGTTTGCACAGCTTGCTGACAGGCAGATTCGTCCCACTCACCACCCAAATATAAATATAAATCACGTTCAACAACCTAAGAGATTAAAATGCGAAACAAGTAAAAGGTGTGCATGATGAACATTTCCGGAGGGCAGAATTTCGTCATCAAACACTTCCGTATTAGCTGCGTCAGGTCTGTCCCAAAGCTCTATATGACAGCATTAGGATTGCGTTGTCAGGTAGCCTGGTGAGTTAGACACTCGAAAGGCTTAGATTTATCATTATCGAGCACAGCTATGAACCAAAAAATGCCTAACCGAGGGTTTAACATGGCAAAAATGGCTGTAAAAATAAGTTCCGTAGTTCAAATTGTCTCCTTCATTCCCTGTAAATTGTTCACTCTCGGGTGCATATCAAACGTGTGTGGGCGACTGGAGAATTAATTCAATTTATGTGTAAAATTCGTGCAAGTTTGCAGTTGGAGCATCTTGCAGATAAATTGGTCAACATTTTAAGCAACAGATAGCACCTCTGAAGGCAGCTGAAAAAGAAGGAAGATCAAAGCGGCATCACACTCATATTTTACCAAGAAAAACAAAAATAGTTAAATAAATATAAAGACTTATAATTTTTAGTAAAAATTTTGTTATCAGCTGATTTGACTTGAAATCTGTTAAAATAAATGCTCAAATGGTAATATTCAACATGTAAATGTTATTTAGAAGACATTACTTGAATTATTCTCTCCTGCATTCCGTGAGTGATGCAATTTAATGGTCAGGTTTATTCGGATAAAATGAATACGTGGAGCAAAATTTTCTACCAGGCCTTGCTGGTGTTTGCACCAGTCTCTGCTTTCGTGGTGTGGTGGTGAGACCAAAAAGTTGGGGATGCGTGAAAACCTTGCATTTGGCACACTGCTGCCGATTGTGATGCATTTTGTACACAAACCAAACTTGATGCGTGCAAGCGGCTGGATTCGCTGGGGGGGTCTTGGCCCTGAAGGTACCTGACGCCCTTGCTCTGTGCATACACAGACATGATTCAGATGTAGGTGAGAGAGGACATAGCCATAGGTGTCCAGGTTCTGTGGAGCCTTGTTTTTGCTTGATGGTTTCAAGTGAGCTCGGTTTTGGATGACATCTGGAAACCCCAGAAAGGGAAATATGGGTTTGGCATGTGCGATTAGACAATGTCAGCCAGGAGTGAAAAATTCACATAAAGTATGGGGAAAGTAAGTGAAAAATTCATCCTCATAGGGTGCTGCTTTGCACCCAAAGTCGGCAATTCTAGGACACTGAATAAAGAAGTACTCAGAGGAAGTGGAAGGCCAAACAAGCTCGCAGAACACAACGCTCAGAGGAAGCAACCCAGTGATGGTGTTGATGAATTTAATCATCTCTAACTCCGCGTATGGCCCGTGCAACCAATCGTGCAGCAAACCTATTCCTTTATGCTATTACCCATCACTATAAGTAACCTTGGCAGCCGCGCCGGTCCGATCGAAATCCTGCATTGTCTTGTGCTCGTGCGTTGATGGGGTGCGAGTGTGTTGATACGAAGGTGATCATTTTCCGTGAGCGGGCCTACTGGCATCTTAGTCACTGCCAGGATGAAATGGCTGTACTAATAGATTATGAAATGTCTTGATTTTAAGTGTAGTTTCTACTCAGGCAAGCGAAAGCAGGTATACTCATCCTGTCAAGCTGCGGGCATGCGACGACATTCACCTTGACGCCAAACAGGGACAGCTATCGCCGGGTGTGAACGACGCATGAATCCCATGTCTGTGAGTAGAATATACGTGTCTATCATGGTAACAGAACACTAGTATTATGCTGGTTCAATGAGTCACTGTTTCGCTGGTTGTCATGACAGTGCCAATATTCTGTTTGTTTACTTCTGCTTAAAACTGCAAGACGCACGGTGAATACAATGACAAATGTACTGAACTGCTGGTGTTGGGGAGCCTAATGTTCTGTTCCTTGACACTTCCGATACATTTATTTTGTTTTTGGTTACAAACTGCGGTATTTATGATGATCCTTAGCATAATTTGCTTTTTTTCTGCGCTCGTCGGACATTGGCAATGTCAGCTGGCGGTTGAAATACTGGAGGGGGGGGGGGGGGGGGCATATATTTTTTCGTACGTGCGTTTCTAGGCAACTCCTGTAAACAACGTGATGAATAGTGCTGACCGATTCCGGTTGGTTCGTCATATTTCACCACATTTCCTGCGCAAAGCGACATATTGAAAACACGATTCTATAGCCTAGGTTGGACTTCGGCATCACATAATTACTATGGGGCGCAGGGATGTCTGCATTTTGTGTGGGTGTTCCTTTGGTTTTAGTTGCGCTTTTATTGACTGATCATCCCTTGCGTGGGGCAGGCCTTGCAGTCTGATCATGCTCACAGAGGTAAGTTTTGGGTGTAATCAGCTAGATTGGGTCTGGTTTTAAACAGTTATAACGTGTCATAGCATTTGTATTGGCTATGTGTATAACTGCACTGAATTATAAGTGCATGCCCAGTAATTTTCTCATACTATGTGTTACATTGTATTATAATGTACAGTAGTGTTCCTTTTCCTTGCAATACTGCGGTTTTGATGGAAAATGACTATTTTAATAAACCTGCTAGTCAATTTAGCAAACAAGTGTACGAAGATCAGTGATAGCAAGTGCTACATACGTTTACTAACTGAAGCCATCATAACACAAAATGTCTGCATCCAGTCAGAAAAAATCATCAGTTTCGCTGGACACCTACAAGACATCTGTGCTTGGATCTTCATATAGGAATGTGAAACTCTGGCCAGGCCAAATCACACTGAGTTTTCAAATTATTGCTGCGTGAAAAGATTTTTCGGCATATGTGTACCTGAAATTACCTTGGTGGTATCACGATTCCTTGAAACATTTGCCCTCATACCATTGGAGTTGGTGACACTTGTGTGCTAAACTATGAGCTCTTGGATTTAGAGGGTATGTGCTGAAATTATTCCCATGCTGTCACTGCTTTGCTGTACATGATCTACCCTTACCCCAGACATGTCAAATGTTACGTGTTTTGTGCAACCTGGGTTTATATTGATGTTATCATCTGTTACATTTAAATAATTTTCTCTCACAAATAACTAGTTGAATACATGTGCAATAAGATATAACATAACATGATCATTCTCCAATATCTATATTTTTCAAGCAGCATGGTGCATTAAATCCCTGCTAATCATTTTAAATGAGCACGAGCAGTGATGACATCTATATTTAATAATTTTGACCCGTGTGCTTGAACAATCAAACATCACAGACTGCTATGAAAGTGTTCTGACCTTGGTTCACAAAAACTAAAGTTTAACATGTTCATGGCTCCAGCATGCTTTTAACGTGCTTTCAAAGGAATACTTGTGGTCTCGCATGCCTATTTACAACTTAGATATAACCATTGACTTGTAGACAGTAAAATAGGGAACTTTCCAAATCTGTGCACACCCTGACAATGGACACCAAAAATAAACAATTATTCCAGCTCCCACATTATAATGCCTGATGCCTGGTACTAAAGGTTATGGCTACAGGAGACGCAGATGGCTAAGCCAAAGGATATTGATGACCAAAACCAAGAATGGGGTTAGAAATACTTGTCCCAGGAGCATCAGCATAGTAGTACATCTCGCCACTACATTCTAGCACCGGATACCCCGTGCGAGAAAAGGGTTGCTCAAAATATGACGGCTAGGATGAAATATTTTGAAGTTCTGTGCCGAGTGTAAGGTTTCATGGTGATTTGCTACAGGACATCAGCACTCTGGTCATTGTTCCACCGTCCGTGTGCCTCACATAAGCTACACTACGTTTTGAAAAGAATGCTTGCAGTGGGTGTTTATGATGGGTCAAATAATGTTGAGAAACTGTGGGAGACCTACATATTTCAAGGGCCTTGGAATTAAAAGAATGACATAGCTTGCAAACAGGATCACGCTGAAATTGTTGGTCAGAAACCGAGTCAGCCATGATAAAGTCAGTCGTCCCTGTAGATTGCACATAATTTTGGGAGGACGCGCATTACCTTCTTCCAATGAAATCAGCTGATTTTCAAAGGATAATTGGACTGTTCTTTCTTGGCAGGACGACGTGATACACCATCTGGATGGTTTGCCACCCTGAGGGAGGAGACCAGCCCCGCCATAGAGCCGACCCCAGAACCGTCCAGAAAGGCCGCCGAGACGCCAGCCCTTCAGCCCTTCACGGAGAACCCAAGGGACCGAGTCGATGACGACAGCGATGGCGATGACTTTGTGGATCCCCGTCACGTCAACCGTTTAACCTGTCGGCGCCCGCGGTGGTCCTCAGCGTCCCCCCCCCCCCCATCGTCTGTGGCTAACCCAACGGCCGGTGCGCACAACACCATGCCGGATCTCCTAGGCAAGATGCAGAAGTCAATTCTTCAAGATCTGGATAATCACCCTAAGCATGACCCGACATGGGACAAGGCGCTGTCGGCATTCATGACTGACTGGTGCGCCGCACAGTCCGCAGGACTGCGTCGAGCAAAGTTGAGCGGTGGGTCGCGGAACATGTCATGTCAAGTCGAGGTCATGGAGCGGCAAGTTGGGTGGTTAAACAGACAACACACTAAATAAATGTTCTCATGCAAACTGCTTCTCTCAGTTCAGTGTTATGATCATTGCATGTTCATCAGATGCCTTGTCGTGGAAATATCCCGGCCTCTCGGTAAATGCCTATAGCTACAAGCTTAGGCTGAGTGGGGATTTACTATCTGAGGCTTTTCTAATTGTTCCAAATACAGAGTCTGAGATGATGGCACGCATTTGAGTCTAAATGTGCTAGGGAAAGTGTGCAAGAAATCTGGTGTGTGCATGCATTGCAGAATAGAAGTGGTGCGCACTGGAACCTACAATGTTTGTCTTGGGGCACCCAGCCGCTCTCTGCTTGCATGCCTGTACTGGGTACCGGCCCGTCTCGGGCTGCCGCTATGCTTAGGGCTGGAAAGGAGTCCGATTTAACATTGCGTAGTCTTCGTCTTCGTTGTGATTATACAAGTGGGGGTGGCTTGATACGATGATGCGTGACGATGGTGTGCTGTATTTGATGGTTTTACGATGGCGATGTTTTCGCCTGCGGACGAGAAACTGTACGCTGTGCTTGGTGCACTCTCCTTTTTGGCTGCATAAATCACTTGGACAGCTTGTGAATGTTGTTTTATTGTCTGTGAGAAGTCCTTTGGACGGAATGTGTTGTGTCTGGTTTAGGCGGAATGCGTCTAAACTATCGTCGTTTCGTGTCTTCTAAGGTGTGTTCTGTCGATCTGAATGCACTTACATGACATGTGGAAGCTGATGATCTCGTTAATATCACCGTCCACGATTTGTAGGTCTTCGAGTGTTTAGCCGGGATTATTGTACGAGCACCACTGTACCATTGCCATAAGAAGTAAATGACGTCCGGTACAGTGCACCATCTCATTTAAAGGTTATGCGCTTAAAAGAGTGCAGCAGGCGGGGTTCCAAGAAATGATAGGAGGTGTCAGTTGACGAAGCACGAGACCTGCCTGCTCCAATTCGGATCCCGTGCATTGGGTTTTCTCGTGGGATCATCCGGGGTTCCGGTTCTACGTCGTTCTTTTTACAAGTTACGACATAGGTTAAACTAGCAATGTAGGCATCTGCATAATTAGCATGCTTCAAGTCCCGTTGCTTTCAGGACGGATATCTAGGAACGTGTGCAACGACTAATAATTTTTAATGGTTACAGATTCCCATCAGAGCTTTAGTTATGCCAAATTTGTTGCGGAAAGCATTGAGCACATGATTGACCAGCCTGGGGTACGGTAAACATCATGAGGTTTGAATGTACTAAATGAACGCGACTGAGTCTAGGTCTGGGTATAAATGCCCGTTCCCTCCATTGTTACATTACATGCCCATTCTCTCCTTATGTGGGTACCTTAGGTACATTTATGAGATTACATTTCGGTTCCTATACCTTTATGCTTTCCTTTGGTATCTAAGGACTGAGTGGCAAAAGGGATTCAGAAATTAGAAATAAGATCGAAGATATTGCATCGTCCAAAATTCTTCTAGGAGGCCTGCATTCCGTGGGTTTTCATCAGCATGACGTGCTATTTTGTAGGCATCCACGCCTTTACGGCAGAGCAAGGTGGAAGTGGGAGAAAGAGAATGGAGCGGGGCGCAAGATCGTTCGCTCAGCTGCGATTTGTCCGTGGCCCGAGAAGTCGAGGCCCTCAACGAAATGCGATCTTTAGCCCCTGGACCACGTGGCGACCTTACGACCATTGGACGGCTCTGTTGACGCCCAAACTACTTACAGAAAAGAATGCATAAAAATAATAGAAAGAAGGAAACGCAAAATATTTGGGGAAGTTTCGCTGCATTTCCATCGCTTTCATTCAATGTATGATCGACAATGTAGGTTTTGGTGGCCTCAGCTTTCCTGCTTCAGAAACCTTGTTTCTCGTTGTTCTTGAAAGATAATTGTTGAGCTACAGCAAATATAATTGTATATACAAAACGATATTATAAACCTATTTCTCGTCACCTCTGATCTTTGATAAGATAAAGCGTTTTGCTAGAACATCAATAGCTGGGCTATCTAGGTCAGCACTATTTTTAATACCGTTGACAGCGGTTGCTAGGATACGCATGTACGAAACAATATATGCGGGGGAGGGGGCATCATTAGATTTCCTATTGGTGGAGTCCCGTGCGACCCAGCACAGGGCAATGACGTCACTGGTGCCCTGTGTCATTGGCCCCGCCGCTGCTGTCTCCATCGCCGCGGCGTAGAGGAAACGTAGGGTAGATGCAGCATTCAAAGTCACTAGAGGCAATGCAATTAATAGCTCTTCAAAGTTTGATTAGAAGTATCAAGCAAAGTCGTACTGGCTCAGTTAGCGTTTCTATTATCCGGCAAGCAGGGGCGTCAGCTTTTCTAAGTGATTGGGGATAAGCCCAGGACCCAGGTGAAATGCATATTTTGTGATGGGGTGAGCCATTTCCCATCTCCCCCCCCCCCAAACAAATTATTCAGCGACGTTACGCCCTTGTGAGGAACTGTGAACCTATCCGCCCTAAATACGTTTTGCACCGGCTCCTAGGTCACTTGATTTTGATGTACGGTAGTTTTTTTCAAGCTGGTGGCACGGAAAAGTCCTTTATTTTTGTAGAAAGGTCATCAACCGCAGGTTATGTCTGAAGAAGGTCCATGTGATATTTTTATTTTCCTAAGAGTTTGTAGCATTGGGGTCAAAAGATTTGTGAAGGGGGAGGGAGGCAACCAAATATGGTAGACGGGTGTCAAACGAGGGCCCTCACGAACTCACAAAGAGAACAAACCGACTCCTGCCTACAAGGTCGTAGTCTTCAAACCCTGCCGCCGCTGCTGTTTTATTGTTGTGGAGCAGCAGGGTCAAGGGGCGCTCCATTCTACCCACAGGTCTTCATCTTTACCACAGCGCTCTTAAAAAATTAAAATTGGTGTGATGCGTTCTCGCCGAGGTATGCTCCCAACCTCTTAAGAAAATCTCGATTGCACTCCTGCTGTTGGTACGAACTAATGACAAGTGGGCGCGGAGGCTAGCTAAGCGCAGATGAAAAAGAGGCATTTTGTCTTATTATGGGGCCGCGGTGCCTGATAAGGGATCCTGTGTCAGCAAGGGACTCCCAGTCGGCAGCGGGCCCGTTTGCTAGAAAGGGACAGTGACGGGACCTGGAATGCCAGCGGGCCTCCCGATTGTTGGGGCCCCCCGACAATAAAGGGAGATAGGAAATAGGGCAATAATAGAGACCGCATTGATTGACACAATGGAATGGTTATGTGTCAGAAAGTGGGCCCAGTAACCAACAAACAACCTTGCTCCGTTTTGCCCAGGGGCCTGATTTTGTTACAAGCGATCCCTGTGTCATTTAGTAGATCCCCTGTACCTGCAAGAAATTGTTGTGCGTCACTGAAAGCCTCTACTCCGAGTCGCAATAACTGCTCCCGTCAGAGGACGTCCGGCGTCATAAAGAAGATCAGTGTTTCCTCTGAGGGCCTCTGAATCGATCATGAGGTCCGGCGCCCGTGTCACCAGAATGTCGCACCATAAGCATTTTGTGGTCCCCGGTGTTTCACTGACGACGCCGCCTGAACGAAACAAGTATGTCGTGTCAGTGTCCATTCCATGGACCCTTCATGGACACGCCCGTCGGAATAAATGGGTAAAAACAGAAACGAAAGAAAAGGAAATGCTGGGTCCCGCTCAAAACTTAGGAACATTCACCAGGGGCCTTCCATAAAGCCCTGTGTCACTCCTGCGTCACCAGGATTCTGGGTGCGACCCTGGGCACGTGCACACGGGTGACACAGAAACCGGCGCTGGAAGGAGCGGGGACAGCGAGAACGGCGAGCCCGACTGCTTGAGCCTGACTGCATGCATTGACACCAACGTCCCGCTCAGTATGGGCGATATAATTTAGGTTCGGTTTACCGAATTTACACCGAACTAATCGTTTGATGACGCAACGTACTTAGGGACGGAATACAGAAATGGTGGCTTTTCCCAGCAAATCTGGCATGCAGTGCAGCTGTTATCAACGGAAATGCAAATATCCAGATCGTAATATGCATCGTGCGGGGCTGCGCGCTGCTCTCGCTGCGTCAAGACTCCAGTGACATCACGTCAACGTTGGGCGCATGGGGTGCTAAAAAGCCGGTCAGGCGTACTTTTTATACGTCCTTGGCAAGGCCGGTGATTGGCGGCGACAAATCACACACGGCGCAGAGTTTTACAACTACAATTCTACAACTCGCGCTAGTTTTATGAAACAGTTGTAAGTTGTAGTTTGTAAATTATAAATCACAACTTACAAACACAAACCATTTGTAACAACTCTTTGCGAGAAAGGCTACTGGTCACAGCATTCTATCTTTATACAGCATGCGCCGTTCACACTATTGGTGGCTTGTGGCGCAGATGCTTGCCCAACATACATGTACAGCAACACAGTCTTCTGACAGTTCTTCTCACTGCAAGGATTGCAGACGCCCCTCTTTCCATGCCTCCTTCTTAGGCGCCTGTCTCTGACAACCTGTCTGGCACCTGTTATTAAGACTAGGCCTCAAATTGGATGTCACTTATCAACGTCAAAACAATGCCAGAGCTGATCAATGTCTTGCCGATTTTGATTTCAATATCAGGGATGCAAATTAAGGTAGCCTAAACATCATAACTTCTTGCTAAAATCCACTTATTCTACGCAGTCACGAGCAAAATAGATTACACTGTAGCGCACTACTGCTAGAAAAACACCAGTGTCGTCCTAACACGCGCTCGGGTGAGGGTGAAAATGACCCCCCCCCGAGGTTTTTCCGGAATGGTTTCCGAACGGCGGGGTGTAACCGCGCCAACTTTAGTACAGCTGTAGACAATTGAATAGCAAATCGTTCAACAACAAACATTTAGATATACCTCGTAAGGTCACTGACCCATGGGAGGTCAAATTCGGACCATGGCTTTAGCGAAGGCAATTTCTAGGGACTCGTTCAATCTGATCCAACAACGGGGCATTTGACGAGGTCGTACATCTCTGAGATACTTTCTTAGGCAACACAACAATAGAATGAACAAAGAACATTGATCTAAGGTCAGGTATGAAGGTCAGACCAAGGCCAAAACCAATATGTTTCATTACTGCAGAGCTTGCTATATGCAGTAGTTCCTGGTGCTTATTTCGGATTTGTTGATAACAGGCATCGCATTATACACCTTCCAAAGACTTCTTCAAGATCAGAATAAGTCACTGACCTGGAATGACTCAGGTCATCACTTTGTTTTTAGGAACATACTGCCCAGCGTAATCTCCGTCGCTTATCCAAATGCAAAACTCAAAGCGATATTGCATGATTTTGGTCACCATGACCTTCAAAAGGTCAGGCAAGGTCACTGACCTTAGATGAGCATGTGACTTTTTGCTTCGAACAGTTATCTAAATTCTAGGGGCCCATTGGAGACCAGCCTGGAATTTGACCTTATTTGACCTATTTGACCTCAAAGTCATGATTTAGGAACCTCAAACTTCGACCCAAGTGATTTCAGATACAGGTCAACACATCCTGTGAACTTGGTGTCTCTAGCTTTCTGGGTTCCTGAGATCTCAGGGGGTCAAATTGACCTCCTCCCGAGCGAAGGGTATCCCACTGGCCACTCGGGCGCGTGTTAAAGAACTGCCCAACTTACTGGGAACCAAAACATGGCAGACCTAGCAAGGAAACAGCCTGCAGCTGTAACCTTCATCAACCATGCTGCTGAGACAAGGGAGCAAATGAAGGAACACCTAAAAAGTTTTCTCTGGAAAAATAGAGGCTTCTTATCCGAGCATTGTCAGAGATGACTAAAAAGATGCATCGGCCTTACAATAAAGTAACAATAATATGGTATATTCTATACCACCAACTTCGTACATATCTGTGCAAATACAGATATAAAAACACAACATACACAAGCATAGTGCAAGGCAGCAAGCAAAGCACTCGGAACTCGCTAGAACTTACGGCCCAATGCCACCTTGCACCAGAATCATGAAAAGAGAAAACCCTGTTCCTCTAACATTACCAACAGGTTTGCATACAGCTACCGTGCACACACACAGCATCGTGCATAACGCACCTTTTAAATTTTCGTTCATAGCACACAAACGCTTTAAGCACATCATAATTAAATCCAACGAGCACAGCGTCGATCCGCCACAAAGCATCAGTAACGCGACCTGGGCAAAAGCGAACGACACGCAGCGACGCGAGTCAAGGTTGGTGAAATTATTTTGTCTTTCCAAGCCACGTATCTGGCACTTATCCCAAATGAGCCTGTGGCGACACACGGGGAGGACGGGCTGGCCGCTCCTATGGCAGAAATCTTACTGGACTCCCTGCGCGCCACTATAAAAGCAATGTATTTCATTTGCCTCGCTTTTACTAACGCGCGTGTTTTGCAGTGTTTGCAACACACTGTGTCAAATTGTTTGCCTAATAAGTGTTGCGAAAGCTTGAAACTTTGTTTAAACAACAAGATATGGGAACATGAAGCTTTTATCTTGCTAAGTCAACAAAACGTTAAAGCATGACTTTGATTTCTCCGCTATGGCGTTAACCACAGTGGCTCTTTTCGAGGTTCACTTTGGTTTTGCAAATTGGAGTATGATATGTCTATAGTGACCCACTGGTTCAAATTTCAATCAATGCGCTTCTCGGTAGCAGCCTCTTGCCGCCCGCTGCGCCAGTCACAAACGTTTTTTTACTTGCTCCAGTTAGGGTGTCGTGGCGGTTGTTATGGCGGCGGTAGTCGCGGCGACTGCAGAACAAAAGCGTAGGGTTGTTACAAAACGTTGAAAGCGTAATTAGTCCCGAAAATATTAACAAATTATGCCGTTATTACTGATAGTGCTGTGTTCACACAACCCAGTGCTAATATTAGGCACAACTGATTCTGAGGTTTCACTATAGTACATTTTTTGCAATGCAGCCCAAAGGTGGGACACTCCCTTTTAAGTGCCTGCTGCCACCGGCGCACTGACACCGCGAAGTTGGTGTGCATGAAGAAAACATTATCCATGTTCATGAATAGTGGTGAAATTTGGCAACACTGTACCGCAAGACGCCGCTTGTCGACATAGAAGACCAAAGTCAGCTGTGGTATCCATCTGTCGAGTAATATATAAGCCAGTAGTTCAAAATTTTCCAGGGACTGGCACAACTCCCCAAAACATAAAGCGTTGTGAACGCTGAATGTTATGCACGTTGGGTTTTGCTATTTTGTATGCCGCACGCTCGATTTCGTGATGCTCTTCCGTCCAGTGACATTGGACTATTACTGGATGCTATGAACGCAGGGTGCTGAAATTTTGGTTGTTTTGGCCGTTGGACATGCGAACTCTGAATATTTCAATACCTTTCCGTTGATACACACAACAGATGCTCCTTGATAAACTGCGAATGTCGCGAGCTTTGACAATTTGTTTATACATTGTTGTGATGGTGCCAAAATATCAAATTGCAAGTATCAAATTGCAAAACATCATATATTTAGTGTAAACCAAGAAGGGTAAGTCCACATTTAATGGGAATGTTCCACATTTAAAGACATTAAGATAAGCACCAGATATGATGGAAAAACCTTGCTTATAACTATTGGCAAGTTTTCAAGGCTCAAAAACGACTTAAGTAGCAAAATTTCGAAGTTTGTAAAAATGCGCCCCATTGCGTCATCGTTTGGTGGCGTCGTGGAATGGTTTTGTGACGACAGCAATGCTTGGCAGCATCTGGCAACCAGACCTAAAGAATACCTCGAAACGCGCTAAAGCTGACGCCCACCGGCCATTCTGGTGGCGAGTGCTGTGTGGGGTGGCCGGCCAGTGAATGGCTTTGTTGTGAATTTTTGCATTGGCACTGGTCGTGGGACAAGCTTTGGTGGACGGCTTCACACATGCAACGTAGTGATCGCCGACTTTTATGGCAGATGATTAAGAATCTACACCATAAAAGGCACGATATGCTGTGAAAACTGTCTTGTAGTGTCGTGAATATCCAACTGAAACCTGCCGAGGACTGTTGAAGATGCCAATACTGAACTGTCGACCTGTCCTTGCCCGCAGTGCTGTAGTCATGATATTGATATCTTGTGAAACACGCAGGACTTGCTTTTTTTGTTTTTTTGTAGGTGAAAGTGCAGTCACATGTAAAAATTGACACTGAACCTGCAACATTGCTATGAATTGATCACCAAATCATTGTTATTGCTATGGTAAAGATGGTAAGGTTGAGCCCCCAAGAATGCTTTTCTTGCACAGGATTATTTGTGCAGTCACTAGTTAGCCCTGATGCAATCATTGCGGTGTCATGGCATTCCGGCTCGCAATAGTCCTTTGGCAGCGTTAAATCAGCTGTTGAGTCATTCATAAATTATGGACTGTTTTCTCACAGGCTTGACATAGAGCAGTCAGCCAACGTCGTGCATTGTGAAATGGCACCGGTCAACAGTGACATTGTGGCCTACTCCACTGTTGTACTGTGGCATGGCATAACAAACAATGATATGGTTTGTGTACTGCAATCCCCCGCTGCTTTCATAAGAAATTTCATCATGAGACGGTGGGTCAAGTGTGCATTCTTGTACTAACTCTGCATCTGACATACGACTGGCCAGAAACACAGTGTACAATATACCAATCACTTTCAGCAAAGCGCACAACCAATAAGTGCCTCCACTTGTTCAGCATGTTTTGTGAATCCCCAAAACGTGGGTAACACACGCAAACACGTATTTGGCAAAGCGCATTCTGCATCCAACGATCATGAAAACTACCATTCCACTCCCCAACAAATATCACATGACATTCCACCAGCAGCATCCACCCTCAATGGACAATGCTTAACGCCCGCCAGGGCGAGCAGAGCAGGGTTAGCTAGTCATGACAAATGTGACTACTGGAATCGGCGTGCCGGGTGCGGCTGTCCGCCAGGCTCTCTCGACTCTCGTCTGGCCGATGTCCGTGGGGCACATTTGGGTGTGCCTCACCGCAGAGCCCCGACGGACCAGTGATGGTGACCTGCATACCCTTATCTACGATGACCTCCAGGAGCGGGCGCACGTGCGGAAAGGTACTCGACACCTTCACCGGCCACAGGATGCACTGGTCGGGGATACGGCTTTGGGGGCGAGACATTCTGGAACCATGCAATAAAGTCGAGTCAAAACTAATTCACATTGGCATCCATCATTATGGGCTTTCGTTGCTGACAACACGCTTCCCAGAAAATAGTAATTCTGACAAAAAGCGAACTAAAACAAGCATAGATGCCATATTGCAGAAAAACTTCCACCACTCAGTTGCACCGAGCTGCCAAATGATGACGTTCTATAACTCTGTCCAAATCATTCTTCATGAATGAATTTCTGGGATTAGTGTCCAAAATGACGGAACCTGGTATGTGCCTTGAGCACATCTCATCGCAGAAACACCGTTTGTAGAAGGATTATGACGCTCCCTGTTGTACCACATTGGTGGGCAGAGTCCACCCCGCCCTCTGACATCAACTGGCCTTGAGCGGCCACTGCCACCGGATGCAGGTCATCCCAGCCATGGGCAAAATAGCGAGCAACACCGCTGTTCCCGCTCACCCACCGCCACGCGTGCTAAGGCAGACATACAAACTGAGGCGGACAAATGTTACTGGGAGTCACCGCCAGGTACATAACATTCATCGCATTTTTTAAAGGGTATTCATTGTAATCACAATTTTTTGCTCGTTCTGGGAAAATGAAATAACAACTTTCTGGATTGAACCCAATCTCTTAAAGGGCGCAACGATGCCATAGTTAGTTAAATACTGCTTTTTACGTGATCACAAGACTACTAACTGGTTTTACCGACAAACCACTACCACTGTTTACCACGGTTTAACTAACTAGCCACTATCCTGGATACCACAAATAGTCAAACCCATGACCACACATCGCTGTGTTAACATGTGATACATGTACCACTGTGCTGGAGTATTCAGTGCGCCTCTTTCAGCGGTCAAGCCACGCAGCGCGCCGGCGGGAAGCCGTCCTTGACGCCGCGCGGCCGCCCCCCGTCCGCGCCCAGCGCTCGAGGACAGCCGCCGGCGGCACCGCGCGGCCACCACCCGTCCGCGCCCAGCGCTCGAGGACAGCCGCCGGCGGCACCGCGCGGCCGCCCCCCGTCCGCGCCCAGCCTCTGGGGGCAGCCGCCGGTGGCGCCTCGCATCCGCCCTCAGTCCGCGCCCAGCCTCTGGGGGCAGCCGCCGGTGACGCCACGCGGCCGCCCTCCGTCCGTGCCCAGTGCCCAAGGACAGCCACCGGTGGCACCGCGCGGCCGCCCTCAGTCCGCGCCCAGCGGTCACCGGGTGCTCCAGCACGTGCTTCTTGAAGGCGAAGTAGGTGCCAACGAAAGTGAGTGGCACGGACACGCCAAACCAGAGCCCGATCAGCGTCAGTATGGTGAGGCATGGCAGTGCTGCCGACGAGTCGTACGCCCACGACACGCGGTTCAGCAGCAGCGTGTTGCTGAACACGATCCTGCGGACGGGCGGCAGGCGGGGGCTCAGTGGGAGCACCATCGACGCGTTTCACAGCGGCCCGACCCCACCCACGATAGCCGCAGCATCCAGCGGAACAGACGTCTCACCCGACCCCTGAGCAACGTGATTTCTCTTCTGTGGGGCGCAGGCATTTTCAATGGACCACGATAACGTTGGCCGCGTTCACCCACTCCACTGCGATTGGGAGCAGGACTCAACGGCACAGCCTTCCGCACACAACGCATCATCAGCCGATTCAAACGTGGCAATTTTCCAAGCTTGGTACATGTCACTCCCAAGTGTGTTTCCATCAAGTTGTAAATCTGCAGCGACGAAATCGCACAAATAGGATGCACGCATGAGCGGTGCAAAGTCTGCGCCAGCGCGGCGTGTGGGCGCGGCCCGGCGCCGACTCGTCCGCGCCGGCGCACATTCTGTCCGGAAGAGAGCGACGGCCCGGTGCCGGCAGAGCGGCGGCAGCTGGGCAAGGTTCACCTCAGGCACAGCGTCAACGCCAGCAGCACGTCGAGACCCCACCTTTCGTCGCCACTTGTAGATTCGGGCGGACACGTAGCCGGCGGGCGTACCCAGGCAGACGCACAGAAGGAGGCCACAGTTCATCAGCGAGCTGTGGTTGACCGGCGACAGAAGCCCAGGCACGCGAACACTGCAGGGGCCGGCCAGGGGCCAACACAAGACGCTGATATGGATGGTCGGAGGTCGGCGTCGATGCTGGTGGAGGCAGTCAGAAGCCAGCGCCGGTGCTGGTACAGGTCAGCGACGCAACACAGGCAGGACAAAAAACAGTTTATTGAGTGAATTATGCAGTAGATGTTAACTTCTTGAATCAGTTTTCAGTGCACGACGAACGGCATATGTTTACGCCATTACATTATGCAAACACTTCCTAAAAAATTAAAACGGCCTTAACAGCAACAACAAAACACCTACGTCCCCTGCTCATCACACAGCGCGGACCATCAAATCATAGTAATCCCTATCAAACGACGGGTTCCGCACAGCCCCGGTAATAATGCCCCATCTTCAAAGAGCGCCAGGCGTGAAGACAGTGCCATTGCAGTGTCAACCATGGCACGGACAACCATCACAGCGGAGCCGGCCCGAATACGGCTCAGGCGCGAGGGCCATCATAGCGGCCGCAAGTCATCCACCGAGTGTGATGAGCGTCATTGAGAGCACCTGGACACCGGAGCCGATCAGCACGGAGAACAGCATGCCGTGCTGAGACGGTCGGAACACGTCGCCATACACCAGCTTCTAGCCAAACCCCTCCTGAGAGTCGTCGCCCGACTCGATCTGACGGGCAGCCCGCCGACTGTCACTACCCAGCCCCGGCCGGGAACGGCTGTCACTTCCTAGCCCCGGTCAGGGACAGCTGTCATTTGCCAGCCACGGCCAGGGACGGCTGTCACTCCGGATTCTGATCCAGCCGGCCTACGCACATGAACCCAGCTATCAAGCTGCAAGACCCAAGATGCCCGACAGCTCCGCTACACGCGGCCAACAAGCGGACCCAGAGCACAGCTGGCTGGCTGCCAGCAAGACCCAGCACCCAGCCGAGCGGCGGGGCAGTGCCACGGGGCGTGCCGCGGCCACGCCGCCCACCACAGCAGCACCACAGCATGGCCTGGCTGTGGTTGCGCGATTCGCGCAATCTCGCAGTACGCTCAAACTGACGAACTGACGAAAACTGACTCACCCTTGAACTAAAGCTCAAAACCCAACCCCAAAAGAAAACACTCCGACCTGGATTCTGGTCTTGGAGATGGTGTACACGCTGGAAGCATTGGGGTGCCTGGAACACCTTTCCTGTGCTGAAAACAATTAAGTACATTAATCGTCATCATCAGTAAGATTAACAATGAACAAAACTATCACACAATCTACAGGTTCTAGGACAGCAATGCTACAAGCACCCCAAGTATAACACATGACAATGTTTTACTTACATCAAATGACTGTTGATGTCAGAAATGAAGACCTCAAACAGCTGAGCGAAAATGAACCATTGATATTACAGCCATTTAAGACCAACACATCATAAATCTACTCCAATGCTACACCAAAAGCAATACCGCACCCTGTAAATGACTGAATGCCTTGCCATGCATTTCACAGTAAACTAACAGGCACACATTTGCTTACAGGCACCACACTAAAATGCACGAATGAACAATGACCAAAAGAAGACATGAAAATAAATGAGACAAAAGATGACCACATAAATTTCACGTGTTCTAATGTTAACTAAGCTCAAGCCTGAATGCCAAGACTAAATAAGAAGGGTCTGGCAGAAAATAAATAAAAAACCCTGGCATTCACAGACCTGCATAGATGGCACAGCATCGGCCCTCAGCCTTTTCCCTTTGGCTGCTAGGCTAGAAAAAGCTTCAGATGAAAAATGTGCCTCGCACACTCCGTGCCCACGCGGCAGAACACTGATGTAACAAGCATCAAGCCACTCCTGTAGGTGGCCTTGTTGAGCTGGGGTTATGAAAAGATCACTTCAAGTAGGAAACTGGATTACTTTACAATACAATGAACATCTTCTACTTCAAAGTGAGTAATGCAAACTGAAAATATCTGCCCACAGGGTGTGTTTTGATAATTGTGCTAAGTGGCGATTCATCAGGAGTACAGACTACAGACGACATCTAGGTTGCCTAACGTGCCTGACACATGCTGAAATGCCCGTCATCCCAAAAATGAGCACTACAAGCTGGGGCCATGCACCCATGAACTCTGCGAGCTGTGAGCACGATGCATGACTGTCAACAACTTTACTGAATGGTGAGCAGATTGAGTGTTTTGAAATAGTGGCAGTAACATCCCAACAGTAATGTCATTGCCGGAATACAACAACTGGTTGCTCAGTTTAGTGCGAATTTGATTACAGCCCATGGAGTTCAGTGGTAGGTTAAGCACGCTGATGACATCTGCAATCTGGAACAATGGATTAATTGTTGAGACTGATATCCCTGGCCCTGACCTGGCTGAAAAAATCATATTCAATTACATATCTGTTTATGCAAGTGGTTATATCAAATAGCCAAGGTATATACAGCCTCCATGGTGCCTTCCAAGAACTTAGTGCAAAAGGTAGGAGATGGGAGCAGGCAGAAATATTTGAACCTCCTCAAAAATGTCAGGATAAAGTTACTCCCATATTTCACACACAACACGGGTAGAAAATATATCATGTGCAAGTGTTCGTCATCACTCACATTGGGCTGTGTAGTGGCAGTGTTGTTATCCCTGTCTGCTCACTCTGAAAAACCCATCAACGCTACTACACTCACCTGACATCAGCATTGGTGTGCCAAACCTGCGCCCATGTGGCGTACTTGGGCCTAGTCATTTACTATAAAAAGTAACATGGTGTATATTTTTGTTGTAACAAGAAACTACATGAACAAAACCATTTATCAACCCGGTGGCAACCGTCAGCTCAGCTACTAGCACTTGCACCCGCCGTTCAGCTGCCGCACGCATCTGCTTTTCATTCACTGTTTTTTTTTTTGAAGGCATTTTTGCCGGACATTGCTATAATTGCATACCCATTCTTCAAACTGGGACAAAAATTGAAAGCGACCACACACCATACTCGAAGCTGCATGCGAATTGAGACGTACATGCCCTGAACTTATTGCTGCGATGTCGGTGATACGCCAGACATATTCGGCGTGAAGTGTTTTTGACAGATTGGGAACGAGGTACTTACGCGAACACAGTCAAATGATTCTCGTTTGTCCTGTGATCACCGCACACACAACGCTTTCCGTTGGGCGTCCCGCACCGACGCAAACAGGACACTGCCTAGGACTTGGGAAAAATGCCTCGTCGACGAGTGCCGCACAACCCGAAATTGCTTACGCTTATGTTCGCGACACGCATTCAGCAGTAAAATCTTACTCACAGCCAGTCATCTTCCGCGGACTGTACCACATGTGCAGCATCATCGCCTTCGTAAATGTATCAACGGCCATGCCGTTTTGACCATAAAAAACAGCCTGTAATATCATGGGGATCTAATGACGTTTCTATGGCGTCATTGAATCAGAAGGCGATTTTGAAGCTGGCCTTAAATAGGCCTTTCCGTACTTTGCGGGCGTGTAACTCAGGAACCGGAGCGTTTCGGGTGTTAAAAAGAACATATCCATGAACTGCATCAAAGTGTCCTCAAGATGGCTATTTCACTTCAAAACGCCATACAAATGTGGAACATTTCCTTCAACTTGTTACTATTGCTGCAAGTAATAGTAATACGCATACCAACCATGCAATTATGAACCAAGAGGGCCATACTGAGACCTGTACTGAGTTTCTCACCAATGGGTAGTAAAGACTATCGGCCTTAAAAGTAACTAGCAAATGAGGCTAACATTCCTACAAAGAACTACGATACAGACATCTAGGCGTCTAGAAAATGTAAAGACACCTTCCACATACATTCCCGGAAAAAAACATTCTTTGAGGAACAGTCAAATACAGAAAAAAACTTCGGCAAATGTGTGTACCTTATTTGGAAGTAATAACTGGCTTGTAAATTTTAAAAAAATGTTCAACGCACTGTCGCGAATCCTAAATTGTAAGCAATCGAGGGCCGTGACACAGGGCAACCAAGGGCCGCGCCGCATCACGGCGCGTTCGGTCACGATACAATCATGCTACGAATGATTATCCCTCTGATAATCATCTGCGGAAATGTGTCATTTACGTTCGACAGGTCGTGAAGTTGTCCCCTAATTTTCTGACCGGTGCCAGTAACTGGACACAGCTAGATACGTTGAAGAAAAGATTCTCCGTCTTGACCAAGCTCTGAACGTAATCCGAGGTTTACACTCGGCTTGGAAAATTGTCTGCGATGATTCCCTGCGTTCACAGTGTCAAATGTCATTCCGAAAAACCTCACCGTTTTAGATAGTTCTTTCTCCAGGATCAGCTGCCGGCCGAACGCTGCGCGCGCGTTAAATTCAATGTAAGCAAATACACTTGGAATGGAATAAATGTTGGAACTGTTGCTCTACCCTGGTGTGCGAGATCGTACTAACTAACACGCCGGACAAGGAAGATATTCGGGACAATGATTTCATACGTGTTACTAATGCTTCTCAATCTTTCCTTAAAAATACAAGCAAGTACGTTGTTTGCACAATAACCGCAGTCGTGGTGTCCCAAATCTGCTGTCAGTAGTGACGAGTTCCCTCCCTAGAAGGCCAATTGCTGTCGCTAACGATGCTCTCGCGATATCAGCGGCGAAGAGGCGGTGGCAAACGTTTTTGGTTGACCCGATAAATGTGTACTTCTAGCAAAAAATCGTAACGCTTGAAATATCTAGGCAATGCAATTGCATTTATAGAAACACGGGATACCAATTGATGTAAATCGAAACTCTTCACAATCGTACGTGTTAAATGAAATATCCCAATTCAACCAGACACACTCCGTTTAAATTCACCGCATGGCAGTTTGTCAAGACATGCGTATGAACTGAACATACGATCGTTGTGCCCGTGTTTTACCACTTTCTCTTCGCGTTATCATATGTTTGTCCACGACGGTGCTTTTTTCTACACGCATTTGCATTTTTGGTCATGGCGCCATTTCCAAGACATTCGGTTCCCGGCTTTGCTTCCGTTGTACCAAGCAGGACTGCCCAAATGCCTGCTATAATGCATAAAAAACGCGGTTCGTGTTCGAAACTTGTCTTAAAAACGTTAAGATGCTTGAAAGCCAACTTCTGTCCGTTGATACGACGATTCGTGCTGACGTTCAGCAAAAACAAGTAAGTCGATGGTCTTTCTTGTCTTGATCTTGAACACAATATGACGATTGAAAAGGGGGAATTCTTGTACCTTTTCCATGGTGCCTAACATATGTGGATGTTTTCAACTTACGCAGCGCGAAATAATTTGCACAAGTTCGCTTGCGCTTAGCTCAGAAAACATATGACTTCAAGCATTAAAAGGCCAAGAATGTGAACTGCGTGGAAAAGTCTCAAAAGTGGATATCTCAATTAAACAAATATATAAATGCATAGCAGTCCTTTAAACGACTTGAACGTAATATATCAGCTCCTGATAGACGAGGCGGAATTCCACAATGCGTAGACCTTCACGTAGATAGCGGTAAAGAAGCACCACGATCGAGTGGGCACAGCCATGTGCCAGAAGCTTTGCCGCGTCCTTGCTCAATGTCACGACTCGGAAGACCGCCTGGTTACTGAGCAGCCGGGGCATGCATGGCGAGCAGGTCATGAAAGTCCGGTGCAGCAGTGTCGGTCCATTACAGCATCCTAGTTTTCATGCCGAACATGACCTTGATAACCGGTTTGGAGCGTTTTTGGGCAGAGGCTCTCTGTCCGTTAGCAGCAGGTTCAGACAGACGCAGTTCCAGGCAGCGCGGTGAATATTCATGCTTAATAAAGCATTATAAGAATGTGTTTTAGCCCTCGCCCTCGAAGGGAGTTGGGCAGTGTGGACCCTTGGTTTTCTGAGAAAATCTCTCCAGCCTGTTATGTAAGCCTGCCTAAACCTATGCTAACATATGGGCTATTCATTGGGCTCATATTTTTACATCAAAAGTGTGCCTCTAGAATTTTTGGTCTCTGCGTAGCAACGAAATTTTACAAATACTGCACAGCGAGCCACAGCCGGCGCGGGCAGTGGGCGGCATCTGACGAATCCGTCGATCGCGTGCAGCGGGCCAGCACCTCTACATCGAGACCTTTGTCATCAATATATGCTCAAAACACACCAAAGTCAGTGCGCTCAGTGTCAGAATGTTCATAAACGTGCCGGAAAAGCTGCATGCGCTTGCAGTCATATTTCGTGGGGGGATTCACTAGCAATAAGTACCATCGAGTGAGTTATCCTTCCGCTTCTTAAGGGGGTTCGTTGTACGCACTGTTGCCGTCACCGCATGCGAGCTGGAGAAGCGCGGAAGCCATGTGGAGCGGGGCGCGGCGTTTGCAGATACACTGTCGGTGCCCCCAAGCCGGATGAGGTTGACCGAATTTTTACTGGGCTGGACTGGCTGCATATTCTATGTCTTTCTGAGACGACGTTGAGCCTGGACACAATGAGCGACTTCCTTGTATCCACTAGGCACTACAACTACGTGTCCGTGTTAGGAGCGCTCGTAAAGAGGTCGCCATTGTATTAGGCTAAAAGCTCAGATGCGAGAAAATAGGGACACTGCATAGCACGCCGTCGGAAGCTGCTGGCTGTCGGCTGTAACGGCCTGGCGGAAGTCCGCGATTCCCGGTGAGCTCAAAAGGCTCCCAAATATACTCCTCTCGACCACTCTCGCTTTAAAAATGCAGTTCTGCCTGGCATTATGCATCAGCAATCATATGTTTGTCTGGGTGAAATTCATCTTGACATTTCGATGAAAAATTCATCCAAAGTCGGATGGTCTCTAAAGCTCCTAGAATACTTAAAGTTGAACTGACTCGTTAATTGATGCATCCCATACCTCGTGGATCCACCTCGCACCATCCCATCGCCAACGTTTAGGTCCCACTGCCGCGAATGTCAATTCTTTTGGACGACATCAGTAAACAACAGCCGGTGGTCGTCTTCGGCAACCACGGCAGGGTCCGCCCTTGCCATTGAGTGGAGAGCCTCGCGTTGCTGGCACCGGCTGTGGCTCGCTGTGCAGTATTTAAAAATATTCGTTGCTACGTGGGGACCAAAAATTCTAGAGGCACATTTTTGATGCAAAAATATGCGCCCAATGAATGGCCTAAATGTTAGCATAGGTTTAGGCACGTTTACATGACAGGCTGGAGAGATTTTCTCAGAAAACCAAGGGCCCACATTGCCCAACCCTCTTCGAGGGCGAGGGTTAAAGCATATTCTTATAATGCTTTATTAAGCATGAATATTCACCGAAGTTATCGCACAACAGGTCTCATAACACGGATTCCCCGAATTTAAATTTGTTGATAGCTTCAAATCAATCAGGCTTATTTCCGAACTTTTTAACACTTCTGCCTACCACATGTCTGGAATATGTAGGCACCTGCAAACAATTTGCAAATTTTAACACAAATTCTACGCAGAAATAGCTTAAAACTTACAAATTTTAACATCCATTTCAACAAATCTGCATTTTAATCTGGAAAACATGGTGTCCGTTTTTACAGACTAGCGACTTGAGTTTAGGACTAAGCTGCGTTAACAGATGTCTCCGAAATTTTATGCTCCGCTGGATTGCAGTTACTGAATCCTGGCTTATATAATCCAAGTCTCATCACTAGTATTTGCTGCCGTTTTTGAGCGCCAGTTTGCCTAGAATAGGTTTCATAGTAATTCGAAAGTACTTTCGCCAGCCTTTTGTTGCTTTCAAAGAAGATTTTGTCATATATCAGAGCCATACAGGGACGAAAACGCCTGAATGAAGATGCCATCGACAATTGGCGCGTACTTTGCCTTGTTCAATACTGACGCAAGACTGACATATTTAATGTTTGCCATAAACGCTGCCCATCTCCATATTGGAGATACCGATGCGGAAGCCAGTAAGCCATGCACAATTGTAAAATGCTAATGGAAAGTTACCAATTCTGTCATCTTTCAATGGCCCACACACAGCACGCTACCAAGCTCCAGTATGACAAAGTTCGAAGCAATTATTACATTTTATGGCCATTTTGGCGTCTCGATTTTACCAGCTTTGTCATATGTCATCTCAATTTAAACACAAAAACCGTGGAAGGTTTTTATGAATGCCACAAAATAAATCAGACTAAGCATGATTACGTAACGGAGGCTTGCGTAGTTTGTACGCTTTTGATCACTTGCAAACAATGGCTTTGCCTGGTACTTAAAGGTAAAACCTTCCTAAACTTCGCCCTGATTGGCCCTTTTCCATGACGCGGACAGATGGGCGGTTGATACGACCCCTATCTGGCCGCACGTCTCCCTGCCTGCCGTGACCACCATAAGAACGATACATGCAGGCGTAAAACACCAGTGGATTGGTCCTAACTAGATTTCACGCGTGCAACGCACTATGTTTTGAGGTCAGCAATTTGAACCCATTATGCCAGGTCAAAGATCAAATATAAGCTTTATCAACTGCAAATTCGTTCAAGTGGTGAGGAAAAATGTGTAGAGTTTTTTGATCCAGGTGTGGCTGACAGTTTGAGTTGCGCATTCCGGGAGAACTTTTTGAGCGTCTGTCCCGAAATGGACAGATGCTCAAAAAGTCTGGATGTATGCTGTCTGGACGCAGATAGCACACACACACACAATATATATATATATATATATATATATATAGAGAGAGAGAGAGAGAGAGAGAGAGAGAGAGAGAGAGAGAGAGAGAGAGAGAGAGAGAGAGAGAGAGAGAGAGAGAGAGAGAGAGAGAGAGAGAGAGAGAGAGAGAGAGAGAGAGAGAGAGAGAGAGAGAGAGAGAGAGAGAGAGAGAGAGAGAGAGAGAGAGAGAGAGAGAGAGAGAGAGAGAGAGAGAGAGAGAGAGAGAGAGAGAGAGAGAGAGAGAGAGAGAGAGAGAGAGAGAGAGAGAGAGAGAGAGAGAGAGAGAGAGAGAGAGAGAGAGAGAGAGAGAGAGAGAGAGAGAGAGAGAGAGAGAGAGAGAGAGAGAGAGAGAGAGAGAGAGAGAGAGAGAGAGAGAGAGAGAGAGAGAGAGAGAGAGAGAGAGAGAGAGAGAGAGAGAGAGAGAGAGAGAGAGAGAGAGAGAGAGAGAGAGAGAGAGAGAGAGAGAGAGAGAGAGAGAGAGAGAGAGAGGAGAGAGAGAGAGAGAGAGAGAGAGAGAGAGAGGAGAGAGAGAGAGAGAGAGAGAGAGAGAGAGAGAGAGAGAGAGAGAGAGAGAGAGAGAGAGAGAGAGAGAGAGGAGAGAGAGAAGAGAGAGAGAGAGAGAGAGAGAGAGAGAGAGAGAGAGAGAGAGAGAGAGAGGAGAGAGAGAGAGAGAGAGAGAGAGAGAGAGAGAGAGAGAGAGAGAGAGAGAGAGAGAGAGAGAGAGAGAGAGAGAGAGAGAGAGAGAGAGAGAGAGAGAGAGAGAGAGAGAGAGAGAGAGAGAGAGAGAGAGAGAGAGAGAGAGAGAGAGAGAGAGAGAGAGAGAGAGAGAGAGAGAGAGAGAGAGAGAGAGAGAGAGAGAGAGAGAGAGAGAGAGAGAGAGAGAGAGAGAGAGAGAGAGAGAGAGAGTTGGACATGGGCGAGCTTGTGGTGAGCACGGGAGGATTCCTTCACCATTCACCATTTTAGTCGGAATTTGGTGGAGAAAAGCAGTGTGGACCTGCGTCGCAATCCTGAGCGGTATTGTTATGATCCGACTGCGATGCTGAGCAGTATTGTTATGATCCGACCGCGATGCTGGGCGGTATTGTTATGATCCGACCGCGATGTTGAACGGCATGGCTATGATCCGACCGCGATGCTGAGCGGTATTGTTGCGATCCGACCGAGATGCTGAGCGGTATTGTGATGATCCGACCGTGATGCTGAGCGGTATTGTTACGATCCGACCACCATGCTGAGCGGTATTGTTATGATCCGACTGCGATACTGAGCGGTGTTGCTATGATCCGACCGCGATGCTGAGCGGTATTGTTACGATCCGACCGCGATGTTGAGCGCTATTGTTACGATCCGACCGCGCTGCTGAGAGGTATTGTTACGATCCGACCGCGATGTTGAGCGGTATTGTTATGATCCGACACGCCTGATGCGCAGCACGTCAGGTGGAACCTGCGGAAAAAATTAGTTGAATAACCAGAATGACCGCTTCCGTCACCAAAATACACACCCTTATTACCAGCTAATTCAGCAAGCCAAAAAAGGCCACTTTAGCACCAGAAACATTGATTCATCACCAATGGTGCCAGGTCACAATCCAGTGTAGTAAACTGATTAGACATCAGGGCTAAAACCCCCGATAACAGGTGAAAGGGCACGAACAATCTCCAACACAAATGACATTGTAATCAAAAGGACAGCTTGTCGCCATCCCCAGCTTAATTGGAACCAGCTCCTGGCCATCCCAACCCACCCGTGGCAGTATGGGGGTTTAAGTCGCTAGTGTGGCACATACGCGTTCGCAGGGGCACATCCAGTATAATCAGACATGGAAAGGGGGAGGCATCCCGGTAAGAACTCATCACGTAGTGGTGGTGACAGGATGGGGGCGGGCCTCTGCATTCTCGATCTCGGATGCGCCCGTGTGTGCTCGCTGTTTGACTTCTGACTTGGATGGTCTGCGGCCGGTGGCAGCGGCGGCTCACTGTCAGGGAGGTCAAAGGGCAGGGGCCGTACCAGACGTGACGGTATGTGCAACTTTTTCCATAAAGTTCTGCCGTAGAATTGGACTTCCACAATAGAAGCGACGAGTCCAAGAGCACACAACACAATACTTCTTTCATAAACTCTTATGCCAAAATCCCCGAATCACAAAGGTGACCCCATCAAAACATTCCACCCAAGGGCGTATATGAATCGCAATATGAATTGCTGTATGGACCGCAGTTAGGGTTATCGGGTCCCCGGCTCAAACGGGGCTTCGGGTTCGTTTTAGGGCCCGGGCTCATTGGCTCTGGATGCCCCTGTTTGGCACTAGACCCTGCGGTTGGCTAGACACCTTATTGCCTCATTGTGGACCACTTTATTATCATTTCTCTATTTCCATTCCATGTCAGGCAAGAGGATCACTGCTAACGCAAGTGACTCTAACATTCAGGGTTCCGTCCAGTTCCTCTTTCGCAAAACGTGCCTCTGGTCGACTAGAAGCTCCTTGCCGACACAGGCTTCTCTGTTCAGCACTTTGTGCCCTAATCCAGGGAACCACATTGTTTTAGAGGACATGACGAACGCAAGAGGCCTTCAGTAACAATCGCAGACACCGTCCTTGCCCTGTTTTGCAAACTGGGTCCTCAGGCCGTTGGACGTGCACTGATTTATCGCTTAGCCATCACTGACTCGAGCGACGAACCACAAATCATGGGATTGCTTTGTCGTCGGGTTAGAATAAAGCCTAAAATCATGCCATTGTACCGTATGGTACGGATAAAAGTCAATACGTTAATGCACGCGAATATTGGGCCACGAAATGCGTTGCCATGGAGGCTCCATGTTACGTTGTACAGTATGTGTTGCAAAATTTTGTCCTGACCGACATTAAAATATCATAACAAAGGTTTTTTATCACTAAGCTTTGCGCGCATTTTTACATTTTGCATGCATTTTTGTTGCCATCTTTATTGCTACGTCGGGGCGTTTCACTACCCCCGCCTCAGGAGGAACAAGGGGACTTTGTCCTCGAGAAAGATGATTGAATAACCGACGTGACTAATGTGTTTGGATGAGATTTGCATCGTCCACTGAACCCAGCGTGCCCATAACTCGAGACCCAGTGAAAAATCCTATAGAGACCCAATGCGCTTCCCCTTTTTAACGGCAATGACGTAAGAGTGTAAACTTTGCACGTGCTGCGTGAGACCAATAACACACCACGCCTGATGAAACCTGCCAGGAGATGTTTTCTTGTCACCGCGCTTGCTTATAGCACCAACGACATTGTGACCTGCACACAACTGAGTGCGAAATATGTAACTTCCATATAACCGGAGTGCAAAACGTACCCGAGCGCCTTATGCGCCCGTCGAACAACCGACCATTGTCTGTTGGCGACACCAGCTTGCCCCACCGACAGCCTGCCGGCGTGCCGCGTTCGGCGCTGGGAGGACGAGGCGTTAGCGACGCGGGAGTGCCCAGACCAGAGCAATGCACACGCCCGGCGGCGCGCTGCCTGTTGCACGCCGACCGCCATTCAAACGGCTCATCGATCATCTCAGCGCTCATGCTCCCGCCCTCGGAGCCGTCGCCGCGACCGGCCGTTTGACATGCAGCATGAGAGCTTTAATCACCGCAGGTCTCCGGGGGGCGGCGTGGGGCGCTCACCACCCAACACTGATGGGCTGCAGTCGCGCGCCAGGAGGGTTTCCCCGAGTCGGTACATCCGAAAGCGAAGGTCTGGTCACATACGGCCAAGTCGATAGCAAGTAGGCAGCATCGGGCATGTAAGCAGCATGATTCATAAAGAGCGCAGCTGTTATACCCCTGGGTGAGAGACAGGCAGCAGACAGTCGCACGCGTGGATTGCGTTAACGCAGCCGGTAATCTAGCATGAAATAATGGCTGAAATTGAGATTGTGTCGACAGTCAGTGCGTCCGAGAGTGGATAAACACCTGAAGCATCATGTATGAAGTGAGGTGATTGTTCTGATTATTCAGGAGGCGCACTAGATGAGCGTAATCCTCCATGTGAAATGCACGCCACTGAAACTGTCCAGTGGCATGTGTAGATGTGTTGCACTTTGCCGGGGGTCCGAAAATATTAGATATTGTGCTCGTGTCTTAAGGTAATTGAAAACAAACGGCTTTGGCCGCCACGATGTGGTAGCACTTGTGAATTATCGCGCCAAATAATTGTGCTATCATCGATGATGTGATGAACCTTGGCTGTTCTGGTCTTCATGAACAATTGCATTAGTAACAGGCAACAAGCTGTATTAAGTATCCTAGCGCCCACCGGTATACAGCAGCTTACTTCATATTTTCTCCTATGGAAACCAACACATTTTTTCAGTTAAGATACTCAGGATGAAGCAACTTTGGTGTTAAGGTTTTAAAAAGTCGTTGAGGTGGAAGCGGATTGGCACCGACTCTTTTTTTGGCTAGGCGGACCGAACCAAATTGGATTGAAAAATCTAGTAAAAGGGGAATTGTGGGCTGAGTGGATCTGGACTAGTCGGACTGGACTGAACCGGATCTTAGAGATTAAATCCGTGAAGTGCGCTGGCGCCTGCTCGTGATTGCTGGCCACCAATTATGAGGCTAAAGGGATGGTTTGCTGTTCATTGCCCGAAGACGAGTTATAGAGGTTATTGACAAGCACATGCACGCAAATGCGTATGCGCTAGTCGCCTCCATTCTGCCCGTGTTCTCAACTTTGCTACATGCGCTAAAATTGCCCATGTAGTGTTTAAAGTTTTTCGCGCTTAAAATCCCTTTTATTCTTCTAACAATTCACAATTCGTAAAAACCACAGTAATCGCACAGCCACTGTCCCTCCACCTTGATCTTCATGACTGTCGTCACACAATAACACAATCACGCAAGCAAAATCACATTATCATCCTCTCACTGCACAAGACTGGTGAAACGGCCCTCATTTTGGCTTGCCTAGCGATATTTTAGCAACCACCGTCAGCGCTGTCTTACGTCAACCGTGGGAATCACCGCTTTCTGGAGACAACAGTCACGCGATACTCCCAATACACACGCACACCCGAACGCTCACATCATGGGCACACCTCATATCTAAGAAGTGCTTCCGGTTTTAGAATCGCGCGCAATCTTTCCAAATGTTTATACTCACTGTTCTTCCCCGGTGTCTGTCGCTATTTCCTCATCCTTGCCATCTGCCAACCCCCCTCTCTCCCTCTCTCTCTCTCTCTCACGACGGATGCACCGCAGGCCACCTATACATGTTAACGGATACGTTTTAAACACAAACAGCCCACCACAAGGTGCAGCCCTCCCATCGCATGCGTCCCTCTGAACTCCGCTGGCAGCGGGTGTCTGGACGCCCGCTGTCAGCAGCGCCCGGCCGGGCCGCTGCCCGGGCCGCGATGCGCCCGGGCGCGGGCGCCGCTATCGGCCGGTAAACAGGGGCGACGCGCCGGCTCCGACACGGCCGTCGGCGCCCTGCGCGCCCACCTGCCGACAGTGCGCCGCAGCCAGCCGTGCCGGCGCCGGCACCGGGCGCGTAGGAGCGCTCGCAGCGCCGGTGACGACGTGTGAGCGAGTGTGGGGACGTGTGGGGGTGGGCCGTGGGGCGTGAGGGCTCGTGGGGACGCGTTGCACCTGCGGGAGTGAGAGGACGGAAGGCATCGGGCGTGCAGAGCAAGAGGGCCTGCTGACATGTGAGGACGTGTAGGTCAGGAGGACCAGTTTGATGACTTGCATGATGGAGTACGTGCTAGTGTGCGCTATTAGTCACGACAGTGATACAGATAAAGTCCCTGTAGATGACTCGAAGTGAGGTGCGGACGATCTCGTCGTGAGGTACAGGGGCATATCACGTGAGTTGCGGAGGACTCACGAGTCAGTTTCTGAGGAGAGTCAGAGCGGTGTGATCCAGAGAACCTCCGCTCGCAGGGCGCTGGCCTGGTATTCTTTGACCGAGACACCCATCAGTGCAGCGTCTCCAGGCAAGTACAGACCGTGTTCTTCGCCTTTGCATCTGGGAAGTAATGTACTAAGCACCGTCCACCGTGTCGTCTAGTGACAATCTGTTTATGCGATGGTGCTATCAAAATGTCAAGCGTAGTGAAGCAGCGGCAATTTAACTCCAACGTGAAATTTTATTTAAATGGATGCAAAACTTCATGTCAAGATGACGGATTATGCTAACCACGTCACAAATGATAAATGTGTCAACTTTGGTAGGTGTGTTTCACGTGATAATGTAATGCGGCAGGTGCATTTCAGTGGTAAAAGCGATCAGTGACTGCCAGTTTCTCTACTTCGACCTGTCCAGGAACGTAGGCTGCGTTGCAGGGTTCATATCAAGGTAAATTTCCGTGAACTATGGCTCAGTATTAGTGAAATTGATTTGACACAGATAGGTAAACACACTGGTAGTTGTCGAAACGGCCGATGTGGTCCAAAAATGCCATGAAGCACGGAAAGCACTTTATCGGGGGGGGGGGGGGGGGGGCATTTATTCCTCATCGGGTTAGCGAGGCGTCGGGTGTTTGTCAATCGCATGCGACCCGACAGTTCCCTGTTACTTAAAAAATTTGGTGGTTGGGGCCCTGACCTTGCAACAGCCACCGCAATGCTCTCACGTGAGACCCAAACGTCACAACGAGGGTGAATCATGCCATGCTGCCTGCGTCTATTTCCTGGCAACAAGCGTCTTTTGTCGATGGTTCTTCTCCAGCAGTTGGTAGAAAAAGAATACTGTCACAGACGTATAACTATATCGGTTTGGCATCGCTGAGTTGTGATTCATTGCAGCGGGGGGGGGGGGGGGGGTTCATTGCAGCGATTTGATCAGAGATTTCGCATTATGCCAAACTGGTGCACGTATTCGTTTAACTCTCATGACGGAAAGAACACTATTTCGTTTTAACTTGCATTCAGGCACTCACGCAGATATCATTTGAATTGAACGTTCAATTAGGTAACCATGGCGTTTAAATAATTCCCCACGTTTACAAACTTGGATCCTTTCGTTCAAACGACTGCCATGTTTTGCTCGATTTCCTTCCTGCGCAGTTTTTTCTCGATCGCTCTTTCATTTCTTTTATTTTTCTAGACAAGCCATCCGGGCACTTTTCACTGCGGTTTAAGTAAGTGTTTGAGCAGCTGATACGTCGCGTGGAGACATGAGGGTTCTCGTCCACGAACGGCGCTCATGTCTGCGGTGATCTGGGACGGACTGGAGTGGGCCCATGAACCAACAGCTGGCCAAACGGGCCGGGACGGTTGCTGCGGCAACAGACACGTACACAAAGATGGGTCAAAAGATATGCGCAGGATTTTGATTATGCTTCCGATGTAGTGTGGTTGCAGCGCTTTCCGGCCACATTAAATGGTTTGGTCGCTCGAGATTTGGACTGTTTTGCCTATAGCATCTGCTGTGCCTTTGATACCTTGTTCTGAAATTGCTGTATTTCCCTTGTTATGGCTGGCTGGCATGCGGTAAACATGTGACCACTGCACATGCTTTTCTTTGTCAGTCACGATCCACATGTCCAGCTTGTAGGGGCTACTTGTGGCTGTGATGGGTCACCAATACCACAGGTGCACTGGTCCAGTATCCAGACGTTGGTCGAATTAGTGGTCGGTAAAAACAACGCTGTTAAAGCCATCTTGTTATTGCACATCAGTTTGACTTCATGAGCACTAAGCACATACTTACTTTGTTGCGGCGCAGACACACACGATTTCTGTTATCTTTGTATTCCTTAACCGTGAAGCAAATCCAACTGCATCCAAAATCAGCGTTTTTAACACATTGCCAAAACCTGCAATGAATATGACTTGTGGGCAGCGGTGAAGATTGAAATCACATCAATCAAAGTCAAGGCGAAGTGGAAAGAAATTAAAGGCAAGCCAATTACGTCGCGTTATATAAGCTTTCAACAAATATCCGCCGCGGCGTACACAAGGGGCATGACATTGAGTGTTATGCACGTCATCTTACCCTCCATCATGTATAATGGTTAAAAGCTAGGTCACATACATGCTTCACACTGGCTCTGTGAGTGGTGTTTGCAACATTTGTATTGTTTGTATTGATTTTTGCATTTGTATTGAAATTTTCCTTGGGCATTGCTCGCACACACCAACCGTTTGCAAATGTTAAAGTTATGTTTGTGAATAAGGAAACTTCGGATAATATCTGAATAGGAGCGTAATATTAAACCATTGTCTATTATGATTTTGATGCTACATATTGACCAAGAAATTGCGTCTTCGTGCCTTTTTGTGTCTTCAGTATATTTGGCCTTGATCTGCGTTGAGCTTTGTGCATCTATCGAGTCCGTCCTTTTCAAGTCTAAGCATGCTTAAACTTCATAAAGACCCCAAGCTAAAAGCCTTTGTTTCATACAGAAAGTTCAAATGCTATGAGCAATGGCTTTTATCTTCGCTCCAGTTGGGGGAGGACGCGATTCCTGGAGGCCCTCGACCACGCTTAAAATTTCAGCAACATTTGGAAGGCTCACTGAATGCAAATTGACACCAGAAACGTGACTTTAGCCTTTCCGGCTTCTGCGTAGCAACGTTTGTTCTTTGGGAACACCGGATGGCGGTCTGATGCCGGCGCGAATGGCGCGCCATATTTGACGAATCCTCTGATCACGAGCGTCGGGGACGGCCCTGCTGTATTAACGGAACTCTGTATCATCAATGTATGTTTAAACCACTTAAAGATTCACATCAATCTGACCAGAACTCGACAAGAAATGAATTTGTCCGGAAGCTGTTGCAACCATTTGCATAAAACTGAATAAATCCCATTTTCGGAAAAATTGACCTTTGACGTTGCCAAATGGAGTCCATTGTTAACCAGCAGCACACAGCTTCTAGCCAGTCGGGAGATCTTGCTTAAGTGAATCACTGCTTTTTCCGCGAGGTCCTTTAACTATTGGTTGGGAAACAGCCCACCCCTTATTCGTTCGTGTCATAAAAACGGCGGCTTTTATTGAGGGTTGATTACTCTGCTATACATGTTTTTAATAAGTATCAAACCACCGTTTTGCGATGCTTTTCTTGCCCACTGTTACACATTGCGAACGTTTTGAGATGCTTTGTTTGAAGCCTTCAAAGCGACTTGGCGTTTTACATTGCCGTGGCTCAGTCAAATCAATCTCACTATTCTTGATATCAGCAAGTTATCTCATATCGGAACAAAGCGATTTAGACCACTTGTGACCATTTCATCTCATGATCGAAAAAAACTTAAGGTTATTACCACAAATGTTGTTCATATTTTGAAATGAACGGTGTGGATATTGCGAAATAGGGCACCAACGCCAAATTGGTATTGCTATGCATAACATGTATCCATGAAATATCGTACGTCTGGCGTATGTGTAGGTCATGATCAACATTGGCAGTCCCATACGTATTTTAAGTGCGTGCGGATGCGTGGGTGCGAAATAAATATAAAGTATGAAAATATAATGTGCCGATGCAGCACCACAACCATATTTTAAATAAAGACCATCTGCTTTTACCACAGCTAAATATTGACCAAATCGTTTGGTATTTTAGGTGCGATATAAACGTCCTTCGCCGCGGCACAGCGAATGCCGTCTTCGCTGGCGCTAATAATATTTAAGTGTTTAGCTTTATCGTCATGAATTTTGTCACGTTATCAGCTTGGTCACGCGATGTGTTAAGTGGCATTTGCCTCGTCCACCTTTTCTTTGGTGGCATTTGCCCGTCCGTAACATTATATGAAAGATTAGCATGACTAATTCATTGCACATTTCATGGAATAGAAAGGAGCATGTCTGTGTTGATTGCTAGCATACATCATGAGGCTGCAATTACCATACACAACGAGAGGGCGATTTCCCACGACGCGTTCATTACTGTTTGGTCCCATTTCCCCCACCGAGTTACGTCTTTGGTGCCCTCATCGCACCGTAAAACAGACATTGTCCAAGAAGCATGTATATTTATATACAGATAGGGAAATATCTAAGACGGTAGGCAGATAGCCCCTAAATATATCGATAGGTGCAGAAAGAGACAGTGAGAGAAAGAGAGAGAGAGAGAGAGAGAGAGAGAGAGAGAGAGAGAGAGAGAGAGAGGAGAGAGAGAGAGAGAGAGAGAGAGAGGAGAGGAAGAGAAGAGAGATAGAGAGAGAGAGAGAGAAGAGAAGAGGAGAGAGAGAGATAAGAGGAGAGAGGAGAGAAGAGAGCGAGGGAGATAGAGAGAGGAGAGAGAAGAGAGAGAGAGAGAGAGAGAGCGAGGAGAAGGAGGAAGAGAGAGAGAGATAGAGAGGAGAGGAGATATAAGGGAGATAGAGAAGAGGAGAGAGAGAGAGAGAGAGAAGAGAGAGAGAGAGAGAGAGAAGAGAGGAGAGAGAGAGAGAGGAGAGAGAAGAGAGAGAAGAGAGAGAGAGAGAGAGAGGAGGAAGAGATAAGAAGGAGAGAGAGAGAGCAGAGAGAGAGAGAGAGAGGGAGAGAGAGAG
>NW_023596545.1:29577446-29623167 GCF_011947565.3 Pollicipes pollicipes
GAGAGAGACGAGAGAGAGAGAGAGAGAGAGAAGGGGAGAGATAGAGGGGGGTGAGGGAAGAGGGAGGGGAGGGCGAGGGCGAGAGAGAAGAGGTGCCGTAGAGAAGAGATGGAGGGTGAGGGGAGGGGAAGGGGAGGGGAGAGGAAGGGGAGGGGGGAGAGGGAGGGAGGGGAGAGAGAGGGAGAGGGATGAGAGGTAGAGGAAGGGAGATGGAGAGGACGATAGAGGAGAGGGAGAGGGGAGAGGGAGAGGGAGAGGGAGAGGGAGAGGGAGAGGGAGAGGGAGAGACCGTATATGTACAGTGCACTATTTCGAACACAGGACAACATTGTACAGACCATATACACCTGGTAAGCGCTTGATAACTTGGATTGCCTATAAGTTTGACTTCCGATGACCTCGGATGACCTTTAGCTACTGTTGTGTCTGAAATACTTTTGTCTCACAGGTACATCTAGTAACGTCAACTTAAAACCGCGTTGTGAAAAGCATCGTCCTTGTAGGTTACCGGTAGATCAATGTTGAACTGTGATCTTATCTGACCTGACCCCTGTAGTGGAACACAAGTGGTTGGATTGGATTTCCCACAGTCTTAACGCTTATTTCCTCGCCCCATATCCGTCTTGACATGTTAGCATAGGTTTTAGCTTCATCTATCGAAATGCCCATTCTGACCTTTCCTGGCCTCTGATGACCATAGCTTTGACCTGAGGTCAACAACTTGGTGTGCATTCTACATGATGTCATGAGGACTGCAAAACGGCATCTTTTTTATTGGACACCTAAAACTGGAAGATCCCAGAGGGAGAAGCCAACTTCCCTCCCCCCGGTCGATCGCAGTTGTCACACATCACAGATGAAGAATTTCTTGCTTTTCACGTGAATTTGCGGTTCCTCTTCCGCACGTTCAGCAAAGCGCTCCGTCGCCTGACTTCTGCTACTGACGGTGGTCCAAGTGGCTATTCCCTCCGGTAGAGTTTTGGGTTGCCCTAGAAATCAGCTGCCCGAGGATTCGCTGCCATCATGTAGTATATCTAGCGTCTCCTTATTCGACTTTTATAACATCCTGCTTACGAGGTATGTCACCTATGCCTGCACATTAGGTTAGTCGGTGTCCGTGCTCTGATAACTTAGGTCGTCTCTAATTTCTGAGTAAGGCTGTTCACTCTACTGCCCTTTATCTTTATCTCTTTATCAGTGATTCAAGTTCCGGAAGCTTTATCCGCGGGCTATTTCACTATTGATAAGCTTCGATCAAATCACGAAGCGTTGATTCGGCTTTTCTAGATAGGCTACTGTTGGCCTTCTTTCTTACATGACTTTGTGTACGCACGCACGCACGCACGCACGCACGCACGCACGCACGCACGCACGCACGCACGCACGCACGCACGCACGCACGCACGCACGCACGCACACACACACACACACACACACACACACACACACACATCATTTTGTGTTTCGCGATATCACGTCAGTGCCACAAAATGGATACGGAACGGCAATTGTACCGCGTTTGGAGGTTGGCATGGAGCTGATGAGCTAGTTTTCTGCACCGCAGCTATCGTCCGGACAATGTTGCTCTACCCAGTCGACGATGGAACTCCGGTAGATATGGGACGATTAGAAGTTTCATTCCTGCGCCTCTTGTATGCACGACATCTACCGGCCCCTGGAGGGGGGGGGGGAGAGAGAGAGAGAGAGGGGGGGGGGGTAATGGCCGGGGGGTTCGCGAAATGGCCTCGGTGGCATCGCAAATGGTCAAGTGGGTCTGCTCAGAGCCGTAAAGCAAATCCATGGCTCGGTTTGCTCCACGTGGTTTCGCGTATGCGAAATCTTCAAAGTCCTTGAGCCGCATTACAACAAAATCGGCGCTTTAGTATTAACCGAACATGACCGGCTAGGCGCAAAGAACAGCGGCTCGTAGGTATGGCTGTCGCCGTGAATTTAGGAGTTAAAGGGAATGTCCCATGTTTGTTTGGGGCTTTCAGCTGAAATAGCCATCTTGAAGATCATTCGGTGCAGGTCACAGCCCTGCCCTTCCGAAAACCTAAACCCATCTAGTTTCTGCGCTACACGGCCGCGAACATGCGCGGACTTCTTCGGGGCGATTATTTCTACGTTACCCAGGCATCCATGACACCTTGATACCGTCCTTCAAATCCTGCCATTCTGTTAGCCATGTGGCGATCAAGGCAAGCACAAATCTGATTGTTGAGTCGTTCATATCTGGTGTTCGTGACCACGATTTCCAGCTATAACGGCCGCCAACTGGCTCTTAATCAATGTCGTGCAAGGTATGATAACGCCATCAAACAAGGATGTAATGAGTGGCATGTTTACGAAACAGAGGAATTGTGTTATCTGGTGCAGTCTTTTGCACTTGAAAATATACCAATAGTTAAACGGGCTTATTTCATCCAAACTACCTACCAAACGGGCTTATTTCATCATATCTGATGCTTGCTTTAATATTTTAAAATGTGAAGCATTCCCTTTAAGTGAGTGTTTGATGTGTTCCGAGGGTTTGGCAGCCACATCTGGGTAAGATGATTGCCCCATTTTTCGATAAAGGAACTGGTGCCTAACGATGAACGCTCTGCATATTTCCTCGTTCACCCGTATGAAAGTGTAGCAAAATAGTTTTTCGGAATTCTCTATTTATACTCACTTTTGAAATGGTAAACGAGCAGCGCAAGCTGTCCATTTCAGGGAGTGGCGAGCCTGCCGGTATATGAGCTTCCGCTCCATGTCCCGTCCTCTTTCTCCATCACCCGAATCGGCGCATCCCGTCATCTCGCAACTCCTTATCTTTGTTCTATCGGGGTCGCCATGCTCCCTAGTCGGTGTCCCCGGATTGATGACATCCTGCCGGCTGAGGGGCGCGCTGTGCGGGTGAGTCACGCGGCGCGTCGTAACCCTCCTTCGGCCAAAACACCCGAGGCGCGGGGGAGGCTTGGAGCATGCGAATCTAGCGGCTTGTTGCCTGCGCTGGATGCCGGTTGTCCTTCGCAAGTCTCCGCTTGGGGGCCGACTGCCAGGGGGGAAGGGGGAGGGCTGATGGGGAGGGGAGAAGGGTTGATGTGATCCCACCCTGCCTTTCCCCAAATAAAGAAAAATAGAGTCTCCCAAAAATTCAGTGTTTTTTCAACGAGGTATAGTAGTCGATGATAGGTTTTGTGCTGCTAGATTCATAATTGACCCCACTATGCCAGGTCACAGGTCTAGTGGGGTCAATTATGGACCCACCTCAAGGTGGTCAAGGGTCAAAGGGGTCAAGGCAGGTTAAGAGCTCCGGTGTCAAAACCAAAACCATTTCGTATATGTCCGATTTATACTCCAGCAGCACCCGCCTCCTCTCAGCGGAAGGGTTGGATGGGGGGGGGGGGGGGGAGTGGGCGCGCGCCCTACCCTCTTAGGCCCACATTGTTTTCGTTTTTCCCCATGGATTGTTCCCAACTGAAAGTAAAACATTGGCTTGACAGTACTCACCGAGCTCCGCCCCACCCCCGTCCGCTTAGAAAATCTTAATGGCGCCGCTGCCCCCCCCCCCCTCCCATCTCTTCTCCGAAAGCTGGACGGACCACGCCCACTTCAGGACGCAACGTGGAGACGGGTCTACCAGCCCCACGGGTCCTTGTGTTCCGCAGCGACGATAAAACTCTCCAACTCCAGCGCTAGCTTCGGTGGTCTCCTGTTGGAATAAATTGAGAGACGGGGAGATATGGGTACAATTGATCGACGTTGCCGATGCGATGCGGGCTATAGCAGCCACCGACTTTGTATACACAGTCATTTCCGAAGATCGAAGGCAAAATGTAAGCGTGCCAATGGCAGTTACAGCACACCAAGCCAAAACTTTTCTAGATGTTTCATAAACTGCTATGATTCTCGGGATGTTAGTGAAGACGGAATTGTCCATGAGTTACGAGTGTTCGGAGATGACGCAGCGTAGCGACCGGATATCCGCGAAAAAAACACGATTCTCACGTTCAACCGAGCACATACAACCTCATATATCCGTGAAAGCTACGACGTCGTCGAAGTGGGTGAAAGTTCCGAACCGCACGCGCTGCTTTCAGTGCCAGCATTTCAGTCACACGAAACCGCACTGCAGAAGCTGACCGGGCTCTGGTAACTGCACTGTTCAGCTCATTGCGATTCTGAGATCCTTTGCATTTTCGGTTTTCATGCGCGTCATGCGGCCGGCGCCTGGAGAAATCCTCGGCTTCCTTCCTGACGCCGATCGATTGGCGTCCACCACGTAGCTTGCTTCCTCTCTGCCGCCGTCTCCAGCTGGAGAGGGGGGAGGGGGGGGGGGGGAGATGGCAAACGGTTGGCCGCAAGCTCCGCCGCCCTTCACTTCGGGACCTTCCACTGCCCGCGTTGTTTCCGCCTTTGACGCTCCGCGGCTTCCGTCGCCTCCGACACAATTACCAAGTGAGTGTAAACGATCGCTAAAACTGGGGGAGCGGCAGGAGGCGACCATGAGCGTCTACGATAACAAACGGGCACGCTTGGCCGGACAAGAACGGGCCAAGGCGGCCAGACGTTGTCTGTCACCGCCGTGATTTCAAGGCAGAGACCACAGACCACTATCTGGCGAGGTTAAAACGTCCAATTTTCAAAAGATGTGTTGATATGATGCAAACGTAGGTACACACAACTTCAGTCCTGTGCTCAAAATCGTGCCAAGCTTTTCCGGATGAACCTCATGAGGGGAACACTTCAGTCCCCATTGTAGTACGGTGAACGTTAAATGCATCGACTTTAATTTATTGATGCGTATTATAAAGTCGATAAAAATGTCATTATAGGCGCAAAATTACTACTACTTCCGCGTGCCCAAAAATCTCAACAAGCGACAACAAAGGAGGTTTACGTTATTTGCAGTGAAGTATTAGGCCAGTCGGCAAAATCAGATACCATGGCATGATGAAAATGATCCCTTTTGTCTGGTTCTGGGCTTAGTTTAGCTCGCTGTGACCGTCATTCGTCACAGCGGTGGTCCGGCTTTGGTGGCGTGCCGACGACCGTCGGCTGCAGGCCTTCCCCGCAATGTACAGCAGGGAACCACGACCATCGGCTGCAGACCTCCCCCGCAATGTACATCAGCGAACCACGACCATCGGCTGCAGGCCTTCCCCGCAATGTACATCAGCGAACCACGACCACCGGCTGCAGACCTTCCCCGCAATGTACATCAGCGAACCACGACCATCGGCTGCAGACCTTCCTCGCAATGTACATCAGCGAACCACGACCATCGGCTGCAGACCTTCCCCGCCATGTACATCAGCGAACCACGACCATCGGCTGTAGACTAGAGCACTCAACGGGTTGCATTTTCATGAATCGGTCCGGTCCAATCCGACTAACCCAGATCCCACCCGCCCGCCAATCCGCTCTTCTCAGATTTTTTAATGCAATCCGGTCCGGGTCTGCCTTACGAGAATAACAAAATAAATGAATCCATGTCAGATCGTTTCCATATTAAAAAACTTGAAAACAGCACGTTTGGTCCATCTGAACATTTTTAAAAAATTGCTGGATTCCCACTAACAAATATGCAATAAGTTGCCATAAACAGTGTGCGCTAGGATATTTTACATAGCCTGATACCAGGCGAAGAACGCAGGTTATATGCAGATGAGAATAAACGAGGCTCATTATGTTATTTATCAAATCGCAATCACTTCGTCCAATAATTCACAAGCAACACCATATCGCAGTGGCCAAAACATTTTTGGTTTCAATAACCTTAAAGCATGACCGCATCACTTAACATGTCCAAGACTCCAGGCCAGTTGCAATATACCCACACATGCCACCAGACAGTTTCAGCGTCACTCTCCCTTCAAAAGCGCAGTACAGCGCTTATCTAGTAAGCCTTCTGAATAACTAGAATGACCATCTTATCTCATGTATGATGCTTCAGCTGTGTTTCCATTCTGGGGCACACCAGCTAATGAGAAAACCTCGGCTGGGATCACTATTTCCTGCTAGATGACCGGCTGTGCTAATCTTATAATTCACGCGTGCGACCGTACACAGCGTATGGTACCTGCTCTTTCATCTAGTGTGACGAAACGGTCGCGTCATTTTTGAATCCTTTCCCTAAAACGGCCGAGATTTCTGGCATCTAATGGCCTGTGCCATGGCAGGGGGCAGGAATCAGATGCTGTCGGCACGGCTGTCTCTGTACCAGATTTCCGACCTAGTGGTCTGTTCCCGTCTGTTCTGCAGTGTCGACGCAAGCCCATCAAACCTACCTGGTGCTGCTGGCTTCTGGCGAGTTTTCCTTCTCTCTGGAGATGTGGAAGTGAACACACGGCCGACGCACAGGCTGAGCACGCTGCGAGTGTTTTGCCAGAACGTCTGCAGCTTGAAGAACAAGTTATGCACTCTGCGCTTTCACTGTGGCCAGCTAGCTGGCTTCGATGTTGTCGACCTGACCGAGACATGGCTCGGACCATATGTGCTGGACTCTGAGCTACAGCTGGGCCTCTAGGACCATGCCTGGTTCCGGAAGGACGGTAACGGCAGAGGGGGAGGCGTTACTTGCTCAGTGAAGCAGGCTTGTCACCTGCTCACCGACCAGACCCGGGGCCCGACTGCGAGGTGCTGACGATCCAGTTGGGGACCATCTACCCTATCATCATGGCTGTCTGCTACCGTCCGCCAGATGCTGACCGTGACGTGAATCCGATGACTGCCTTCTTCCAGAGCATCCGCTCCGCCAATGTACCGTTTCTCACTGTGGGCAACTTTAACTTGCCTGAGATTTGGTGACAGGGTAATGGCGACGAAGCTGCTCTACTCAGGCGCTCCGTCAGAGCCGTCAAATTCCTGGACTCCGTCGCTGAGTGCGGCAACGTGTAACGTCACCAACGCGGGGGAAAATATCCTGGACCCTTCCTATGGCGGAGCTGCTGTATCTGAGGTCGGCGTCGGAATACCGAACTCAGCCCACCGTATGCTGACGACTCAGTTTTCTGTAACATGCGGGTCGGCCCCCCGTGCTTTCCGACTTAAGGTTCGCAGTTACAAACAGGCAGACTTCAACGGTCTGCGGACTGCTCTCGGCCTTATTTCTTGGCGTGTTCTAGATGATCTAAATGTTAACGATGCTCCCCGCCTGTTGTGATCTTGTATTCGCTGCCATTGCAGACTTCGTACCTGTTGTTGAGCTGACAAGGAGACGGCTCACGGGCGTAAGAATGCGTGCAGACCGCCGAGATTATTGCTAGACACAGTACTACTTGAGCCGACTTTCAAACTGCAACTTATGCAAAATATCGCGAGTGTTGTTGGGCCTAGTGCTAGACGTAAGGACAACCCGAACCTGTTATTGGTCCTTTGTTAAGTGCTTGAATTCATCAGCACACATGCCTCCAATCCTGGAGTTTGATGGCGATGTGAACAATGGCGATGACGAGCGTACCAACCGTTTGGACACGTGTTTTGCTCGCCAGTTCTGTGACCCTAACGTTGCTGTATTGCTGTTCAACCTTTGCTCGATGCGCCTGGATTAATCAGTTTTACTGTACCGCATGGTCGTATAGCCCAACTGTCACGCGATGTCAGTGCACACAAGGCTCGCGGCACCGCGAGCGGCACCCCGGCGGGCTTTACTGAAGGGGGGGGGGGGGGGTTCAACTTTGGTCCATGGATGTAGAGGACATCGTGCTTATTCTTTGAGATACATAAGTTGGGGAGGGAAGTGGGTAAAACAATAATTTTGGGGGTGCAACAATCTTTGTTTTTGCAGGCACCTGGATATGACACAGCTGTAGATGCATACTTTAGTTGAAGCTGAACTGACCAACGGGGCTGGCTGACTAAGTGAAGCGAAACTATGGTGTTGCCACGCAGTTAGCTTTTCTAATTTTCGCAGACAGGCATTTGCATTTCCCATCCTTGTGGTGTGCTTTACACAAAAAATTGAAACGTGCTCCTGCCCAGCTTTCAACTCTTAAATGCACTGCCACCCGCTGGGGTAAAATAGGATTCCTGACAAGATGGGGTTGTCATAGAATGCCACGATGTGCATTAAACCATAACATATTTTAGTTACTTTAGAAACAACGGGAGCTCTAGTTTTCGTATCGTAGTTATGAGGTTATCGTAGAATGCCACGATGTGCATTGGACCATAATCAATTTGAGTTACTTTGGAAACAACGGGAGCTCTAGTTTTCCTTTGCAGCAAACCCGAGTGTCACTCGCTCATACCATTTTGTCAATGTGATCTGACTATCAAAAAATGACTTATTTAATATGTGGCGGTGTTATGTTCCATATAGCTCGTTTGAGCATTGCTTGAAATTGACGGCAATGCATTTTATTGGATTGTATGTTTTCAGTTGAGTTGATGTTTAGATTCCAGCATTTTAGAGACAACTTAGCAACAATTTCCACTCAAATGGTCTTCACTCCACTTCAATCTGTGTGAGCTGGCAAATTTGAAAATCCGGTCCGGTCCTAATCCACGTTATGGTGGAGATTTCTGATCGAGTTTGATCTGGACCGAGGATTTATAACTTGATCCAAGGATTGATTCGATCGCGGATTGGATCATTCTCTTGATTGATTCAATCCTTGAAGTGCTCTATTGCAGGCCTTCCTCTCAACATGCATCAGCGATCGACGACCATCGGCTGCAGTTCCTCTCCGCAATGAACTGCAGGGAACCACGACCATCGGCTGCAGACCTTCCCGCGATATACATCGGCGAACGACGACCATTGGCTGCAGACCTTGCCGCAATGTACAACAGGGAACGGCGACCATCGGCTGAAGACCCTCCCGCGAGATACATCAGCGAACGACGACCATTGGCTGCAGGCCTTCCCGCAATGTACATCAGGGAACCACGACCACCAGCTGCAGACCTTCCCGCGATATACATCATGCGAACGACGACCATTGGCTGCAGACCTTCCCGCAATGTACAGCAGGGAACGGCGACCATCGGCTGAAGACCTTCCCCACAATGCACATCAGGGAACGACGACCATCGGCTGCAGACCTTCTCCGCAACGTACATCAGCGGAGGAATCTGCAACCTTCGCACGCGTCACGAGCATAACGCTAATGTTGCAGTACGTAACCAGCCGGACGCGCCCACCGTCATTAGTCAGTTACGATATAAATGAGCTGGGAGTTTTGGAGAATTATTGACCTGCTTGGAGATGAGACTGGCGCTCGACAAGCAGATTACGCTGTTGAGGGCTCGTCAAGGGCGATCGGAACCTGGTTGGACAGGGCAGGATGCACTGTTTTCCATGCGTGCATTATTTATTTTTGGCAAGCAACTTCGTCGCTGTAATGAAGGACCTTGGAGTGAAAACAAGTGAAAGTATGCGTGATAGTGCGCGGATTGAATATATTAGGCTATTGTGGGACACGGACGGTGACCTTGATCGCCGCTTGGCGAACGGAATGGCAGGATTTGAATGAAATTCAAGGATTTCATGGGTGCCTGGATGATCTTGAAACAGTCTCCTCAAAATCGTGTGCACATTTTTGCGGGTATGTTGCTAAAAAAACTAGAAGGGTTTAGGTTTTTAAAGGGACAGAGCTGTAAACTGCACCGAATGATCTTCAAGATGGCTATTTCAGTTCAAAACCTCATACAAATGTGGAACACGCCCTTTAGCTATCGCTGATGGTACGGATACTTTTGCTGACAAGATCATTGGCCACTTCGAAACATGCCACGAATGAATGCATGCTGTGGTCTCACTCGAGTGTTTTTCCAATCGCAGCTTCGGACCGCGCCTTGCGGATGATATAATATTGTGTGACTGGATGGGCGTTCTATCGTCACTTTCACGACAGCACCCAACTTTTTTAGTCCCTTCTTGAGCCGTTGCGTTTGCAGAGCCCTTGCAGAAGGCCGAGCGCGGTTCCGTTGTCGACGTGGCAAACAAACTTCACATATGTTTGAAGCAGGTGCTTAATTACTCTGTACCAAACACTGCACAATAATAACACCATTATCATTTTTCTACCATATTATCATGCTCAGACAGGTGGTGGGACGGGCAGCAGGGCGCTTTTCCAGCCTGTTGTGCATTTACGTGGAAAAAGAAAAAAAGTTTTCGCTTGGAAGGGAATTAATTTCTCCAACAGTAGCTATGACTGTGTGTAATCGTTTCAAGGCGGTCTTGCGACTCGGGCGCGCGCTTGCGGTGGTTGAGGTTAATCCTGACGTTGATCTGGAGCGTATGTCTAGGCATTCTGTCGCTCCAACACACTCGTTCGTTGACGGAATTACATGGATATTTAAAACGGCGTGTACCGGTGCCGCTCCAAGCCGTTCACGATTTATCACGGATTTCTACCCAGCCCTTCGGGGCGGGGTTCTTCTGTTGGTAACGGTGGGTGATGCTGTGCGGGCCGCTGCCTGTTCCTGTTTGCTTCAGGTCAGATGGACTCACACATGTTTGTAGTTTGGCATGACACTCTGCTGATTGGTCACAACGCAACAAGGCGACGACTCTTGTCTTTGATGATGGACAATTTTTGAATCCTGATGACTGGAATGTCGCAACGCCGCACAAACGCTTTTCTGATCTTGTTCGATTTCATGCAAACACTTCTGCTCCCTACTAGCACTCCTTGAAGCGAACAAACTGCAGGTCTCCATTTTCTAGTTTCCCGGTAACACGGCTGTACACACCACTGATCCCCTCTTATGCTTTGCTTTGTTTGGTCGGAGCCGTCGTCGAATAAGCTGCCGTCGAATAAGCTGCGCGCTGCATCGATTTTATGTGTACGGTTCCAGGTGCGTTGGCTCAACACACAAGGCGACGGCTCCGGCTGGCCATATTGGATAACAGAATGCGATTTTAGACCAGTTGTTTGTTTCTGCTCATGTTGAGCCCCAGGGTCATCTTCATATAATGGTTATCAATGTTCTGTGAGGGCACGGAGCGCACGGCGTTGTCACGTTCACTACTCGAGAAGGACACCAGGTACGTGAGTTCGATTATAACGAATATTCCGCATTTGGAGATATTGAAGCAAACATCAGATATGATAATATAAAATTTCTTATAAGTACTGAGACTGTTCAGCAGAAAAGCTGTTCGAGACAGCACAATTTCTCTTTTTAGTAAGCATGCTCTTCAATACGTCATTGTTTGACTGCATTGCACAGCATGATTGAGAGACAATTGTCGGCCGTTATGTCTGGAAACTGTGCTCACGAACTTCAGGTATGAACGACTGGACAATCATATTTGTCTTGGTCTTGATCGTTGCATGGCCAACGAAATGGTTGAATTTGTATTGCATTTTTGTGGCATCATGGATGCATGGGTGACCCTGAAATAGCCTGCACGAAATAGTCTGCACGTTTTCGTGGCCGTTTAGCTCAGAAACTAGAGGAATCCAGGCCTTAAGAGGGGTGGGGCTACGAACTGCACCAAATCGTTTTCAAAATGGCAATTTCAGTTCAAAATACCATACCAATTTGGAACACTCCCTATAACACGCACTCGCCAGTAAGACATTGGAAATTGGCTTTAAGATTGAAATGCATGGTTTCAAGGTCACGGTCACAGTTCCCGACAGAGTGAGTCGGTGTTGGATTATGGCAGGTCACCCAACACTGGCCGGTCCACGCACGGCGTGTCCCCGTGCATGATCCGCCAGTGTCCAAATTCGATGATGCGACCAATGCAGAAGAAATCCTATCGATTTATTTCATGTTGTATGAATGGGAAAATAGTAGTCTATTTCCTATCGGTTGAATAAAAATCCAAGGCTCCATGCTGCTTTTCTCAGTAAATGAGATCCAAAGTCAGTCCAGGTCACTAGATGAACATAATTGACGGTGACCGTTAGTGACCAATTTTTCAGAAAAATAAAAGTATTTAGCTTTCCTTTACCCTTTTCTGAACAGAACACTCCGCAAACAGTTTTCCGCAGAGCAAGACGAAAAATCGAGTTCGTTAGGTCATCGCGCATTTTCGTCTGTTCATACCTACTTCGCAGTATGCCGTACGGCTCTAGAAGTAGCAGAATCGTGTTTTGACCACAGCATTACCTCACGTTAAGGCCCTCGTCAAATGTGAAGGTGTGCCGTGTTGAAATGCACATTTCCGCTTTTGAACTGGCCTGGAATGAGTCGCTTCATATAGCGGGATCTCTGTTGTAATCGGTAACTAATTTGAAGTTAAGCGATGCAGCTCAATATAAAAAAGACACTCATCATGTCAATATGGCCTCGGCTCGAGCGAGCAAAACTGGTTTCCTAAAGAGAACTGATACATTGCCGTGACCGGCAAGACTTGGCGTGAGGGTGGCCGCTTCGAACTCCTTTGGTACGAGGTGTGTCATCATACGTACCTACATCATGTGGCGTGGCTAAGACATTCTATATTCACCAAACACCCTTGACATCCTTTATACTGGTTCAACAAGTTTATTTTTATGCGTTGCTACAGTTGCATCCATGAAAAGGTATATTCTCTTCAGGGCAAACACTTGGGCATGAATCTCTGGCATCATCTAGTCGGCACGCGCATTACAGAGGCATGCTCTTTTCCACCAAAGACACGGCAGCGTCTCGGAGCTAGCACCCCTGCCCCATCCCTCTCACCAGCACGCGACCGAGCGCCTGGTACATTGCGACTCTTCCCAATAAAACCCTTGCGTGACTTACTCAACCACAGAATAATAGGTTTCCGCGAAGTTGCCATGGCTATTGCCTGTCCCGCTGCCAAAGGCTCCTTCAGCCGCGTGTGATGCGCCGACGGCCACTGCACCCGATAGAGATGAGGAAGACATGTTTGCTTAGCTCTACCACTCGCCGACTCAGAGATCTGGGCCGTCGTCTTGACTCACTGCAATATCCTTCAGCGTGCATCTGTCGGTGTTACCCTGCTCTTTTCAGTGTACCTCATCGTTGCCGTCATTCTCGTTACCGTTCTATCGATGTGAGATTGCTCGAGGTGAGTGGAAACCTATGAACCACCCTCGCCGCCTCGCGTGGGACAGGGTGCGCGTAATGGCATCGGTGGCACAACTGTACCCCGCACCAGGACATTTTTGAAGTGGCCACACTGCTACCAAATCCCGACGACCGAGACAATGAATCAGCTCATTTCAGTAACACAACCTTTGGCTTGATAAAGCTTCGTTATGCTCCACGGGCAAAGTTGACTGAGGCGACAAACTAGTTCAGTGGTCAGCTCGCCTGGGTCGGGGTCTCAGAGGGTCTCGCCCAGGATCCCAAAAGCCATACCTGACTATTAGCTGCCCACAAACCGGGGACGGATGGTCAAAGTTTTTCAAAGGGAGGCGGGAGAATATCACGTGGTGTTTAGACACAGACAAAATGATACGCGGCTGTCTAGCATGTCCGACAGCTTTGAAACGCCGTTCTTAGCTGTCAGAATCGATTTGCCCAGACCGTGTTTTTGGGTCCGTTGAGCCGACACCATATTTAAAAATGGGTGGAAACTCAATCAGCGAGCCAAAATTGCCCTGTGCGTGGTGAGTAGCATTCACATTCAGGCTCACCTGTGATACTTTTCATGCGTCATGCAGGGGTGTCAATTGAAATCAATTTCTGGGGCCCTGCTCAACTCTTATGTGGTGCTGGGCCCTTAATGGTTTCCTCCCCCCACGCACAACACTTCTTGCTGGAAGATTAAAAAAGAACATGAGAAAAAGCTAACTGTATCACAAAACCAATCCACTGTGGGCTTTATTCGCTGTCGATGACCCAGGGTATCTACCTCCCCTTATCAGGCATGAAAATTGACACTCCATCATTATGCCACCACCAGACCAATCATATTGACCTCCACCAGATCCTGTTTTTTTTAGAATAAGACAAACAAAGTCGGAAAAGAAATTGGCTGCAATCAAAACAAAGCGGGCTAAGTTTGCTGACAACCACATTTAGGAGAGGGGAGGCCCATGGGCTGCTATTTGCTTCCTCCCCTCATACTCATCCATACAAATTGACACTCCTGTCATTATGCCACCACCACACAAATTTTATTGATTTCTATAATTAACGTAGGCTGTCTGCCTTCACAACCTTTCTATAACTTATGCAGTGATTTTGCGAAGGATTCCACCAGGACAATGTTTCACCTCAATGTTAGAAAAAGCAAAAATGAAATGTATTGCATTCGCATCCATATAACTGCCATGTCTACAAGTGAGAAGCAAATATGGATATGAACTAGCACTGCAGGATAGCTCGCTTCCATAGCTTTCCTTTTACAGTAGGCGTGCTATCATCAGCAAATAACCAACATTGTCTTAAGGGACAGGAAAATGTCCATCTTTCACCCAACTCCCATAACAGTTGGACCACAATACCACAAAACGTCCTGCTATTTGAAGTAGAACTCTTGGAAAGGGGGAGATGGCAACGAAAGCTGTACCCGTCTCCTCCTCTTTGCCTACATTTGCTACGCCACCTTACTGCTCATTTCTTATTGCCTTACCATTCCCTAATTATTGACTATCATGTAAATTTCCAGCAACCAAGATTCATATTAGCAAAAGGTTAAACCGTAAATAGCTGATTAGATGCTAATATACATTGATGGAATAATTGCATTTGAAGCAGTCATGGTTTTTTAGGTGATCTGGGGAGTAGGGAAAAACGATGCCATCTGTTTCAAAAATACGGGTGTCTCCCCAATGGGTGCAATTTTTCCCAAACTTGGGAGTGGTTTGGAGCCCCAGACTGAAGAGGAAACTAGGTACATCCCTGATTTGTAGAACCATACGACTGGTAACCATTCTCAATCAGACCAAGGGCAAAATGGCATTATGACACTTAAGAACCATTCTCACCTCCTGGTGTTCCTTTTTATGAGGAGTGCCATCAGACTTCAACATTAAACCTGCGGTTGTTTCCAAAGGGAGGAGCCCTGGTTGCTTGTGACTGCTCGTGAGTCAACAGCCTCTTCGGCGTATTGGAAAGACGGCCTGGATAACCACAGGTCAATTTCTACCTCGATCGGATCATCTCGCCGACTTACTCCAAACTGTCACTGCCCCTCGCCGCTGAGGACAGGATGCTGAATCGTAGCACCATCAGCAAAGTACTCAAGGCCCAAAAACTGAACCCCGGGCAGGTATCAGTGCGAATGCCGTCTGCGAATTCGCAGCGCGTTGAAAGTCACCGCCCACCTCTCATCAGTCACATTGCTACGATTGAAACATGCCTTTGGGCCAGATGAATCACCACGCCTAGACCTTTGTTAGCGTTCTAGTTTGGGACATTCTAGTAGCATTCTAGTAGCTGACGGTCAACTGGTAAAAACAGTGAATCGGTCGACCGGCCGGGCCGTAGGAAGTACGCTCATTTGGCGCCGACCCGTCACCGAAGAGAGCGACCAACTGAAAATCATGAGATATTTTTGTCACCGGGCTGGAATGAAACCTAAAAAAGATACCATGCTGTCCTCGGGTACAATTAAGCGTCGTCACGGAAAGGTTTGCTGGTATTGTGTGAGGAAATAAATTTTTTATTGAGGCATAATATCTATGTATTCAGGCCTCATGTTAGGCCGTTCAGTGTTTGCTGTGCTATTTTGTCGTGGTCGTCGCTAAAAATTTCCTGTAAGTCCGGTTCCCACCAAGTTTTCCGACCCGGATAACCAGGTTGCCTTATCCGGAGTTTCGGGCCGGAATGCATCTGGCGATGTGAACCGGAGAAAACTTGATGGCCGCTGGCCGGCCGGCAAGAATCCGACCGGGTCGGCAAGTAAGTTGACTCCAGCTCAACTTTCGACCGCGCTGGAGCTGGCAAAAGACCCCGAAAGGGAAAAGCCTTCATTGTGATGCGCGCGCTTCGCGTGGAAGTGCTACCAATGAGGCCTGTGACAAAGTGGTGCAGGTATGTATTAGAAGTGCGCAAACTTGCTGATATCTGTCTCTGTCTCTGTCTGTCTGTCTGTCTGTCTGTCTGTCTGTCTGTCTGTCTGTCTGTCTGTCTGTCTGTCTGTCTGTCTGTCTGTCTGTCTGTCTGTCTGTCTGTCTGTCTGTCTGTCTCTCTCTGTCTCTCTCTCTCTCTCTCTCTGTCTGTCTCTCTGTCTGTCTCTGTCTGTCTCTGTCTCTGTCTCTGCCTCTGCCTCTGTCTCTATCTGTCTCTCTCTCTCTCTCTCTCTTTGTCTCTCTGTCTCTCTATGCCACTCTGTCCCTCTATCTCTCTATCTACATGCCTCTCTGCCCCTCTGTCTCCCTCTCTGTCTGTCCCTCTCTTTCTCCGTGTCTCTCTGTGCTTCTGTCTCGCTGTATCGCTGTCTCGCTGTCTCCCTGTCTCGCTCTACCGCTGCCTCTCTGTACTATATGCATTACCTAACTATCGGCGAAGACCACGCACCACCTGAATGACACGTACAGATGCCTTTATTATCTGTTCTAAATGACATCGTCTGCAACATTTCTACTACAAGATAGCTGCACATGAAAACATCGTCTTTTTGAAGCTTTTTCTTAAGTACGTTGGAATATCGTCACGTGTTGTGAATTTCCGGTCAGGTGCTGCTAGGTTTCATAAAGAGATTCCCGTCTGCCAGATCTGGATGCTTTCTGTACATCTGACGAGAATTTCAACTTTTCCCTCCCGGTCGATCCAACCGATTTTCCGGGCTGGAAAACTTGGTGGAAGCCAGGCTTTCACAGCATTTTTGGCGCCAAGTTTCGCGTGAGAATATACGTTTTTGTCGCCGACCTTACCCACCAAGTCGGCACGTTTTAACACCTCTGTACAAACGTTCATTTGTTCTTACGTCATTCGTGCCAGTGAAGTGCCACTTTGAGGCCCACGGGTCCTCAGGCCCGCAAGCAAAATGACTGCATTAAGGACAGCTAAAACTATCCCATCTAACCGGTAACAGCTGACGTAGCACTTACCAGACTCCGGCCGTCGCCATGGTGACGGCAATCGCGATCACCGCGGTAGTCGCGGACTATGAATACACTCCTGGGCTGCCAAAAAGGAAAGAAGCGTACCATTTTGACCAGACGTTCACAGCGTAAAATTTGTTCCAAAATAATTAAAGTTAATCTCATCATATGTTGATTGTATTGTCGTGAGACTAATAGCCCCTATTGTGCAGCGTAACTGGTCCTGAGTATGGCTTTGTAATATCGCCCAGAGCTGGGACGCCTCCTTGAAGATAAGGAAGGGCAGAGAATAAGGGTGAAAAGAACAACTATGTGTGGGGACGAGACAGAGTTAGTGGGAGAGAGTTAAGTGGAAATCAGGGCAGCTGCCTCGCTCCGGCCGTTGCTCTTGCCCAGTATTGTTACGCTAATGCGTAGCAGATTAAAATGAATATTTAAGTGCACACGATGAAGCTAAAGATGACTTGACCCGTACAAGTCCTTGGCGACGTGACTCATTAACATTTTGCTATCAAAACATTACCATTGATGTTTGAGCTATAACAAAATGCATGCATATCAGATGCACATATATAGATATGTATATATAAATATGTAGACACACCTAATATGCTTATATACATACACACATACATGTATAAATACGCACAGACATATATATATATATATATATATATATATATATATATATATATATATATATATATATATGAAAGAATAGCCACTCATTTCAGCGATGGAGGTATAGCTATCCGGCGAGGCATGGGGGGAGAGGCAATCAGGAGGGGGGCCGTCGATTGGTGGAACCGGGACCGTGTGGCCTAACTGCAGCAGGGACGTGGTGAGATTGTCTACGGGAGAGGATGGAGCTAGTCACCGGAGCAAGCGGCTCAACCCCGGGTACAGCGAGGCGTCCGGCGGAGGGAAGGGCTGTCCCCCCGAATTTCAGGGGACGGTGTTCGTGGAGGAGGGGGACGGGGTGAGAAATTGGCGTCACAGGCGACACAGATTCACAGGGGATTGGCCTCCAGGCCGTGCAAGCCGCCCCCCCCCCCCCCATTCCCTAGGGGAGGGGCTAAGGCTCTGGCTCACCTTGGCTGGAACCAGCTTATGACGTCAGCGGCTGCAACTGCTCTTGGTTGACTGTGAGGGGGGAGAGGGGTGGGGAGGAGACGCCTGAGGCACTCCCCTCGGAGCAGTGGCTCAGTTGTGGCGGCCTGAGTGGGCACGTGCCGCCTTCGCAGAAGGGAAGGCCCCGAAAATCTGTGAGGTAGTCATGAGCCGGTGGGAAGAGGAAGGGCACTCCACCTCCTTCGGCCGGGCTGGCTGGCCTCAGTGAAATTGGACGGTTGTTTTTATCCTGCTGTTGCATCCGTGTACATGTTTTGAATGTTGCTTGCTTCTACTTTCAGCGGATATTGGCATGTATAGGCTCATTTGTGCACTGTGCAGGAATGCAGGACGTGAGTAATTTTGAGTTGAGTAAATTAGACGTGGATGCATTTTGGCTCTTTTGCACTCCGCTTCATATATTCGAACTTCTGGTTCTCGAAAAATGTATCCCAGATATTCCAATTAGTCATCAGGGCTTTACGACGTACTAAGCTAAGAAGACTTTATGGCGTCGCCTGCCTCTCACCCTGGCGGGAAGGGCGAGCACCGCGGGGAGTCGAACCCGGTACCTACGTTGTCCATACATACGGTGGTTGGCGCAGACACGTTAATTACTACACTGTGGGCACCCCCGATCCTCCAATTCAGTTTGCGTATGCGTAGTGAGCAGGGTTGAAAAATATCTTGCTTGTCACCGACGAAAGTTGAAACCACATGAAATGTCACCTGGAGTCTTTCAGAAACCGTTGCAATATATCTCTAAATGCAATCAACTACAAAAATAAAAACAAACTAATGTAATGCGGGATAACCATCAGTTTTTATTTTATTTTCGGGAGCTTTTCGATATAGTTTCATTTGCTGGCTATGGAACCCTGAATGAAGCTTGAGACTAACCTGATAAAATTATGCAAATAAAGGCATACGTAGGATAACCAGCCACAAGGCGTGTAGCTTTCTATTCGGTTGCGGGAGGAGGGATGGTGGAGTTGCGATTGTGCCTCCTAACCAGGGATGCAGTATAACTATTTCTAGTATCATTTTTATCCATTAGTTTTCATTATCATAATTTGGGGAGTCTAGCCGCCCAAAACTAGTTTTGAGAAACTGCACGCCTGCTCCCAACTGCGAAAAAGTACGTCAAATCTGGGGAGAAAGCTGTTTTCCAGTGCATTTTGGAGGCAGGGTCAGGCATTTTTCTTCCTGCACCCCTCCCCATCCCCCTTCCATCCCTCAGCCCTAGGTATTTTGTAAAACTGCACCCCTGTAGCCCTACATTTATCGATAACATGATTCTTCAAGCACCCGGAAAAATATATCTTTTGTTTTTGTGACATCATCGTACAATCAGCTGGTAGAGTTGGCAACCTTCATTATCTTTGCATAATCATTGTCGGTGCAGAACTCGTACTTCCTGACATGATCCAAACTATTTAGAGCAAAACCTGTACAATATTGGTATCGAACATATGCAAATGATATTTGAAGATCCTTTTACCCCAAAACCGTCGCTTCCTCTCATTAGCAGGAAGCCACGGATAAATCATTGACATGTATCACTCCAACGAGCTCCGTTTACCTCTAAAGCTGCCGCTCAGGTATCCACGAACAACAATTATCCTATATCGGCAGGGTTTTTTTCGCGTTATTACCTTTAAAAAACTGACGATTGGCTACGTTCTTATAGCCAGTCACTTCCCCACGACATGAACACAACCAACAGCAGCCCACGGCCCCGCACCGAACCCAGCGCATTACCTGGGGGGAACAACCAAGCCCATCTGTTTCAAATGGCACGACGCCTTAAAACGCTGCGTAGCAAACTGATCACGTGTGTCGTAAGATGCTGTGGCCAGTCACGATTTTTACTAGTAATATGCCCAATTATGTGGTATTTTATACTGTTTAGGATATGAAGTGAATCTCTGCTGAAAGATCTTTGAAAAGCACTGATCTGAGGGGCGTTGGAACAGCGCTGTGTCGCCACCGATCTGTGAAGTCGGCACTGATGTAGTAAAGTTCGTAGTATGTTTTTGTCACCTGCTAAAAACTATCCTGATTAAAGCTACTATGTTTAACAGCATCTTATGGCGCAACTTGCGCATACAGCGAAACGCCAACGTTTTGACATGTGCTCACGCTGTAAGCGTTAGCGAGTACAGACCAATACTACCCTTTGAGTTTCGTCGAGCTGGGATAACCAGCTGTAATATGGTGTTGCCTATTAAAATTCGTTTTCATTTCGGGAAATTTGTCGCTTATTAAAGATATCAGTTTATGTCACCGATCACATCCGAGTTATACAGAAATGGTATTTTCAATACGGGAAACGTTAAAGAAGTTCATTCTAAGAGCAAAATTGGATGGGGTCAAAGCCCCCCTTTGTGAAAATTGGAAGGGATATGTCTCCCCAGCCCGCCCCCTCCCTCATCAGTGGTTACACCCATGCGTACCCAACATCACAGTTCAGAGCAGTGCTTGGTTTTCAACTCAGACGCAACATTTTGTAGGGTAGGACGTTGAAACAATGTTAAGCGAAGACACAGCAGCTGTGTATCCAGTGTAATTAGTTGCGGAGAAGAGGACAAAATTCTGGATTACATCTTTTTCACGGCGTTTGGAGCACCATGAGATTCAGCACTGCTTTGCCCTAGATCCTTCAGAAAAAACTCCGGCATCGTGGACGACCCCTGATAGTTTGTGTCTGTGCAATGCGGGTGGGTGGTCCGGGCGGTTTGCGTGTATTGCTGCTGACTGTTGGCTGATTGTGTCCGCGCGCCACGCCGCGCCGCTGGGGATCCGAGGCCAAGCCGCAATCAGACGTTTTATTATAGTGGGCTGGCGCCCGCAGATACGGCAGATATCCGGGCCGGGCCAACCTATCGACGACGGAAGGCCGGCTGTCCCGCGACCGACGCCCTGACGTCACCTCAGGGGGGGGGGCATGGGGGGGGGGGGGCGGCGCGAGCGGGAGCGGCCGGACGGTACCAGGGATCGGCGCGCGAGTTGTGGGGCCGTTGCTGAAGTTTCGTTGCGGGCAAGAGCGAGTCACGTGGGCGAATTGAGTGGTGAATGCGGAGCGGCTGGAAGTTTGGAAGTCAGTTATTTACGCGTGGTGGGATGACATTTGCAGCGGCGATAATCCGCGGCCATTTATCATGCTTCGCGATGCAAGGTGTTCGCAAGTGACGGAAGGGTTGTGGTGGGAGGGTAAAGGAGAGAGGCAGACGAGACAGCCTTGAAGTTCATCACGCTCATCACGTTTAATGTTAAATGTATTAATGACGTGCTGTTAAAAACAATGAAGGATCGGCTTCCAAGGCACGTTTTGCACCACACATTGCTTGTGAGGGCAAAATACGTGATATCTTACATGCTTCTTGAAATAAATAATGACACTAAACATATGTCTCAAGAGTCTGAACGTTTTTTACGCTTGATTTTTACGTCCAATGTGAATTGGTTACAGTCATTGGGAAAGCTTCTAGGATGTTTGTAACGTTATCTAGCATGTTAACACTGTCACATACATTTCGGCAGTAATGTCAGTCCAAACTGTACTCTCGAAAAAGCGATGTTTCATTTGACGTAAATAAAAATGAATTTCTTAAATGTTCCAATTTGAGTCATACAAACATTCTGGCGAGATACCCATGCGACTGTTTTGGAACAGATCGCTTTCAGCTGGCCACCGAGCTCAGACTGTTGGGGATGGTGGGCAACAATAGAATGTATCGTGTGCAGTATGGCCTCTGCCCTTAGCTCAAGTTGGTCCAGTGTGGCATTGGACTCCAGCAGCTCCACTAAGCTACACCTTATTTCGCGTTCACGTATCGATTGTGAAGGTTTTTGCCGTTTAGTCATGTTTTGAAAAGAATGGAAAAAAGACCATGGCGCATAGAATGATCGAGGTTATATCGAGGAATATGCTGCCTAGTTTGAGAGGATGGGTTTGTATGGGAACCAATGGTTCCCGTTCTTAAGTATTTTTGGTGACGTGACCTGATCCTAGGTTAGCGTCTCCTTAGAAGGATAACATATCTACTAAGTGACATTCAGTGGCGAAAGCCTGGTGTTCATTGATCCGATAGACTCGAGGCATTCGGTTCTCAACAGGATACGTCGGCCGTTCACTTTATCCCAATTATCCGTGTTGCAATGTCATGATACACAGAAACCCGACGCGGCAGAAAAATCAAGGGATCGGGTCTATTTTTGAAGCAAGGAAAATTGCTTGCCATTGATTGGTATGCTCTATGATGTGGCCATTTGTCCCACTATGTCTTTCAACCATTGTAAGCATATCCGGGGTGGTTCAAACGGCTTATTTATGTGGGCCATGCGTGTGTACCTGTGAGCGGCCATTCCCCTAGGCGATGGCGTGTAAGGCGTATCATGGTAACTCAGGTTAGACGATGCATTTGCTATCTGACAGTTCAGTTCTGACAGTTCAGTTCTGACAGTTCAGTTCAGACAGACGGTTTGTCAGCTCACAGTCGCGATCTGGCATGCGTATTATGGCTGGAACTGGCTGTCTTGCAAAAACCTGTTACTGAACAGAACACGGAGAATGCTCTCAATTGGCCACTTTCGGCATTCATGTCATCTTGCATCTAGGATGTCACAAGTTAACGTAGAAAGCAGAGCATGGTCAGTGTAAGGCATGCATAAAATATAAGAAGGTGGAAGGCAGTCGTAGCTATAGTTAGCCAGTTAATGCCCGGTTATTTATCATCCCGGAGGTCCCCTCGTTCATGATTCATTCACGTTAGTAAAGGACGTCTCCAGGTGGGTGGTAGGGGCTTTGCCTGATCCAACTTTCTAAGTATTGTGCTGCACGCATGTCTGCATGTTAGAAAAAGGAGTAAGTTGTGCCGCGCTAGACTTGTGTATGTTGGCTTGTGCTGATTGCTTGCCACACAGCTTGCTTTTTTAACTTGATTAACACAGCTTGCCACACAGCTTTAAGATTGCTTATTGAACGCAAGGTTTGTTTTTTTAATAGAAAATAGCAAAGCCAATTTCCTAGCACTCTTGTCATAGTCGTCGCTAACGGAGACGTTGCGGAAAATTCCTGGGACCAGAGGACAAAATTTCCGAAGGCACGGGCCATCAAATCAACTCGATAATTCCTCCATCCAGACCGAGATATGTGGTGGGTGCCTTTATGCCTTTGCAACTTCAACGACCACATATTTCAAGACATTCGGGTACCAGCTCGTTAGATGCAGCTTGCGTTTTTGAAGCATGTTCACCGTGAAACTTTTCCAATGTAACACTATGGTGCAGGAATGTGTCATTTTACCCCGCTGATTGCTTCATTCAGCAGTTGCACCAACAGCATACCAACTGTGCACTGTTAGTAAGACTTGCTGTATGATCCAGAGGTCTCTGATAACGTTTAAATTCCTGTTCTGCTAGTTAATAAGGCGTAGAGACGAAGAAGTTGCGTACCATTCCCTAGCGTTTCATGTATCGCATACATATATATATATATATATATATATATATATGTATATATATATACACATATATATATATACAGCATATATATATATATATATATATATATATATATACAGCGTTTCATATATCCCAAATAGCCACCAAAAATACTGCGCATGCAACCCGGTTGAATGGCTGGGCCTACTGAACGTGATGGACTAGTGTTTGTTTACCCTCAGCGGCAGTTCCACCCAATGACGTATTCTCACTCACGACTTGTGAGCAGTGAACCTTAGATCACTGTATCCAGGGGATGTTGCTGTTGTGTGCGCAGTCAGACATTACTCGAAACAGATCGCGATGCTGCCTGAACATTTAGGTTGGTAACGACCCACCAGCCGAGACGCTTCCAAAAAAACAGCTACCGGTCCGGTGGAGAGAACAATCCGAATTTACGCAGATCTCTGGTCCCTGCGCGTCATGGTCCCAGCGCAGCTCTAAAGACACGATAGATGGGGGAGGGGTGGAGGCAGGTCGGCTGGGTAGCGTTATCAGCACGGCAGGCGGTCAACTGGCGGTAACGGCGGCGTGGACGGCTCGGCCGCAACGGCTGGGTAGCGGCGTTACTGGCCGGTAACGGGCTGGGCGGCGGCGTTACCGGCCGGTAACGGGCTGGGTAACGGCGTTACTGGCCGGTAACGGGCTGGGTAGCGGTGTTACTGGCCGGTAACGGGCTGGGTAGCGGCGTTACTGGCCGGTAACGGGCAGGGTAGCGGCGTTACCGGTACCGGGAGCGCCGCGCCGCGTCAGTCCGCCCGGCAATGGTCGTCCCAACACTGTGCATGCCGAGTCCGCAATTTTATATCGATTGTGTCAGATGTCAATCCGGAAACTGCGTTTCATGCTAACTCGGACGTGCCATGAAATTCGAAAATGAAGCGTGAAGTGAAAAAAGCTTCGCTCGGATTTTAGACGATGCAGTGTATCTGGTAAAGGTATCATGAAATGAGCCCCATTTTGCACGGCGTATGCTTCATTCGTCATGATGCTTATTCCAGCCTCATATTTTTTTCTGGTTAACAGTAACATGGTTTGTCCATCGCTGTTCAGCCTTTCCTGATCCGACCACGATATCTTGAGATACCGAGCGGTGGAGGTACAAGTAGTGACCCCGGGGCGATTGCAGTCAGCTTATAACCAAGCCGGTGCCGACCTATGAGACTCCACGACCAAACTACTTCATGTACGTGAAACACTGCAAGAGATGGATGCACGAAAGCTCTATGCGCAGTGCTTCAGGCATGTTCCGTCGCTGGTTAGACAAACGGGGTTGGCCGTCACCTTGGCTAGCACCGTATGTAGCCATGATTTTCAGTCGCTGTATGTAGGCTTAGCCAGCGCTGTTACTCTTTCGTGTGTTAGTAACAGGGCAAGCGTTGCCCTATTGCCGCCGATAAAAACGTTCTCGTCTTGTTTGTTTATGACCCAGTCGCTGGGTTTGTTTATGGGCTCCGTCTTCAGCCTGTTTTAATCCCGGGCCGCCGCCCGCCGCGGCGGGAAGGCGGCGGCTCTGATGGCCAGGACAGGCAGCAGCAGCACGGGCGCGCCGTCAAGGGCGCCCCCCCCCCCCCCTCCCAGAGACGCCGTGCTGCCGGGAAACTCACCTGTTTATCGTGATGAAAGTGCGGAACATTGCCGCTGCGCGGCCTGTTCTGCCGCTGTGCGGATAGATTCTGCTCAATGAGGTCCCCGGGCGGTTCCCTTGTTTAGCGCATCAATCTGGACCATCTTGATTTCCCACCGGCCGAGGTTGGACGCCTGCTGGTTGGCTTCGTCAGTCACAAGGCTCACCTTTCGCCGGACTCTGCGCTCATGTGCCAGGTTATTGCATATGTGAGCCCTCCACGCCCTGCGGACGCCAGTTTTCGCATCAGTTGAGCAGGGCGGATTCCCTGACTATTGGATACGGCCAGGGGTGCCAATGTTTGTAAATTAATGGGGCCGAACCAAAGACCCGATGACCTACCCCGCCCCACCCCATCTTTCTTTTTTCGTAGGGTTAACCAACTTCATTTTGTTGAAAGGCAAAATATATGCTTAATTTTTGTATAACTTATAAAAGGCTTTAAATTAAGCAGCGTAGTCGTCATGTAGGGGTGGATCCAGGAAGCAGGCCCTGGACGCACCCGTCTTTTCTGATTGACAAGTGAAGGCACCCCTTTAGAGGCCACTTTAGGGCGCCGATGGCGCTCTTCTGTGGCCGCCATGGGAGGCGGCACGCATTTTGGTCGTGGGAACGGGGATTCAGGACGGGGACGGGGAACGAGGTTGGGAATGGTAGTGGGAATAGTGTTCGCCATGAAGGACTTAGGTCACCCAGTATTTTAAAACCTTTCACTTTAACTTCACAAACCAATGCCTGTCTTATGGTCCTAGGTGTGCGAAATTTATTGCTTCGCTTATCCACTTAGCTGAAGCGATTTGTATTTGGTGGTGAGAGCAGCCACAAATTTTGGTACGAGGGGAGGTAGGGTTCGCGTGTTGGTAGGTGCACAGCTTTATACGAAAAACATACGTCTCTATAGGGAGGCAAGCATTCGGATATATTAAAGGAAATGTTCCATATTTGTATGACGTTTGAAACTGAAATAGCCATCTCAAGGACCTTTTGATGCAGTTCACGGCCATTTTCTTTTTAAGACCCAAAACGATCTGATTCCTGAGTAACACGCCCGCAAAAGTGCGAAAAGGTTTATTTGGAGCCTATTTCAAACTTGCCTTGGTATTATGACGTCATAGAAACGTCATGCGATCACGGTCATACTGCAGGCTGTTTTCTGCTTGTGCTCAAAACAGCATGACCGCTGGTACATTCGCAAAAGCGATGATGCGGCACGTATGATACAATGCGCTGAAGATGACTGGCTGTTAGCAAGATTTCGCCGCTGAATGCGTGTCGCGAACGTGAGCGTGAGCACCTTCGGGTTGTGCGGCACACGTCGTGAACGGGTCATTTTTCCTTACTTCTAGGCCACAGGTCAACGTTATAAAAAAGAACACCACTGCCTGCAAAAAGTACGGCACCCAGAAAACGAGCACACTCCCGAAAGTTATAAAAAAGAAGACGCGGCGGGAAATCTGTTTTTTCCCCTGCTGGCGTTTTTGTTCTTCTTGGAGAAACCTCTCGAGCCGCATTACCATGAACTCCGTTGAAACTTTGTTTTGAAGGGAGATAACAGTGAAATGCGGTGTTATGACTTAAAATCTGAGCGGAAATTGTGAGAAAACCTGCACTTTGATAGTTCCGCGAGCTGTGCAAGTGTGAGATCACACCTATTTGACAAACGAGTGTGAATCGGGGTCTCGAAATGTGTGTGATCACTGGTGGTGTGTGCCAGTGCCTTGTATGATCTTGATGTGATGGGAGATGTGCGTGCGAGGTTTGTACTTCTGAGAGAGAACATTGTTTTGGTATCCTTTAAGCCTACTGACTCCCAATAAAATGCGATATATTGAGACCTGCCTTTACCTTTGTTTGTGTTTGATCATGACAAAGGCACGCTGGCAAACTAAGAGAAGCACTAGCACTTATGTTGCACGTGTGTACAAAGGCAAGCTGGTACTTCATTATGATCATGCCAACATTTTGGACCTATCAAGGTATTAAAGCATGCAATTAATCTAATTGTCTGTCATGTCAGCAATTCGTTTTGGCAGTAGGGGCTGGTGCGTGCATCTTTAGGTTTGGCTGCTAGATGCTGCCAGATACTGTTGTCGTCACAGAACCATTCCATGACGCCATCAAACAATGACGTAATCGGGCGCATTTGTACAAGCTTTGAAAGTTTGCTACTTAGCGTCGTTTTTGAACCTTGAAAGCTTACCAATAGTTACAAGTAAGCTTTTCCATGATATCTGATGCCTACCTCAATATTTTCAAATGTGGAACATCCCTTTAACGGGTCTGGCTACCGAGCTTTTGGGGTCAAGCCATTCGGACCAAATTACACATCCTGCTCAGATTTTCTTTTTGCCCTTGAATTAAATCACAGCGCCCACCATCCTCATGCAAAACAGTGCTGTTTTTCATGCCTAGGATTTTCTGTGACATGCGAGTGGTGGGTGAAAAATTTTGGCCTCAATTTGACGCCGTACCACGATTTTTGTCATGACATTAAGAGTTACATCGACTGATACTGGCATGGGATTTAGGCTAAAAGCAAGCTGTTTGTTAGATACCGAAAATTGCGATGTTAAAACAACGATGAGGATGAGTTTACTCCAACTGTGGTGTAGAAAATGCGTAAACTACCAACAGGACTTCCATATTCTCAGTTATTATTAACTTGCGCTCGATTTGGGGATCGGTCTGACCCCTCCCCTTTCGAGGGCTTTCAAAAATAATTTCTGACCGGTTCGCCGTAGCTGCTCTAGCGTTGGTAGGTGCACAGCTGTATACAATAATTGCACGTTTCTATGGGAGGCAAACATCCTGCAATATTAACTACGAATGACATCTTTACGCCGGGCCAAACTTTGCATGGCCGTGCATAATTGCATAATGGGCCTTAAGATACAGAAATTTAGCTGTATATGATCAGGTCGCTGGCCTTTGGCGGGATGGAGTCTGGCCATGACTATTAGAAAAGGTAGTTCCTGTGGGATCCCTCGAGCTGATACGTCAACGTGATGCTTAAGGGGCTATCGAATCGTTTTTGCTTTTCACTGACTGTTACACGAGACACGTGCAATTTGATCAGTAATACAAATTTTATCGAAATCCGTCTGGATAGCTCAGAATTTTGATTTGAAGCAGCCGACCCTGCGGGAAAAATCTCATTTGGTCCCATGGTCGCCCCTATGAAAGTCATACATTTAATTTGCCGCGCTTTTCCAACGTGTGTTCTGCAATGTTTGCAACACATTGATGTTTAAAAATGTCTGTGTAGTAAATGCAACGAAAGCCTGAAACACTTAAGCCAAAAATATTTGTGGGCGTGGAGCTATGAAGCCGCGAACTCAACGGAACGTTACACTATGGCTTTAAGTTCTCCCCTTTGGGGCTTATAATAGGGGCTGTTTTTGAGGCGCACTTTGTCTTTGGTGATGGGATTATCATATGATCTATATAACCGCAATAGCTCAAACTTCAAGTAAGCAACTTCTTGATAACAGGCCTCGGTCCGATGGGCCAATCACAAGCGTTCTTTCATTCGCATCAGCAGAGGTGCGCACGATCGTTGTCATGACGACGGTCGTCGTTACCGCAGGGAAGAGGATATGTGTTGATTTAATGCGTTAACAACACAATTTGAACTCGAAAAAAATGCAAATTTATATCCTTGTCATGCCATGACGGTGCTGCAGTGGCACAAACCAGTGCTATTATTAGACGCACGTAGTCCTGAGGTTTCACCATGTTATGTTTTTGCAATATGCCCCAAAGGTGGGACACCCCCTTCAAATAAAGCCATCTCCACCATCTCAAATGGTTTCTTAAGCAATTAGTCAATTGAGGTTAAGATTAGGACTACGTCTATTGAACTTATGTCAGTATCAAGGTCTGGCTGACGTCAAAACTAAACTGCTTTCCCACTGAAGAATATGCTGTAAGGGGTAGGTAGGTTGTCATGCTTCTTTTCGAATTTATTGATGACGAGGACACCAAAAGCCACTTGAACCTTTTGCAGATCAAAGGAGTCGGTTTTCACACCGGAGTGGTGCAGCCATTCCGGTCGGTGTGACCTGAAATCAATGCCAGTGATGTTTTGCTTAGAACATATTTCTAGGACTAAGGCGATTGCATGAGGAGGTCTGCAGGCGCTTCAGATGCCGACCTGGAGTTTGACCTTATTTGGCTAATCGATCTCAAAATTTGACACAAGTGAGTTCATACACAGACCTTTGTACCTTGTGAATTTAGTGTTTCTGAGTGTCCTGCTTTTTACCTCACGGACGGACCACTACCCTACCCAGAGCGTCACAACCAGCCAGCCATCCGTGCGCGTGCTAAATTGTTGACCGAGTCTTTTTCCAAATTTGACACACGTGAGTTCAAACGCAGGCATTCCCACCTTGTGAGTTTATTGTTTCTGATTCTCTTGTTGTCATCTCTTGCTTTTTTAACATGCTTAGGTCTGGGCAGCGTCTGAGGCGCGCGTAAATATCCATGAAATTGACGTATATGATATTGCGTGAGACATTTTAGGTTGATGTGGGCTACCACTCCGTCAGCACTACAAGGTAATAACAGACGAGCTTACAAAGTAATTTCCGCCTAAATGCGTACGATTGGGTGCTATTAAATGGTTACATTTTCTGCTGCGCACGGCAAAGCACTTTTTCCTTGCCGTCTGAAAGTTTCGTTTGAACCCCAATTCGGTGAATCCCTGGAAGTTGTAAAAGAATGCAGTTAAACATCTCAAAACGTAATGACCACAGGATTCCAGATGAAACTCAACCTTTCCTGTATTTTGACCCGTAAAAAGTGTAGGGCAAGTGTGGGTGTAAAGAAGCACAGAAGCAGTATCAATGCTATTATTAATGATCGTATATCTTAATCCGAGTTTAGCTATTCATGACTGATTCCTAGGCCACGAGTGAAACCTTATGAAAAAGTTCGTGATGCGACAGTTATGAAGCGTTGCCTTTCTACCAGCCCGTTGGTTGCAACGCGCAAAATGCTCGCAAAAAAGCGAAGGCATACAATCGTCGTTGACGAAGTCTAACTTTGCTAGAGCTAAGGTCAACTGAAGTTACGTTGACCATATTCCTGATGTGGCAAAACACATAGTGGAGAGTGCGCCTTCTAGAACAAGTGTTGGTATATGGCTTGCCGAAGAGGACCATTTGCCGCCGGCTGCACAGCGTCAGCCTGATGACGGGGTGCGGAGACAAGTCTTATTGTATGACACGGTAAACGTCCTTTCATGCTTTTTCGATAAGGGCCCGAGGTATAATGAGTCCGTTAAACATCAACTACAATCTTTACATTTGGTTCCATATTACATTATATTCATTATAATTAAATCTCTGCCTCCTCCTGCGCGCCGCCAAAGGCCCAACGTCACTCGAGACCTCAGTGCATACCAAAGCCAGTGCAAGGGCGAACAAAGAGGCCTCCTCTAAGCATGACTTCCTTAAAGAAAAACGCTGTAACCAAATACAGGAGGAGGAAGCGGTCACTCAAGCGCTTCACCCAAGTTCTTGCTGGACGCTCCAGAGTAGCAGACAAAATTTCTGTGACGAACCTCATCCAAGGCAGGCTACGCCAGGAAATGAAAACAAACCCTGGCAGTGGTGTCTCTAAAAGCTCTGAGCATCACTTTGCGTTTGGAACAAGTGACGTACTAGATCGTTGCACGTCTTGAAAACACGAAGTACCAGGACATCTTCTTGTGCCAATCCGCACACAAAGACGGAGCTACCAAAACATCAAGTTTTACTTCTTACAACTGCCTTAAGCATAAGCGGAGTTAAGTTTAGAAGGGAAATATTGAACTTTGAAGGTTTGGACTTAGTTGCCTCATCATCACCGTATGCGGAAAACAACACATGATATATTGACTTTTGAAGACTTCCGCTGTTACACCTTCAAAACTCTAAAGGCGCGCATTACTCAAGCCGGCTTTCCGTTGTTGTGATTACCATGACGGACGCAGCCACTTATAGAAAATCCAATAAGTACGCTGAATCGCCTGTCAGCTCGCTTTCGCCGTGCCGGTTGAACGTCGGCGCCGAATGGTGAGGTCGGTTGAACCGATTTTCTCTGTCTACTTCTTTGTCATTTGCGCGGGACATTTTTTCACGCAATGTGCGATTTCTGATTTTGACTTGCCATACATGATAGCGATTTTAATAACACATTTACTAGCCTAAAACTATCCTCTGGTTGTGGACAACTGGATAATGTTAGACCTTGGCTCTTATACGATGTTGACAGCAGGTACGGTCGACATCTTATCGATCACGCAGAAACAGCTCCTCTAATATAGGGATGCCGTTTGGTTAATGGTCAGCTAGCATTGACTTAACATATTGTCTAAAATCAGCAGTCGCGAGCTCTATGCTAGATGGAATAAAGCTGAGGCCATTTTGTAGACGCCCGTCCGGTGGTATCTGAGTTCGGTGCAGCTTGGCTTAATCCTCGTCAGATGGGAGCCGTTTCTCTTGCATCAGGTGAAAAATGGGTAAACACCCCGTAGCCATTTATTCTGCTAATTGAACTAGATCCGCGGGATGAAAACTGCCGTGTGCATTAAGTTCTATAAAATCCAGTGATATCCGATTATTCCCCGAGGTCAACCGCACGACCTTTCAGACCAGAGCAGCCATATTGCCTGGGAACAATAAGTTCAAACAATGAAAGGTAACGTTTTTCTGAAGAAGGACATCTTGAGGTCAACATAAGCTTTAAAATTGCGTTCTGAATCTGAGAAAAACAAAAAGCTTCAAGACAGACTAAGACAGCAACGAATTCAGTTGATTGGACCTGTCTGATGTTGAAGTGAGATGTGTCAAAAATAGTGTCAACGCTCTGCGTGACTGGTACAAAAAACGAGATGAAATCTGAGCAAAGAATCTCGGACTACGGACCAATGGGCCACGAGACTACATACACCACAAGCTCTTAAGTAGTGGCGGCTTCTAAGAAGCGAGCGACAGCTGCTAGCAGATCTCTGGAAAAGTCCAGGTCTGTGTCGGAAGAGAGCTTGGAAGAGAGAAGAGAGCCAATAAATTTGCGTTTGAAGAAGCCATTTAAGAAACTCGCTTGTTCCTACAATTCCTTAAGCATCCGTGCTGCCACTGTTTTGATGTATTCCTATTCTAAACCATGTTACTTGGAAATCCCAGGCAGACACAACACTGAGTCTCCTTGACGAACGTGATGTAGAGAATGTCCGAGACAAGGTGTTTGATGCGTGCGCTGGAACATCGAGGGTCACGCGGTGCTCTCTCCCGCCCACAAGGGAGAGCGAAGGCGATATCTGTATATATATATATATATATATATATATATATATATATATATATATATATATATATATATGCATACACACACACACACACACACACACACATATATATATATATATATATATATATATATATATATATATATATACACATGCTGTACAAACAGGCGCTCATTGCAAACAAGGTCATTCTGAACACCCTGTCAAGCTTAAAAACTCAGCCATGCAAACAAACTTGAATGGCGTGTCAAACGCCGCCTAGCGGTGCAAAAGGTACACACCGAACACGTGCGCACAGACTGGCGTACCGCAGTACATCACAAGCACCAGAATTGCCCAACGCGTGCTTATCAGAATCTAGTTGCACACCCCGCGTCTCTGAAGGTAACAAGCTGTACAGCTCCATTGTGCCATGTAAAAAGCGCCTTCAGTCCTGATGCGCGATCTGAACAACCATAGTATACGTGATGCGTGTTGATACGTTGATGCGTGATACGATACGTGATACGCACATCCGCGCATGGACGGCGAATGGCTTCTGGAGACATGCGGGGAATTCTCTTGTTTTCCTCATCTCTGACTGGACGTTAAACTTCTGCAAGACTACGCTAAGGTGATGTTGACGCCGCTTTCCGCAAAAGAGTATCTACACCCTCTGTCTTGCACTGTAATGCAAAGCATGTGTGCTAATTACAGAGATGCAGGGACGACAAACAGCCCGCCTGTCTTGAATGTGTTTGCGTAGCACAAACAGCGCTCGGGCATAATGAACAAATCGAGCTGGCGTGGCGTCCTCTAGCTCGGTTCTCATGATGGCGTGGGGAAGCGGGCCGAGAAGGGGTGTGGGGGAGGGGGAGGGGCGGGCGTAGTCCGACTATTTTTCGATGAAGTATAACATGAGCCGTATAACATGCATGGAAGTGATCGACTTCGAAAATGGGCGTAGCAATTTTTGTGTGACGTTCATTCGCTCATCCACACGCAGTTTGCGTTGCGAAATCACTTTGTTTCCCACTTCTGTCAATAATCCCGTAGGCGATGTGCGGAAAATGGTTTTCTGAAAACATGCTGTCGTAAAAAGTTGAGCCTGTTTTGAAATGGGACGTGCTACTTTTGCTGCTTAGGTCTATTAGAGACAGCGTGTCGGTGAACGCCTAAATAATGCGCGAGGTGCCAAGACATGATGCAAGCGTTGGAGATAAATAGGCAAAGTGGCGATTCAAAATAATATCTGTTAAGCGATTGCCCACAACATTGCGCTGAACTTTTCCTGAAAATAGGTAGTACGTCAATCGATTACACTGAAAATGCCAATAAAACGCTGGATTTTGTAGACTATCACATTACTGAAGGCTGAAAACAAATGTAGTGATTTTGTGGTTTTACTACATTTAACTTTCACCGCGGTTATTCACATCATGAGGTTTGGCCCCAGGATACATAATCAGCGGTGCTTGTTATCTATATCCTAAGCTTACTACCCACTAGGAGAATTTAAACTCAGCGATGCCTTCGCGCTAGACAACGGTTGATGGCCTTCTGTTTTCGTACTGCGCAATTACATGACACCGCTGCCCCGTGCTAGGACGCTCCTCTTTTGTCAGTTGCCAGCTAACTAGCATAACATTATCGACCAATAAGCTTGCATTCTCAGGCTCTCAAAACCGTTGCGACGGGACGTAGATGTTCAATCCTATATCATATACGCCACGTAGTCGGCATCCAGAGTTGTCATGCGGCTTTTGCTGCTAATGTTAATGCTCCACAACTGCCGGAATGTGGGCAAATACTGTCTCGAGTTTACAGCGTGTGTAACGTGCGCTTACATGCCGCAAATGATTTTGTTGAAAGTATGGAAAAGGAATGACAAATAAGCGTTTTCGCTCAACATGGCGAGCTAACCGGCGATTGCTTGTGCGTGCCTGGCGAGATCGGCCACTCGTAACCTGAGAGCCACTTAGCACAAGCGTACCAGGTTCTCAAGAAATTCAAACTTTGACCATAGCAATCATCGGTTTGATCTCGGGTGTTGACACCTCCCCGCTTGACAGATGAAGGCGACGACAGAAATGTGCATTGTCGCTAGACGCCTGGTGCCAAGATTGCTTTGGCTGAAAAATTTGTTAACGGCCTCGACAAAATATTGCATCGCGCACAGCGCAAATCAACGTGAGGCCTCCATGATGATGCATGGCCATCTGCCGTACCTTACGACACCATAGTACATGCCTTAGGTTTCATTCCAACTCGGTGACAAAAATGTCCTGTGATTTTTAGTTAGTCACTCGATTCTATGACAAGTCCGCGACAAATCAGTGTATTTCGAATGGCCCGCCCGGTCAGCAGACTGCTGACTGTTTTTGTCAGATAAATCTCAGTGTCCCCATGCTAGACAGCAGACAGCACTGAAGCGGATCCAGCCATGGCGGTTGATTTGGCTGCCAGGGCACCTTTCAATCGTTGCGATGCGATCAATGTGAGGCGTGAGGTTACTGAATGCTCTGCTGCTTTGTAAGCCGCGTTCGTATTGAAGCTGCATGAATACCTATACTGAAGTGGCATGACCCTGCGATGCTGAAATCTCGTTTTGTCCTCAGCGACGAGAGGCATGGATGAGCAAGCTGACGAGGTGGTCTGATCAAAGTAGAAAGTGGTGCGTTTACCCAGTCTGTCTTTCCAAGACAAAGCAATTTCTGTTGACGCACGATGAAGGGCCTTGCGAAACCAACCTCTTGTAATATTTTTTCTGTTATTGACGGTCCTGGACATCGCTTGGTAAATAGCGACTGGTGAAACGATGGACGGTTCAGGGCATAGTAGATGATTGCCGAAGCGCAAAAAACATGCAAACATCAGCCACGTATCTTAAACTGGAGAACACATTGGACATAGCCAGTTTGATGAGCAGTCAGATTGATGGCACACCCAAAGCAGCCAGTTTGACGTCTGACTGCAGAAATTTCCCAAAAGTTAGTAGCCTTTACAGTGCCGCTCACAGCGGGCCATCTCAGGCACTGCTTCCCAGCCCCGGTAAGAGGCCATCCGTTTCACAGCAGACGGTAGGTGACAGTGAGCGCCTGGGTGCCTGCGCAAGGGATTATCAAATATTATCACTCACGTATTCTGCACGCTACTGCGTCCAGCATATTTGTAACAGGCGATCGCACTGATGCACGAGAGCGACGGACCCAGGCGGTCCAAATAGCGGGGGCCTTGCTGACTAACGACGCACCACGGGGCTGCGTGGCGCGATGGTCAATCAGTACTACGCTAGTCACATGTGAAAGTCATGGCAATGCTTTGTGTCACTTTAAAAATAGATCAGCAGAAGCTGTGGACAGCATGATCGCAATGTATGGGTGTCGTTAACGTCTTGGAGTTTTACGCCCCGGCCTCCGGTACTTTCTCAGAATACCAGATTCCTGAGTTCTCGGAAACGGCAAGCGGCGAAGGGCTTTTCCATTGGCAACGTACAGATTCTAGCGTCTTGCAAAGTTCGGCCAGAGTTCCCCCCGCTCACAACCTGCATTAACATAAAATGAACCTGTGAATCACCTTACCCGCCAAGTTCACTAATGCAAGCATAACGCCACACAGGCTCCCGCCTCATGGGCCAGCCGTCCACTAATGCAAGCATAATGCCACACAGGCTCCCGCCTAATGGGCCAGCCGTCCACTAATGCAGGCATAATGCCACACAGGCTCCCGCCTCATGGGCCAGCCGTCCACTAATCCAAGCATAACGCCACACAGGCTCCCGCCTCATGGGCCAGCCACACGGACGCTAGCCACTTCGCACGGCTCTCAGTTCAGAATCACCGCGTGGCAGTCACCCAAGCCCGACGGGACCTTTTGCTCTGGAACCTTTAGCCGACCCCACCTCCGGACCACGTGATATCCGCTGACCAGCCGACCGCCGCATGAGGACGGCCCAACACCACGAGCGATACCGGCCGATCATGGCAGCCTCCCAGCAGTCCCGACACAAAACACGACACTACACTGATAAATGTACATTATGAACTGGTCTTTTTTCATACTGAGGTAGACGTGAAGGAAATTCCTAGAATGACATGATGTAATATATACATGGGAATTCGGAAACAAAAGCCACAAAGCCAACTCAAAAGAAATCAATCAGTTTCCAGTAAACGTCACAACATGCATGATATTCTTGAGAGGTGTGAGAAAAGAACTGCAAACAGCGGAAAATCACGAAACCAGGATTGAAGAGCACATACCCGATATACAGAGCATAAATGCCACAGGTAGCAAGCTTGCGGAACTTTTTAAAAAGTGAAAACGACGAATTGCTGCCGGGCCGTTCAGTACTGAGAAAAAGCTCTGAATACGGATGTTATTTGAATGGTGCCTAAAAACTGCAGCTCATTTTTAGAGGTGTTTTACTTGAATGTAAACCGGTGTCACCGACGCCAAATACACGCCTTTCTCTGCTTCAGTGTCATTCAACACGATTCAGAGTCTTTACTTCCGGTGTGAAATGACGCTGCCGTATAAAATGACGCCGGCACGCGTGTGAAATTCGTTTGTGTCACCATGTTGCTAGCGGCCGTAGCCGCTAATGAAGAAACCGCAATCATGTGCGGCGCCTGGAAGATGAGGCAATGCATAATTACCTGGCGAAAACCATGGGATTAATCGAACGAACGGGGCTCTTTTTAGCGATCAATTGGTACCGAGTCTGACCCGGAAATAAAACTCGACAGGACAATGTGTTTTGGACATAGATTTAATCAGTGAACACAGGCAGTGTGTAGATATATTTTTTGACCGAAAGTTGTGGAGTTCCACATTGATAGCAGGTTAGCCACTTCGTACAGAAACTGCTATCATTCGTGAGCACCCTATGCTCTGCAGGCAGCTCCCGGGTCTTTCAAATATTTCATTACGCGATATTTAACGTGTTAAAAACGTCCTGGCAGAGAGGCGGAGCTTCATGTTCGAAATGTGATTAAAGGCAGTGTGGGTAATTTTACACAATCTTAGCATATTTTGGTGACATCGCGCTTCCAGCGCATAGCACAACAAGTATGGATTCTCTCTCGCCCAAATTTTGTAATCACGCACATACCGCTAACTGAAAGAGCATCTTCCCGCTGCTCTTGACGTGTTGTCGCGCCGCCACCAGACGGACGGAACGCCGCCCAGTCGCGTGGCGAAGAGCGGACGCCACGTTTGCAGCACTGGCTGCTCGGCAGTTCCGCCGATGTCGTCCCGCGCGCCGTGGCTGGCACCGTGGTGTCCCTAATAATGCATCACGCGGCGGCCCGCGGGCCGGGCGCGGCGCCGGTGGGCGGCGGCGGGCGCGGCGCCCGGCGCGCGCCATTGCACGGGCGCGGTAGACACTCGGCGAGATTGGCGGTGATGGCCGGCACCGCAGAGTGACGGATTGCTGACGGTCGCAGCATACGCGCGGGGAGCACGGGAGGCCATCCGCTTACCGCACCGAGCCACGTGGCAGGCTCAGGTCGGATTAGTCAGCTGAGTAACCTTGCAGAAATATCAATAACTCCGCTCTTTAGCTGTGCGCAAATTCATCCTTTGGAAGGATAGTTCCATGTTCTCAGTCATGACCAGTCATTTGGCCAGCCATTTGGCGTCAGAATCGAGCCACGCGCAACCGGCACGAGACGACTGAGCAGGATCGAGGAAAATGTGCGGAACACCGATAATGCCTCTGGAGTTGTGCGTGGCAGCATGCGTGCTGGCAAGTATTCATTGTAAACGGACTGTGGGAGTCCCATGGGAGAAGGGACAAAGTCAGGGTGGATATGAGCCCTGGTGTGATGTGGAAATCATTGGGTGCAGCGTGTGATTTGGTCTAAAGTAGCGCGTCAGTAAGATTTCAACGTACCTTGTGGCTGAGGCCATGGCCTAAAGGGATCGGGGAACCGATATGATTGGGGTTAGGGCTGGAGATGAGGTGGGGGTAAGACGTTATTCGGGGGGATGCAAACCGTTGAAGCAAAGCAATCGTTACACAGAGGGAGGGGGGCGCAACGGCCCTTCCGCGGTCGTTAGGCCGAGGCAGGCGCGCATCGATGCATAGACCCTGGCTCACTCGGCCACTTATATAACAGTCGCTCTCCTGGACCAACTCAACTCCGGCCACACTCGGCCGTCCCTACCTCCAGTCTGCAGTCACTCTGGCCCGCACAGACGACCTCGGCCAGGCTACCAGGTCAGTGCCCGGAGGCATTAACACGGCCGGCCTCGCCGGTGAACTGCTGACCGGGCTGACTGAAAGCCGGCCCTGGAACCCATTACCAGTAGCCTACCGCAGATGGCAGTAGGTGGGAAGTGAGCGTGTGCTGGCCGAAATGCTGGAAATGCACCCCGGCTTAACTGGCATGGAGTCAAGTGGTGTGGGCTATGTGTGCCTGCAGGTTTCGGGTGAAGATTGCAAACTCGCTTCGAAGATCGCTTCCATTAAATTTTGAGCAATCTGTGATGCTTTTTGAAGCATTATGTCGATGCTTCATTGACCAATATATAGAGAACTGAAAAACGAGAAGAGAGCAGTTGCGTTCTAATATGAAACAGTCTCTGAAGCCAAGAATCATCGTCGGTATTGGGTTGTGTAACGACCCGAGATTTAGGACGACCCGAAATTTAACTGCACTTGTTGTGGCCTTGTGTTGCTTGCTGTGAACCACCAGCAAAGCGAAGTCCCCAAATACAGCACGCACAAACGTCAAAAAAGCTCGTAAACTTTTTACACAGGTGATGATTTACAAGACTATTGTTGCGTGCCTTAGGATGACCTGACATAAGCGATTGAACCATCAATCTTGTGACGTGAACCATAGCTCGTAACCCAGCTCCAGCCCAAAATAAACTTGCATGAAACCGTATGAAACGAGTATGAAACAGGTGCAAAGGCCCAAATATATTTATGTCAGATTTTGGACGTGATATAGTCCCAAGGCATGGAGACACTAAATATATTCGTTAACACATGGTGTCTTGTACATTGTTTTACACGACTGAAAATCGCAGACCTCGACGTTAATTCGGTCGGTGTTAAGATGAACAAAAACTGCATGGGGAGTTAAAGTCGCAGCGTGCGGTGGTCCCAGCGGATGCGCCTAGGTAATGAAATGCAATGCTTTAGGGATTGCGGTTGGCACATGGACGCCCAAGAGAACGCACAATGCTTGTTTGAAATACTACGCGTGCCGTCTTTTCACTCTGCTAATCCAATAATTTTCTGTTAAGCTACTTGTGTGATGTTTTCTCGAGCATCGTTCCCCATGAACACTTGATGATGTTGGGCAAGAGCTGGCACATGAACACACTCGAGCTGGGAGTACAGCCGCAACACCAGGCCGTAACCACCGTCAATCGCGGATTAGATGCTTCAGTAACCACGTTGACGGCACATTCTTCATTCTGGAGGTGCCCTGGTTGCTTCCCACCTGCAGTCGAATCTCTACACTGGCCTCCCGGCTGGAATCGAAGCGGAGCGCTGTCAGTGTCTGCTCTTCTGTGTCCCAGCCCAACAGCTGGTCATGGACTATGTGAGGCTAGCCTGCACTGCAGGCAGGTTCATGCACTGCTCCTGCGACGAACCTGCCCAATGGACCGATGCATGGTTGACAGCGCGATTCCGTGACGTTTTCCCGCTGGCAAGTTTCGTAATAATTTGCCGGTCGTATCCGTTCGTTTTCACGCAGCCCGCACATCAACAAGTGAACGAGTTTCCTATCGATCAATCGACGTCAAGCGGCGAAGAGCTCCGAATGCCGGCGGTGTTTACCGCTCCCCTATCGCGGTCACAGTGCACTACGCGGCCTCCACACCGGGCTAAGAGGACCGCACTTGCACCAAATTGTTACGGGCCTTGCTTTGGTTGTGTCAAACAGGACGTACATCTACAAAGCGGACTACGCATGCATCTTGTCAGGGTTTCATGTCCAGAAAGGTTGTGATGTTCTTTCGTTGCGTTCACTGCCATCACAGGCTGTCGTGTCCCGTGTGCAAAATTTGGTAGTCGGAATTAACTTCTCCACGCATCCACTAAATTACCGTTTCGGACGCTATTCAAGATGTCAGCGCTGGAAGGTTGGTTTGTTTCGTGTTTTGTTTGTTTTCCTTTTTACATGAACTTGGCTGTCGATCAAAATCTGTAAATAGTTTTTGTGAGTGCCGTGGTTCGTGGGCAAAATTTCACAACATGGTAGCGCGAAGACAAAATATTAGCAATAACTCATAGTGAGGCTCTCTTACGCAACAATAGGCATTCTCGCAACAAGCAAACACTACACCAGGTCGACACTGGTGCCTTCAAACGGCGCATCAATATCTACGTCAATCCCAAGGGCGTCCCGGTCTGCCCTCACACGGCGCGTCAAGGCCTACTGCAGTGGGCTGGAATCGCTTTTGAAACTAGGGTGGGAGTGAAAAATTTGGCGCAAGAGGACCGTGCGAAAGTTAAAATTTCAGTTCACAAAGATGGACTTATGGGCTAGTGGGATGCTTCAGCAAACAAAGACATACATTTCAAGTTGGCATGGGCTTAATATCAGAAGCCTTGCAAAACTGTTTCGTTTTTAACATCGTAGGCATTAAAGTGGAGCAGAATATAGTTAAGGCATAATAATCTCATAACACAGCGTAATGAACAAAACTATGTAACACCAATAATTTGATGCTGCACTTTGCCTTCCCTTCCAAAACATTTTAACACAAAACAAAGCAAACGAATTCACAACAAAACAACAACAGAAAATTCAACAAGCATGAAGCACTCAAACAAAAAACCTTGGATTCCTACACATCAGCCATCACCAAGTGAACACAATAGACAACTTTTGGCTTCTGTTAAGATGGGGTCAGGGAGACAAACATTTTGTCAGTGCTTCTTACAAAATAGCGATGCTTATTTCCATGAAAGTAGCCTAACTATGCCTAACCTCAAGACCTCACTTCACTCTCACCCTGTCTAACCTGTTTGCATCATAGCAGCATTTGTGAGTCACTGATCCTTGCAGAATTCCTATTGCCACTCGCCATGTAATTAACCTACTTAACATAACTTAGATTAGCCCATATGTTGCACATCATCTCACTCACCTCACCTATCTGTTGACGGCAACACCCGTGATAAGAGAATGATAAAGCTCATTTTTGGCTGTATTCAACTTCCATTTTTCTTCAGTTTATTTTGTCAGCTTGTTTGACACCAGACAAAGTTGACAACGCACAAACCAAAACACTTCGAATCACTTTGAGAACATATTCTGATTGCCATTGTTAACCTCTGTCAAGGCAAAATGGGTTTTCTCCTACAAACGATCTCTTTTTCTCCAAAAGTAAAGTACTGTTAGATGACCATAACCGGTTTTGCTGCTTGCCTGCCTTTTCAGCTGCAGCAAAGGCAGCTATTTAGGTTTGTTTATTCATATTAAATGACAAAGTTTGAGATGTTTGCCTTCACAATTTGAATGGGATGGTCTGACTTTTTGCTACACACCGATATTTACCTCACATTATAATTGATACGTAGCTTAGTGGTGCCTGCGTTAAAAATATAGTGCATACATACCGTACAGTCACTTGCCAGTTGACAAAACCATGCCATGGACAACATCTGGTTAACAGCCATGAGGACCACTTCAAGAATTGTGAGGCAACTAATCGAGAATATGAAAAATAAGCCATTTACATGCCTTGTGCATCATAATTCGTCTTATAACAAACTCAATGGATTAAAACAGAAATGGCTAACTCTGGGTTCAAATCATGTACTGAAAGCAGTAAGGTAAGCAGTTGCTTGCTCCACAGGATACTTACTAGCTTTTAAGGGCACACACTACTTTCTGCTCCCCCCAAACAAAAATCAGCACCTTTCGCAAGGTTTGCTGATAAAACAAGTGGCATCCCTCCCCCCCCAAAATATAATATCAATCATGTCCACCAACCTACGAAAGAATATGCGAAATAGTAAGAGTTGTGCATGATAGACACTCCACAGGGCAAAACTTCGCCATCTACTTCCTCCCTATTGGCCTTTAAAGGTACCATCTGTTGCTGAAATATTGACCAATTTTTCTGCAAAATGCTCCAACTGCAAAATTGCACGTATTTTATACATAAATTGGATTAATTCGCCAGCCGCCCAAACATGTTTAACAAGCACCCAAGAGTAAGCAATTCACAGGGAATGTAGGAGACAATTCGAAGCACGGAACTGATTTTTACCGCCATTTTTACCTTGTTAAACCCTCATTTAGCTCTCTTTTTTTTTGCTCATGGCGGTGCTCGATAATGATAAATCTAAGCTTGTCCAGTGTCTACCTCACCGGGCTATCCTACCAGGCTACCTTATGCTGCCATACATAGCTTTGGGACATATCTGACGCAGCTAATAACGAAGTGGTAGATGGCGAAGTTTTGCCCTGTGGAGTGTCTATCATGCACACCTCTTACTTATTTCGCATATTTCTTTCGTAGGTTGGTGGACATGATTGATATTTATATTTTGGGGGTGGAGGGGATGCCCCTGTTTATCAGCAAACCTTGCGAAAGGTGCTGATTTTTTGTTTGGGGGAGCAGAAAGTAGTGTGCCCTTAAAAAGCTAGTAAGTATCCTGTGGAGCAAGCAACTGCTTACCTTACCCGCTTTCAGTACATGATTTGTACCCAGAGTTAGCCATTTTCTGTTTTAATCCATTGAGTTTTGTTATAAGACGAATTATGGTGCCACAAGGCATGTAATTGGCTTATTTTTTCATATTTTCGATTAGTTGCCTCACAATTCTTGAAGTGGTCCCTCATGGCTGTTTAACCAGATGTTGTCCATGGCATGGTTTGTCAACTGGCAAGTGACTGTACGGTATGTATGCACTATATTTTTAACGCAGGCACACTCTAAGCTACGTATCAATTATAATGTGAGGTAAATATCGGTGTGTAGCAAAAAGTCAGACCATCCCATTCAAATTGTGAAGGCAACATCTCAAACTTTGTCATTAAATATGAATAAACAAACCTAAATAGCTGCCTTTGCTGCAGCTGAAAAGGCAAGCAGCAAAACCGGTATGGTCATCTAACAGTTACTTTACTTTTGGAGAAAAGAGATTGTTTTGTGGAGAAAACCCATTATTGCCCTTGACAGAGGTTAACAATGGCAATCAGAAGATGTTCTTCAAAGTGATTCGAAGTGTTTTGGTTTGTGCGTTGTCAACTTTGTCTGGTGTCAACAAGCTGACAAAATAAACTGAAGAAAAATGGAAGTTGAAATCAGCCAAAAATGAGCTTTATCATTCTCTTACCACGGGTGTTGCCGTCAACAGATAGGTGAGGTGAGTTGAGATGATGTGCAACATATGGGCTAATCTAAGTTATGTTAAGTTGGTTAATTACATGGCGAGTGGCAATAGGAATTCTGCAAGGATCAGTGACTCACAAATGCTGCTATGATGCAAACAGGTTAGACAGGGTGAGATGAAGTGAGGTCTCTTGAGGTTAGGCATATTTGGGCTACTTTCATGGAAACAAGCATCGCTATTTTGTAAGAAGCACTGACAAAATGTTTGTCTTCCCTGACCCCATCTTAACAGAAGCCAAAAGTATGTCTATTGTGTTTCACTTGGTGGTGGGCTGATGTGTAGGAATCCAAGGTTTTTTGTTTGAGCGCTTCATGCTTGTTGAATTTTCTGTTGTTGTTTTGTTGTTGAATTCGTTTGCTTTGTTTTGTGTTAAAAATGTTTTGGAAGGGAAGGCAAAGTGCAGCATCAAATTATTGGTGTTACATAGTTTTTTGTTCATTACGCTGTTATGAGATTATTATGCCTTAATATATTCTGCTCCACTTTAATGGCCTACGATGTTAAAAAACGAAAACAGTTTTGCAAGGCTTCTGATATTAAGCCCATGCCAACTTGAAATGTATGTCTTTGTTTGCTGAAGCATCTCCCACTAGCCCATAAGTTCCATCTTTTGTGAACTGAAATTTTAACTTTCGCACGGTCCTCTTGCGCCAAATTTTTCACTCCCACCCTAGTTCAAAAGCGATTCCAGCCCACTGCAGTAGGCCTTGACGCGCCGTGTGAGGGCAGACCGGGACGCCTTGGGATGACAGTAGATATTGATGCGCCGTTTGAAGGCACCAGTGTCGACCTGTGGTGTTTGCTTGTTGCGAGAATGCCTATTGTTGCGTAAGAGAGCCTCACTATGAGTTATTGGTAATATTTTGTCTTTGCGCTACCATGTTGTGAAATTGCCCACGAACCACGGCACTCACAAAAACTATCTACAGATTTTGATCGACAGCCAAGTTCATGTAAAAAGGAAAACAAACAAAACACGAACAAACAACCTTCCAGCGCTGACATCTTGAATGCGTCCGAAACGGTAATTTAGTGGATGCGTGGAAAGTTAATTCCGACTACCAAATTTTGCACCGGGACACGACAGCCTGTGATGGCAGTGAACGCAACGAAAGAACATCACAACCTTTCTGGACATGAAACCCTGACAAGATGCATGCGTAGTCCGCTTTGTAGATGTACGTCCTGTTTGACACAACCAAAGCAGGCCCGTAACAATTTGGTGCAGTGCGGTCCTCTTAGCCCGGTGTGGAGGCCGCGTAGTGCACTGTGACCGCGATAGGGGAGCGGTAAACACCGCCGGCATTCGGAGCTCTTCGCCGCTTGACGTCGATTGATCGATAGGAAACTCGTTCACTTGTTGATGTGCGGGCTGCGTGAAAACGAACGGATACGACCGGCAATTATTACGAAACTTGCCAGCGGGAAAACGTCACGGAATCGCGCTGTCAACCATGCATCGGCCATTGGGCAGGTTCGTCGCAGGAGCAGTGCATGAACCTGCCTGCAGTGCAGGCTAGCCTCACATAGTCCATGACCAGCTGTTGGGCTGGGACACCGAAGGCAGACACTGACGCGCTCCGCTTCGATTCCAGCCGGGAGGCCAGTGTAGAGATTCGACTGCAGGTGGGAAGCAACCAGGGCACCTCCAAGATGAGAATGTGCCGTCAACGTGGTTACTGAAGCATCTAATCCGCGATTGATGGTGGTTACGGCCTGGTGTTGCGGCTGTGCTCCCAGCTCGAGTGTGTTCATGTGCCAGCTCTTGCCCAACATCATCAAGTGTCATGGGGAACGATGCTCGAGAAAACATCACACATGTAGCTTAACAGAAAATTATTGGATTAGCAGAGTGAAAAGACGGCACGCGTAGTATTTCAAACAAGCATTGTGCGTTCTCTTGGGCGTCCATGTGCCAACCGCAATCCCTAAAGCATTGC
>NW_023596545.1:29624093-29641901 GCF_011947565.3 Pollicipes pollicipes
ATATTGTGCTTTCGCAACAACGCAGAAACGGCGCTTGGAAGTCGAGGCAGTGCGGTGCGGGGCGTGCGGCGCTCGGGAGCTCGCTATCGTATTTATTAAAATTCGAGGGTAGGAGCATGATTCTATCTGTTTTGAACTTATTTACGATATGTTCCGCCTTAAACACGACGAATGGTTTACCTTGGTCCCGTACATTTTGTACAGTTCTTGGTAAGCAGAAATATTGTATTTACGCAACGGCAACGCAGAAACGGCGCTGGGGAGTCCAGGCGGTGCGGTGCGCGCGGCGCTCGGGAGCCCGCCATCGAAGTTATTGAAATTCGAAGGTAGGAGCATGATTCTACCTGTTTTGAGATTATTTACGATATGTGCCGCCTTGAACACGACGAATGGTGTGCAATGATTTTTTCTAACGTTAGGTAGGAAAGTACACCTACAGCGGGGGGAACAATCAAGCCCATCTGTTTCGAATGGCACGACGCTTTAAAACGCTGCGTAGCAAATTGATCACGTACGTCGTAAGATGCTGTGGCCAGTCACGATTTTTACTAGTAATGTGCCCAATTATGTGGTATTTTATACTGTTTAGGATATGAAGTGAATCTCTGCTGAAAGATCTTTGAAAAGCACTGATCTGAGGGGCGTTGGAACAGCGCTGTGTCGCCACCGATCTGTGAAGTCGGCACTGATGTAGTAAAGTTCGTAGTATGTTTTTGTCACCTGCTAAAAACTATCCTGATTAAAGCTACTATGTTTAACAGCGTCTTATGGCGCAACTTGCGCATACAGCGAAACGCCAACGTTTTGACATGTGCTCATGCTGTAAGCGTTAGCGAGTACAGACCAATACTACCCTTTGAGTTTCGTCGAGCTGGGATAACCTGCTGTAATATGGTGTTGCCTATTAAAATTCGTTTTCATTTCGGGAAATTTGTCTCTTATTAAAGGTATCAGTTTGTCACCGATCACATCCAAGTTATACAGAAATGGTATTTTGAATACGGGAAACGTTAAAGAAGTTCATTCTAAGAGCAAAATTGGATGGGGTCAAAGCCCCCCTTTGTGAAAATTAGAAGGGATATGTCTTCCCAGCCCGCCCCCTCCCTCATCAGCGGTTACACCCTTGCGTACCCAACATCAAAGTTCAGAGCAGTTCTTGGTTTTCAACTCAGACGCTACATTTTGTAGGGCAGGACGTTGAAATAATGTTAAGCGAAGACACAGCAGCTGTGTATCCAGTGTAATTAGTTGCGGAGAAGAGGACAAAATTCTGGATTACATCTTTTTCACAGCGTTTGGAGCACCATGAGATTCAGCACTGCTTTGCCCTATTCTTGAAAGATCCTTCAGAAAAAACTCCGGCATCGTGGACGACCCCTGATGGTTTGCATTTGCGCAATGCGGGTGGGTGGTCGGGGCGGTTTGCGTGTATTGCTGCTGACTGTTGGCTGATTGTGTCCGCGCGCCACGCCGCGCCGCTGGGGATCCGAGGCCAAGCCGCAATCAGACGTTTTATTATAGTGGGCTGGCGCCCGCAGATACGGCAGATATCCGGGCCGGGCCAACCTATCGACGACGGAAGGCCGGCGGTCCCGCGACCGACGCCCTGACGTCACCTCAGGGGGGGCATGGGGGGGGGGGGGGGGCGAGCGGGAGCGGCCGGACGGTACCAGGGATCGGCGCGCGAGTTGTGGGGCCGTTGCTGAAGTTTCGTTGCGGGCAAGAGCGAGTCACGTGAGCGAATTGAGTGGTGAATGCGGAGCGGCTGGAAGTTTGGGAGTCAGTTATTTACGCGTGGTGGGAAGACGTTTGCAGCGGCGATAATCCGCGGCCATTTATCATGCTTCGCGATGCAAGGTGTTCGCAAGTGACGGAAGGGTTGTGGTGGGAGGGTAAAAGAGAGAGGCAGACGAGCAGATTTTCACGAGACAGCCTTGAAGTTCATCACGCTCATCACGTTTAATGTTAAATGTATTAATCACTTGCTGTTAAAAACAATAAAGGATCGACTTCCAAGGCACGTTTTGCACCACACATTACTTGTGAGGGCAAAATACGTGATGTCTTACATGCTACTTGAAATAAATAATGACACTAAACAAATGTCTCAAGAGTCTGAACGTTTTTTACGCTTGATTTTTACGTTCAATGTGAATTGGTTACAGTCATTGGGAAAGCTTCTAGGATGTTTGTAACGTTATCTAACATGTTAACAATGCCACATATATTTCGGCAGTAATGTTAGTCCAAACTGCACCCTCAAAAAGCGGTGTTTCATTTGACGTAAAGCAAAATGAATTTCTTCAATGTTCCAATTCGAGTCATACAAACATTCTGGCGAGATACTCATGCGGCTGTTTTGGAACAGATCACTTTCAGCTGGCTACCGAGCTCAGACTGTTGGGGATGATGGGCGACAATGGAATGCATCGTGTGCAATATGGCCTCTGCCCTTAGCTGAAGTGGGTTCAGTGTGCCGTTGGACTCCAGCAGCTCCACTGAGCTACACCTTATTTCGCGTTCGCGTATCGATTGTGAAGGTTTTGGCCGTTTAGTCATGTTTTGGAAAGAATAGAAAAAAAAGACTAAGGCGCATAGAATGATCGAGGTTATATCGAGGAATATGTTACCTAGCTTGAGAGGATGGGTTTGTTTGGAAACAGATAATTCCCGTTCTTTAGTATTTTTGTGACTTGACCAGATCCTAGGTTAGCGTCTTCTTAGAAGGATAACATATCTACTAAATGACATTCAGTGGTGAAAGCTTGGTGTTCATTGATCCGATAGACTCGAGGCATTCGGTTCTCAACAGATTACGTCGGTCGTTCACTTAATCCCAATTATCCGTGTTGCAATGTCATGATACACAGAAACCCGACGCGGCAGAAAAATCAAGGGATCGGGTCTATTTTTGAAGCAAGGAAAACTGCTTGCCATTGATTGGTATGCTCTATGATGTGGCCATTTGTTCCACTATGTCTTTCAACCATTGTAAGCATATCCGGGGTGGTTCAAACGGCTTATTTATGTGGGCCATGCGTGTGTACCTGTGAGCGGCCATTCCCCTAAGCGATGGCGTGTAAGGTGTATCATGGTAACTCAGGTTAGACGATGCATTTGCTGTCTGACAGTTCAGTTCTGACAGTTCAGTTCTGACAGTTCAGTTCAGACAGACGGTTTGTCAGCTCACAGTCGCGACCTGGCATGCGTATTATGACTGGAACTGGTTGTCTTGCAAAAACCTGTTACTGAACAAAACACGGAGAATGCTCTCAATTGGCCACTTTCGGCATTCATGTCATCTTGCATCTAGGATGTCACAAGTTAACGTAGAAAGCAAAGCATGGTCAGTGTAAGGCATGCATAAAATATAAGAAGGTCGAACGCAGTCGTAGCTATAGTTAGCCAATTAATGCCCTGTTATTTATCATCCCGGAGGTCCCTGGTTCATGATTCATTCACGTTAGTAAAGGACGTCTCCAGATGGGTGGTAGGGGCTTTGCCTGATCCAACTTTCTAAGTATTGTGCTGCACGCATGTCTGCACATTGGAAAAAGGAGTAAGTTGTGCCGCGCTAGACTTGTGTATGTTGGCTTGTGCTGATTGCTTGCCACACAGCATTGAACGCAAGGCTGATTTTTAATGGAAAATAGCAAGGCCAATTTCCTAGCACTCTTGTCATAGTCGTCGCTAACGGAGACATTGCGGAAAATGTCAGGGACCAGCGGACACAATTTCCGAAGGCACGGACCATCAAATCAACTCGATAATTCCACCATCCAGATCGAGAGATGTGGTGCGTGCCTTTATGCCTTTGCAACTTCAACGACCACATATTTCAAGACATTCGGGTACCAGCTCGTTAGGTGCAGCTTGCGTTTTTGAAGCATGTTCACCGTGAAACTTTTCCAATGAAACACTATGGCGCAGGAATGTATCATCTTACCCCGCTGATTGCTTCATTCAGCAGTTGTACCAACAGCATACCAACTGTGCACTGTTAGCAAGACTTGCTGTATGATCCAGAGGTCTCTGATGACGTTTAAATTCCTGTTCAGCTAGTTAATAAGGCGTAGAGACGAAGAAGTTGCGTACCATTCCCTAGCGTTTCATATATCGCATATATATATATATATATATATATATATATATATATATATATATGAAATGCTATACATATCGTATATCATATATATATATATATATATACATGAAATGCTATACATATCGTATATCATATATATATATATATATATATATACAGCGTTTCATATATCCCAAATAGCCATCAAAAATACTGCGCATGCAACCCGGTTGAATGGCTGGGCCTACTGAACGCGATGGACTAGTGTTGTTTACTCAGCGGCAGTCCACCAATGTGACGTTATTCTCACTCACGACTGAGCAGTGAACCTTAGATCATGTACCCTGGGTGTGCGCAGTCAGACATACTCGAAACAGATCGCGATGCTGAACATTTAGGGTGGTAACGACCACCAGCCAAGACGCTTAAAAAAAAAAACAGCTACCGGTCCGGGAGAGAACAATCCAAATTTACGCAGATTTCTTGTCCCTGCGCGCCATGGTCCCAGTGCAGCTCTAAAGACAACGAGAGATGGAGAGGGAGGGGTCGGAGCAGCACAGCCGGCCGGTAACGGGCTGGGTACCGGCGTTACTGGCCGGTAACGGGCTGGTTAGCGGCGTTACTGACCGGTAACGGGCTGGGTAGCGGCGTTACTGGCCGGTAACGGGCAGGGTAGCGGCGTTACTGACCGGTAACGGGCTGGGGTAACGGCGTCACTGACCGGTAACGAGCCGGGTAGCGGCGTTTTTGGCCGGTAACGGGCTGGGTAGCGGCGTTACTGGCCGCCAACGGGCGGGTAGCTGCGTTACCCTTGCCGGGAGCGCCGCCGCGCGTCAGTCCGCCCGGCAATGGTCGTCCCCAACACTGTGCATGCCGAGTCCGCAATTTTATAACGATTGTGTCAGATTGTCAATCCGGAAACTGCGTTTCATGCTAACTCGGACGTGCCATGAAATTCGAAAATGAAGCGTGAAGTGAAAAAAGCTTCGCTCGGATTTTAGACGATGCAGTGTATCTGGTAAAGGTATCATGAAATGAGCCCCATTTTGCACGGCGTATGCTTCATTCGTCATGATGCTTATTCCAGCCTCATATTTTTTTCTGGTTAACAGTAACATGGTTTGTCCATCGCCGTTCAGCCTTTCCTGATCCGACCACGACATCTTGAGATACCGAGCGGTGGAGGTACAAGTAGTGACCCCGGGGCGATTGCAGTCAGCTTATAACCAAGTCGGTGCCGACCTATGAGACTCCACGACCAAACTACTTCATGTACGTGAAACACTTCAAGAGATGGATGCACGAAAGCTCTATGCGCAGTGCTTCAGGCATGTTACGTCGCTGGATAGACAAACGGGGTTGGCCGTCACCTTGGCTAGCACTGTATGTAGCCATGATTTTCAGTCGCTGTATGTAGGCTTAGCCAGCGCTGTTACTCTTTCGTGTGTTAGTAACAGGGCAAGCGTTGCCCTATTGCCGCCGATAAAAACGTTCTCGTCTTGTTTGTTTATGACCCAGTCGCTGGGTTTGTTTATGGGCTCCGTCTTCAGCCTGTTTTAATCCCGGGCCGCCGCCCGCCGCGGCGGGAAGGCGGCGGCTCTGATGGCCAGGCCAGGCAGCAGCAGCACGGGCGCGCCGTCAAGGTCGCCCCCCCCCCCCCCTCCCAGAGACGCCGTGCTGCCGGGAAACTCACCTGTTTTATCGTGATGAAAGTGCGGAACATTGCCGCTGCGCGGCCTGTTCTGCTGCTGTGCGGATAGATTCTGCTCAATGAGGTCCCCGGGCGGTTCCCTTGTTTAGCGCATCAATCTGGACCATCTTGATTTCCCACCGGCCGAGGTTGGACGCCTGCTGGTTGGCTTCGTCAGTCACAAGGCTCACCTTTCGCCGGACTCTGCGCTCATGTGCCAGGTTATTGCATATGTGAGCCCTCCACGCCCTGCGGACGCCAGTTTTCGCATCAGTTGAGCAGGGCGGATTCCCTGACTATTGGATACGGCCAGGGGTGCCAATGTTTGTAAATTAATGGGGCCGAACCAAAGACCCGATGACCTACCCCGCCCCACCCCATCTTTCTTTTTTCGTGGGGTTAACCAACTTCATTTTGTTGAAAGGCAAAATATATGCTTAATTTTGTATAACTTATAAAAGGCTTTAAATTAAGCAGCGTAGTCGTCATGTAGGAGTGGATCCAGGAAGCAGGCCCTGGACGCACCCGTCTTTTCTGATTGACAAGTGAAGGCACCCCTTTAGAGGCCACTTTAGGGCGCGATGGCGCTCTTCTGTGGCCGCCATGGGAGGCGGCACGCATTTGGTCGTGGGAACGGGGATTCAGGACGGGGACGGGGAACGGGGTTGGGAATGGGAGTGGGAATAGTGTTCGCCATGAAGGACTTAGGTCACCCAGTATTTTAAAACCTTTCACTTTAACTTCACAAACCAATGCCTGTCTTATGGTCCTAGGTGTGCGAAATTTATTGCTTCGCTTATCCACTTAGCTGAAGCGATTTGTATTTGGTGGTGAGAGCAGCCACAAATTTTGGTACGAGGGGAGGTAGGGTTCGCGTGTTGGTAGGTGCACAGCTTTATACGAAAAACATACGTCTCTATAGGGAGGCAAGCATTCGGATGTATTAAAGGAAATGTTCCATATTTGTATGACGTTTGAAACTGAAATAGCCATCTCAAGGACCTTTTGATGCAGTTCATGGCCATTTTCTTTTTAAGACCCAAAACGATCTGATTCCTGAGTAACACGCCCGCAAAAGTGCGAAAAGGTTTATTTGGAGCCTATTTCAAACTTGCCTTGGTATTATGACGTCATAGAAACGTCATGCGATCACGGTCATACTGCAGGCTGTTTTCTGCTTGTGCTCAAAACAGCATGACCGCTGGTACATTCGCAAAAGCGATGATGCGGCACGTATGATACAATGCGCTGAAGATGACTGGCTGTTAGCAAGATTTCGCCGCTGAATGCGTGTCGCGAACGTGAGCGTGAGCACCTTCGGGTTGTGCGGCACACGTCGTGAACGGGTCATTTTTCCTTACTTCTAGGCCACAGGTCAACGTTATAAAAAAGAACACCACTGCCTGCAAAAAGTACGGCACCCAGAAAACGAGCACACTCCCGAAAGTTATAAAAAAGAAGACGCGGCGGGAAATCTGTTTTTTCCCCTGCTGGCGTTTTTGTTCTTCTTGGAGAAACCTCTCGAGCCGCATTACCATGAACTCCGTTGAAACTTTGTTTTGAAGGGAGATAACAGTGAAATGCGGTGTTATGACTTAAAATCTGAGCGGAAATTGTGAGAAAACCTGCACTTTGATAGTTCCGCGAGCTGTGCAAGTGTGAGATCACACCTATTTGACAAACGAGTGTGAATCGGGGTCTCGAAATGTGTGTGATCACTGGTGGTGTGTGCCAGTGCCTTGTATGATCTTGATGTGATGGGAGATGTGCGTGCGAGGTTTGTACTTCTGAGAGAGAACATTGTTTTGGTATCCTTTAAGCCTACTGACTCCCAATAAAATGCGATATATTGAGACCTGCCTTTACCTTTGTTTGTGTTTGATCATGACAAAGGCACGCTGGCAAACTAAGAGAAGCACTAGCACTTATGTTGCACGTGTGTACAAAGGCAAGCTGGTACTTCATTATGATCATGCCAACATTTTGGACCTATCAAGGTATTAAAGCATGCAATTAATCTAATTGTCTGTCATGTCAGCAATTCGTTTTGGCAGTAGGGGCTGGTGCGTGCATCTTTAGGTTTGGCTGCTAGATGCTGCCAGATACTGTTGTCGTCACAGAACCATTCCATGACGCCATCAAACAATGACGTAATCGGGCGCATTTGTACAAGCTTTGAAAGTTTGCTACTTAGCGTCGTTTTTGAACCTTGAAAGCTTACCAATAGTTACAAGTAAGCTTTTCCATAATATCTGATGCCTACCTCAATATTTTCAAATGTGGAACATCCCTTTAACGGGTCTGGCTACCGAGGCTTTTGGGGTCAAGCCATTCGGACCAATTACACATCCTGCTCAGATTTTCTTTTTGCCCTTGAATTAAATCACAGCGCCCACCTCCTCATGCAAACAGTGCTGTTTTCATGCCTAGGATTTTCTGTGACATGCGAGTGGTGGGTGAAAAAATTTTGGCCTCAATTTGACGCCGTACCACGATTTTTTGTCATGACATTAAGAGTTACATCGACTGATACTGGTATGGGATTTAGGCTAAAAGCAAGCTGTTTTGTTAGATACCGAAATTGCGATGTTAAAACAACGATGAGGAGAGGTTTACTCAACTGTGGTGTAGAAAATGCGTAGAACTACCAAACAGGACTTCCATATTCTCAGTTATTATTAACTTGCGCTCGATTTGGGGATCGGTTCTGACCCCTCCCTTTCGAGGGCTTTCAAAAATAATTTCTGACCGGTTCGCCGTAGCTGCTCTAGCGTTGGTAGGTGCACAGCTGTATACAATAATTGCACGTTTCTATGGGAGGCAAACATCCTGCAATATTAACTACGAATGACATCTTTACGCCGGGCCAAACTTTGCATGGCCGTGCATAATTGCATAATGGGCCTTAAGATACAGAAATTTAGCTGTATATGATCAGGTCGCTGGCCTTTGGGCGGGATGGAGTCTGGCCATGACTATTAGAAAAGGTAGTTCTTGTGGGATCCTTCGAGCTGATACGTCAACGTGATGTTTAAGGGGCTATCGAATCGTTTTTGCTTTTCACTGACTGTTACACGAGACACGTGCAATTTGATCAGTAATACAAATTTTATCGAAATCCCGTCTGGATAGCTCAGAATTTTGATTTGAAGCAGCCGACCCTGCGGGAAAAATCTCATTTGGTCCCATGGTCGCCCCTATGAAAGTCATACATTTAATTTGCCGGCGCTTTTCCAACGTGTGTTCTGCAATGTTTGCAACACATTGATGTTTAAAAATGTCTGTGTAGTAAATGCAACGAAAGCCTGAAACACTTAAGCCAAAAATATTTGTGGGCGTGGGAGCTATGAAGCCGCGAACTCAACGGAACGTTACAACTATGGCTTTAAGTTCTCCCCCTTTGGGGCTTATAATAGTGGCTGTTTTTGAGGCGCACTTTGGCTTTGGTGATGGGATTATCATATGATCTATATAACCGCAATAGCTCAAACTTCAAGTAAGCAACTTCTTGATAACAGGCCTCGGTCCGATGGGCCAATCACAAGCGTTCTTTCATTCGCATCAGCAGAGGTGCGCACGATCGTTGTCATGACGACGGTCGTCGTTACCGCAGGGAAGAGGATATGGTGTGATTTAATGCGTTAACAACACAATTTGAACTCGAAAAAAATGCAAATTTATATCCTTGTCATGCCATGACGGTGCTGCAGTGGCACAAACCAGTGCTATTATTAGACGCACGTAGTCCTGAGGTTTCACCATGTTATGTTTTTGCAATATGCCCCAAAGGTGGGACACCCCCTTCAAATAAAGCCATCTCCACCATCTCAAATTGGTTTCTTAAGCAATTAGTCAATTGAGGTTAAGATTAGGACTACGTCTATTGAACTTATGTCAGTATCAAGGGTCTGGCTGACGTCAAAACTAAACTGCTTTCCCACTGAAGAATATGCTGTAAGGGGTAGGTAGGTTGTCACTGCTTCTTTTCGAATTTATTGATGACGAGGACACCAAAAGCCACTTGAACCTTTTGCAGATCAAAGGAGTCGGTTTTCACACCGGAGTGGTGCAGCCTATTCCGGTCGGTGTGACCTGAAATCAATACCAGTGATGTTTTGCTTAGAACATATTTCTAGGACTAAGGGCGATTGCATGAGGAGGTCTGCAGGCGCTTCAGATGCCGACCTGGAGTTTGACCTTATTTGGCTAATCGATCTCAAAATTTGACACAAGTGAGTTCATACACAGACCTTTGTACCTTGTGAATTTAGTGTTTCTGAGTGTCCTGCTTTTTACCTCACGGACGGACCACTCCCCTACCCAGAGCGTCACAACCAGCCAGCCATCCGTGCGCGTGCTAAATTGTTGACCGAGTCTTTTTCCAAATTTGACACACGTGAGTTCAAACGCAGGCATTCCCACCTTGTGAGTTTATTGTTTCTGATTCTCTTGTTGTCATCTCTTGCTTTTTAACATGCTTAGGTCTGGGCAGCGTCTGAGGCGCGCGTAAATATCCATGAAATTGACGTATATGATATTGCGTGAGACATTTTAGGTTGATGTGGGCTACCCACTCCGTCAGCACTACGAGGTAATAACAGACGAGCTTACAAAGTAATTTCCGCCTAAATGCGTACGATTGGGTGCTATTAAATGGTTACATTTTCTGCTGCGCACGGCAAAGCACTTTTTCCTTGCCGTCTGAAAGTTTCGTTGAACCCCAATTCGGTGAATCCCTGGAAGCTGTAAAAGAATGCAGTTAAACATCTCAAAACGTAATGACCACAGGATTCCAGATGAAACTCAACCTTTCCTGTATTTTGACCCGTAAAAAGTGTAGGGCAAGTGTGGGTGTAAAGAAGCACAGAAGCAGTAATCAATGCTATTATTAATGATCGTATATCTTAATCCGAGTTTAGCTATTCATGACTGATTCCTAGGCCACGAGTGAAACCTTATGAAAAAGTTCGTGATGCGACAGTTATGAAGCGTTGCCTTTCTACCAGCCCGTTGGTTGCAACGCGCAAAATTGCTCGCAAAAAAGCGAAGGCATACAATCGTCGTTGACGAAGTCTAACTTTGCTAGAGCTAAGGTCAACTGAAGTTACGTTGACCATATTCCTGATGTGGCAAAACACATAGTGGAGAGTGCGCCTTCTAGAACAAGTGTTGGTATATGGCTTGCCGAAGAGGACCATTTGCCGCCGGCTGCACAACGTCAGCCTGATGACGGGGTGCGGAGACAAGTCTTATTGTATGACACGGTAACCGTCCTTTCATGCTTTTTCGATAAGGGCCCGAGGTATAATAGTCCGTTAAACATCAACTACAATCTTTACATTTGGTTCCATATTAACATAATATTCATTATAATTAAATCTCTTGCCTCCTCCTGCGCGCCGCCAAAGGCCCAACGTCACTCGAGACCTCAGTGCATACCAAAGCCAGTGCAAGGACGAACAAAGAGGCCTCCTCTAAGCATGACTTCCTTAAGAAAAACGCTGTAACCAAATACAGGAGGAGAAAGCGTGTCACTGCAAGCGCTTCACCCAGTTCTTGCTGGACGCTCCAGAGTAGCAGACAAAATTTCTGTGACGAACCTCATCCAAGGCAAGGCTACGCCAGGAAATGAAAACAAACCCTGGCAGTGGTGTCTCTAAAAAGCTCTGAGCATCACTTTGCGTTTGGAACAAGTGACGTACTAGAAATCGTTGCACGTCTTGAAAACACGAAGTACCAGGACATTCTTCTTGTGCCAATCCGCACACAAAGACGGAGCTACCAAAACATCAAGTTTTACTTCTTACACTGCCTTAAGCATAAGCGGAGTTAAGTTTAGAAGGGAATATTGAACTTTGAAGGTTTGGACTTAGTTGCCTCATCATCACCGTATGCGAGAAAACAACACATGATATATTGACTTTTGAAGACTTCCGCTGTTACACCTTCAAAACTCTAAAGGCGCGCATTACTCAGCCGGCTTTCCGTTGTTGTGATTACCATGACGGACGCAGCCACTTATAGAAAATCCAATAAGTACGCTGAATCGCCTGTCAGCTCGCTTTCGCCCGTGCCGGTTTGAACGTCGGCGCCGAATGGTGAGGTCGGTGAACCGATTTTCTCTGTCTACTTCTTTGTCATTTGCGCGGGACATTTTTTCACGCAATGTGCGATTTCTGATTTTGACTTGCCATACATGATAGCGATTTTAATAACACATTTACTAGCCTAAACTATCCTCTGGTTGTGGACAACCTGGATAATGTTAGACCTTGGCTCTTATACGATGTTGACAGCAGGTACGGTCGAAATCTTATCGATCACGCAGAAACAGCTCCTCTAATATAGGGATGGCCGTTTGGTTAATGGTCAGCTAGCATTGACTTAACATATTGTGCTAAAATCAGCAGTCGCGAGCTCTATGCTAGATGGAATAAAGCTGAGGCCATTTTGTAGACGCCCGTCCCGGTCGGTATCTGAGTTCGGGTGTAGCTTGGCTTAATCCTCGTCAGATGGGAGCCGTTTCTCTTGCATCAGGTGAAAATGGGTAAACACCCCGTAGCCAATTTGATTCTGCTAATTGAACTAGATCCGCGGGATGAAAAACTGCCGTGTGCATGAAGTTCTACAAAATCCAGTGATATCCGATTATTCCCCGAGGTCAAACCGCACGACCTTCAGACCAGAGTCAGCCATATTGCCTGGGAACAATAAGTTCAAACAATGAAAGGTAACGTTTTTCTGAAGAAGGACATCTTGAGGTCAACATAAGCTTAAAATTGCGTTCTGATCTGAGAAAAACAAAAAGCTTCAAGACAGAACTAGAAGCAACGAATTCCAGTTTGATTGGGACCTGTCTGATGTTTGAAGTGAGATGTGTCAAAATAGTGTCACGTCTGCGTGACTGGTACAAAAAACGAGATGAAATCTGAGCAAAGAATCTCGGACTACGGACCAATGGGCCATCGAGACTACATACACCACAAGCTCCTAAGTAGTGGCGGCTTCTAAGAAGCGAGCGACAGCTGCTAGCAGATCTCTGGAAAAGTCCAGGTCTGTGTCGGAAAGAGAGCTTGGAAGAGAGAAGAGGAGCCGATAAATTTGCGTTTGAAGAAGCCATTTAAGCATCTCGCTTGTTCCTACAATTCCTTAAGCATCCGCGCTGCCACTGTTTTGATGTATTCCTATTCTAAAACCATGTTACTTGGAATCCCAGGCAGACACAACACTGAGTCTCCTTGATGAACGTGATGTAGAGAATGTTCGAGACAAGGTGTTTGATGCGTTGCGCTGGAACATCGAGGGTCACGCGGTGCTCTCTCCCGCCTACAAGGGAGAGCGAAGGCGATATATATATATATTATATATATATATATGCATACACACACCACACACACACATATATATATATATATATATATATATATATATACATGCTGTACACACAGGCGCTCATTGCAAACAAGGTCATTCTGAACACCCTGTCAAGCTTAAAAACTCAGCCATGCAAACAAACTTGAATGGCGTGTCAGACGCCGCCTAGCGGTGCAAAAGGTACACACAGAACACGTGCGCACAGACTGGCGTACCGCAGTACATCACAAGCACCAGCATTGCCCAACGCGTGCTTATCAGAATCTAGTTGCACACCCCGCGTCTCTGAAGGTAACAAGCTGTACAGCTCCATTGTGCCATGTAAAAAGCGCCTTCAGTCCTGATGCGCGATCTGAACAACCATAGTATACGTGATGCGTGTTGATGCGTTGATGCGTGATACGATACGTGATACGCTCATCCGCGCATGGACGGCGAATGGCTTCTGGAGACATGCGGGGAATTCTCTTGTTTTCCTCATCTCTGACTGGACGTTAAACTTCTGCAAGGCTACGCTAAGGTGATGTTGACGCCGCTTTCCGCAAAAGAGTATCTACACCCTCTGTCTTGCACTGTAATGCAAAGCATGTGTGCTAATTACAGAGATGCAGGGACGACAAACAGCCCGCCTGTCTTGAATGTGTTTGCGTAGCACAAACAGCGCTCGGGCATAATGAACAAATCGAGCTGGCGTGGCGTCCTCTAGCTCGGTTCTCATGATGGCGTGGGGAAGCGGGCCGAGAAGGGGTGTGGGGGAGGGGGAGGGGCGGGCGTAGTCCGAATTTTTTTCGATGAAGTATAACATGAACCGTATAACATGCATGGAAGTGATCGACTTCGAAAATGGGCGTAGCAATTTTGTGTGACGTTCATTCGCCCATCCACAACGCAGTTTGCGTTGCGAAATCACTTTGTTTCCCACTTCTGTCAATAATCCCGTAGGCGATGTGCGGAAAAATGGTTTTCTGAAAACATGCTGTCGTAAATAAGTGGAGCCTGTTTTGAAATGGGACGTGCTACTTTTGCTGCTTAGGTCTATTAGAGACAGCGTGTCGGTGAACACCTAAATAATGCGCGAGGTGCCACGACATGATGCAAGCGTTGGAGATAAATAGGCAAAGTGGCGATTCAAAAATAATATCTGTTAAGCGATTGCCCACAACATTGCACTGAACTTTCCTGAAAATAGGTAGTACGTCAATCGATTACACTGAAAATGCCAATAAACGCTGGATTTTGTAGACTATCACATGACTGAAGGCTGAAAACAAATGTAGTGATTTTGTGGTTTTACTATATTTAACTTCACCGCGGTTATTCACATCATGAGGTTTGGCCCCAGGATACATAATCAGCGGTGCTTGTTATCTATATCCTAAGCTTACTACCCACTAGGAGAATTTAAACTCAGCGATGCCTTCGCGCTAGACAACGGTTGATGGCCTTCTGTTTTCGTACTGCGCAATTACATGACACCGTTGCCCTGTGCTAGGACGCTCCTCTTTTGTCAGTTGCCAGCTAACTAGCATAACATTATCGACCAATAAGCTTGCATTCTCAGGCTCTCAAAACCGTTGCGACGGGACGTAGATGTTCAATCGTATATCATATACGCCACGTGGTCGGCATTCAGCGTTGTCATGCGGCTTTTGCTGCTAATGTTAATGCTCCACAACTGCCGGAATGTGGGCAAATACTGTCTCGAGTTTACAGCGTGTGTAACGTGCGCTTACATGACGCAAATGATTTTGTTGAAAGTATGGAAAAGGAATGACAAATAAGCGTTTTCGCTCAACATGGCGAGCTAACCGGCGATTGCTTGTGCGTGCCTGGCGAGATCGGCCATTCGTAACCTGAGAGCCACTTAGCACAAGCGTACCAGGTTCTCAAGAAATTCAAACTTTGACCATAGCAATCATCGGTTTGATCTCGGGTGGTGACACTTCCCCGCTTGACAGATAAAGGCGACGACAGAAATGTGCATTGTCGCTAGACGCCTGGTGCCAAGATTGCTTTGGCTGAAAAATTTGTTAACGGCCTCGACAAAATATTGCATCGCGCACAGCGCAAATCAACGTGAGGCCTCCATGGTGATGCATGGCCATCTGCCGTACCTTACGACACCATAGTACATGCCTTAGGTTTCATTCCAACTCGGTGACAAAAATGTCCTGTGATTTTTAGTTAGTCACTCGATTCTATGACAAGTCCGCGACAAATCAGTGTATTTCGAATGGCCCGCCCGGTCAGCAGACTGCTGACTGTTTTTGTCAGATAAATCTCAGTGTCCCCATGCTAGACAGCAGACAGCACTGAAGCGGATCCAGCCATGGCGGTTGATTTGGCTGCCAGGGCACCTTTCAATCGTTGCGATGCGATCAATGTGAGGCGTGAGGTTACTGAATGCTCTGCTGCTTTGTAAGCCGCGTTCGTATTGAAGCTGCATGAATACCTATACTGAAGTGGCATGACCCTGCGATGCTGAAATCTCGTATTATCCTCAGCGACGAGAGGCATGGATGAGCAAGCTGACGAGGTGGTCTGATCAAAGTAGAAAGTGGTGCGTTTACCCAGTCTGTCTTTCCAAGACAAATCAATTTCTGTTGACGCACGATGAAGGGCCTTGCGAAACCAACCTCTTGTAATATTTTTTCTGTTATTGATGGTCCTGGACATCGCTTGGTAAATAGCGACTGGTGAAACGATGGACGGTTCAGGGCATAGTAGATGATTGCCGAAGCGCAAAAAACATGCAAACATCAGCCACATATCTTAAACTGGAGAACACATTGGACATAGCCAGTTTGATGAGCAGTCAGATTGATGGCACACCCAAAGCAGCCAGTTTGACGTCTGACTGCAGAAATTTCCCAAAAGTTAGTAGCCTTTACAGTACCGCTCACAGCGGGCCATCTCAGGCACTGCTTCCCAGCCCCGGTAAGAGGCCATCCGTTTCACAGCAGACGGTAGGTGACAGTGAGCGCCTGGGTGCCTGCGCAAGGGATTATCAAATATCATCACTCACGTATTCTGCACGCTACTGCGTCCAGCATATTTGTAACAGGCGATCGCACTGATGCACGAGAGCGACGGACCCAGGCGGTTCAAATAGCGGGGGCCTTGCTGACTAACGACGCACCACGGGGCTGCGTGGCGCGATGGTCAATCAGTACTACGCTGGTCACATGTGAAAGTCATGGCAATGCTTTGTGTCACTTTAAAAATAGATCAGCAGAAGCTGTGGACAGCATGATCGCAATGTATGGGTGTCGTTAACGTCTTGGAGTTTTACGCCCCGGCCTCCGGTACTTTCTCAGAATACCAGATTCCTGAGTTCTCGGAAACGGCAAGCGGCGAAGGGCTTTTCCATTGGCAACGTACAGATTCTAGCGTCTTGCAAAGTTCGGCCAGAGTTCCCCCCGCTCACAACCTGCATTAACATAAAATGAACCTGTGAATCACCTTACCCGCCAAGTTCACTAATGCAAGCATAACGCCACACAGGCTCCCGCCTCACGGGCCAGCCGTCCACTAATGCAAGCATAATGCCACACAGGCTCCCGCCTCATGGGCCAGCCGTCCGCTAATGCAAGCATAATGCCACAGGCTCCCGCCTCATGGGCCAGCCGTCCACTAATCCAAGCATAATGCCACACAGGCTCCCGCCTCATGGGCCAGCCGTCCACTAATCCAAGCATAACGCTACACAGGCTCCCGCCTCATGGGCCAGCCACACGGACGCTAGCCACTTCGCACGGCTCTCAGTTCAGAATCACCGCGCGGCAGTCACCCAAGCCCGACGTGACCTTTTGCCCTGGAACCTTTAGCCGACCCCACCTGCGGACCACGTGACATCCGCTGACCAGCTGACCGCCGCATGAGGACGGCCCAACACCACGAGCGATACCGGCCGATCATGGCAGCCTCCCAGCAGTCCCGACACAAGACACGACACTACACTGATAAATGTACATTATGAACTGGTCTTTTTTCATACTGAGGTAGACGTGAAGGAAATTCCTAGAATGACATGATGTAATATATACATGGGAATTCGGAAACAAAAGCCACAAAGCCAACTCAAAAAAATCAATCAGTTTCCAGTAAACGTCACAACATGCATGATATTCTTGAGAGGTGTGAGAAAAGAACTACAAACAGCGGAAAATCACGAAACCAGGATTGAAGAGCACATACCCGATATACAGAGCATAAATGCCACAGGTAGCAAGCTTGCGGAACTTTTTAAAAAGTGAAAACGACGAATTGCTGCCGGGCCGTTCAGTACTGAGAAAAAGCTCTGAATACGGATGTTATTTGAATAGTGCCCAAAAACCGCAGCTCATTTTTAGAGATATTTTTCTTGAATGTAGACCGGTGTCACCGACGCCAAAATCACGTCTTTCTCTGCTTCAGTGTCATTCAACACGATTCAGAGTCTTTACTTCCGGTGTGAAATGACGCTGCCGTATAAAATGACGCCGGCACGCGTGTGAAATTCGTTTGTGTCACCATGTTGCTAGCGGCCGTAGCCGCTAATGAAGAAACCGCAATCATGTGCGGCGCCTGGAAGATGAGGCAATGCATAATTACCTGGCGAAAACCATGGGATTAATCGAACGAACGGGGCTCTTTTTAGCGATCAATTGGTACCAAGTTG
>NW_023596545.1:29642901-29666074 GCF_011947565.3 Pollicipes pollicipes
CGTGTTCGACAGACATATGGGACGAGTTATAACGTTAGAGTGGGGCGGGGTAAGATGACAGCCAGGGGCGTGTCTGACAGAGATACCGGGAGGTGCTGAAACGACAAACCGAGACATGTTAGGATGCAGACTAGGACGTGTCTGGCAGACAGGCTGAAACATGTTAAGATGACAGGTCGACATGGGTTAAGATGACATACCAGAATGTGGTAAAGATAACAGACTGGGACGTGATAAAACGACAGATCGGGTCGTGTTAAGGGACGTACCGGGACGTGTTTGCCAAGCATACTGAGACGCGTTAAAATAGCAAACCGGAAGCGGTTAAAATAGCAGAAGGGGACGCGTTAAAATGATGAACCGGGACGCGGCCAGATGGCAAACTGGGACACGTTAAAATGACGGACGAGGGCGTGTTAAGAGGAAAGACTAGGGCGTGTTAACACGACAGACGAGAGCGTGACCGACATGCAGATACGTGTTAAGATGACAGACCAGGATACCTTAAGATGACGAACCGGAACGTGTTCATATGACAGGCCTGAACAAGATCAAGTGGCCGACCGGGACGCCTCCGGATGACAGGAGGCCTTGACGCGCCATGTGAAGCCAGACGAGGACGCCTTGGGATGACAGTAGGTCGGTGTCCAAGAATTGCCGACTTTGAGTGTAAAGCAACACCCTATGAGGAGGGGTTTTTCACTCCTTTTCCTCACATTTTATGTGACTTTTTCACTCCTGCCTGATATTGTCTAATCGCACATGCCAAACCCATATTTCCCTTTCTGAGGCTTTCAGATGTCATCCAAAACCGAGCTCACTTGAAACCCCCAGGCACAAACAAGACTCCACAGAACCTGGACACCTATGGCCATGTGCTGCCTCACCTACACCTGAATCATGTCTGTGTATGCACAGAGCAAGGGCGCCAGGTACCTTCAAGCCCAAGAGCCCCAGCGACTTCAGCCGCTTGCATGCATCAAGGTTGGTTTGTTTACAAAATGCAACACAACCGGCAGCTGTGTGCCAAACGCAAGATTTTCACGCATCCCAATATTTTTGGTCTCCCACCACATCACGAAAGCAGAGCCTGGTGCAAACACCAGCAAAACCTGGTAGATAATTTTACGCCACGTATTTATTTTGCCCGAAGAAACTTGACCACTGAAATGCATCACTCCCGAAATGCAGGAGAGAAAAATTCAAGACATGTCTTCTAAATGAATTTTGCAAGACGAATATCACCGTTTGAGCATCCATGTTCACAGATTCTAAGTCAGATGAGCTGATAGAAAAAAAATTCTTAAAAGCATAAGTCTTTATCGTTATTTAATCACTTGTTTTCTTGGTATCATACGAGCGTGATATCACGTTATTCCTACTTCCTTTCCTATTGCCTTTAAAGGTACCATCTGTTGCTGAAATGTTGACCAATTTTTCTGTGAAATGCTCCAACTGCAAAATTGCACGTATTTTATACATAAATTGGATTAATTCGCCAGCCGCCCAAACATGTTTAACAGCACGCAAGAGAAAACAATTCACAGGGAATGTAGGAGACAATTTGAAGCACGGAACTGATTTTTACCGCCATTTTTACCCTGTTAAACCCTCAGTTAGCTCTCTTTTTTTTTTGCTTATGGCGGCGCTCGATAATGATAAATCTAAGCTTGCCCAGTGTCTACCTCACCGGATTATCTTACCAGGCTACCTTATGCTGCCATACATAGCTTTGGGACAGATCTGACGCAGCTGATAGCGAAGTGGTAGATGGCGAATTTTTGCCCTCTGGAGTGTCTGTCATGCACACCTCTTACTTATTTCGCATATTACTTTCGTAGGTTGGTGGACATGATTGATATTTATATTTTGGGGGTGGAGGGGATGACCCTGTTTATCAGCAAACCTTGCGAAAGGTGCTGATTTTTTGTTTGGGGGAGCAGAAAGAAGTGTGTCCTTAAAAAGCTAGTAAGTATCCTGTGGAGCAAGTAACTGCTTACCTTACCTGCTTTCATCACATTATTTGTACCCAGAGTTAGCCATTTTCTGTTTTAATCCATTCAGTTTTGTTATAAGACAAATTATGATGCCACAAGGTATGTAATTGGTTTATTTTTTTCATATTCTCGATTAGTTGCCTCACAATTCTTGAAGTGGTCCCTCATGGCTGCTTTAACCGGATGTGGTCCATGGCATGGTTTGTCAACTGGCAAGTGACTGTACGGTGTGTATGCACTATATTTTTAACGCAGGCACACTCTAAGCTACGTATCAATTATAATGTGAGGTAAATATCGGTGTGTAGCAAAAAGTCAGACCATCCCATTCAAATTGTAAAGGCAACATCTCAAACTTTGTCATTAAATATGAATAAACAAACCTAAATAGCTGCCTTTGCTGCAGCTGAAAAGGCAAACAGCAAAACCGGTATGGTCATCTAACAGTTACTTTACTTTTGGAGAAAAGAGATTGTTTTGTGGAGAAAACCCATTATTGCCCTTGACAGAGGTTAACGATGGCAATCAGAATATGTTGTTCAAAGTGATTCGAGGTGTTTTGGTTTGTGCGTTGTCAACTTTGTCTGGTGTCAACAAGCTGACAAAATAAACTGAAGAAAAATGGAAGTTGAACCCAGCCAAAAATGAGCTTTATCATTCTCTTATCACGGGTGTTGCCGTCAACAGATAGGTGAGGTGAGTTGAGATGATGTGCAACATATGGGCTAATCTAAGTTATGTTAAGTTGGTTAATTACATGGCGAGTGGCAATAGGAATTCTGCAAGGATCAGTAACTCACAAATGCTGCTGTGATGCAAACAGGTTAGACAGGGTGAGATGAAGTGAGGTCTCTTGAGGTTAGGCATAGTTAGGCTACTTTCATGGAAATAAGCATCGCTGTTTTGTAAGAAGCACTGACAAAATGTTTGTCTTCCCTGACCCCATCTTAACAGGAGCCAAAGTATGTCTATTGTGTTTCACTTGGTGATGGGCTGATGTGTAGGAATCCAAGGTTTTTTGTTTGAGTGCTTTATGCTTGTTGAATTTTCTGTTGTTGTTTTGTTGTTGAATTCGTTTGCTTTGTTTTGTGTTAAAAATGCTTTGGAAGGGAAGGCAAAGTGCAGCATCAAATTATTGGTGTTACATAGTTTTTTTGTTCATTACACTGTTATGAGATTATTATGCCTTAATATATTCTGTTTCACTTTAATGACCTACGATGTTAAAAAACGAAAACAGTTTTGCAAGGTTTCTGATATTAAGCCCACGCCAACTTGAAATGTATGTCTTTGTTTGCTGAAGCATCTCCCACTAGTCCATAAGTTCCCTCTTTTGTGAACTGAACTTTTATCTCTCGCACGGTCCTCTTGCGCCAAATTTTTCACTCCCACCCTAGTTCAAAAGCGATTCCAGCCCACTGCAGTAGACCTTGACGCGCCGTGTGAGGGCAGACCGGGACGCCTTGGGATGACAATAGATATTGATGCGCCATTTGAAGGCACCAGTGTCGACCTGGGTAATGTTTGCTTGTTGCGAGAATGCCTATTGTTGCGTAAGAGAGCCTCACTATGAGTTATTGGTAATATTTTGTCTTTGCGCTACCATGTTGTGAAACCTTGCCCACGAACCAAGGCACTCACAAAAACTATCTACAGATTTTGATCGACAGCCAAGTTCATGTAAAAAGGAAAACAAACAAGTCACGCAACAAAGCAATCTTCCAGCGCTGACATCTTGAATGGCGTCCGAAACGATAATTTAGTGGATGCGTGGAGAAGTTAATTCCGACTACCAAATTTTGCACCCGGGACACGACAGCCTGTGATGGCAGTGAACGCAACGAAAGAACATCACAACCTTTCTGGACATGAAACCCTGACAAGATGCATGCGTAGTCCGCTTTGTAGATGTACGTCCTGTTTGACACAACCAAAGCGAGGCCCGTAACAATCTGGTGCGAGTGCGGTCCTCTTAGCCCGGTGTGGAGGCCGCGTAGTGGACTGTGACCGCGATAGGGGAGCGGTAAACACCGCCGGCATTCGGAGCTCTTCGCCGCTTGACGTCGATTGATCGATAGGAAACTCGTTCACTTGTTGATGTGCGGGCTGCGTGAAAACGAACGGATACGACCGGCGAATTATTACGAAACTTGCCAGCGGGAAAACGTCACGGAATCGCGCTGTCAACCATGCACTGTCAACCATGCACCGCTCTATTGGGCAGGTTCGTCGCAGGAGCAGTGCATGAACCTGCCTGCAGTGCAGGCTAGCCTCACATAGTCCATGACCAGCTGTTGGGCTGGGACACCGAAGGGCAGACACTGACGGCGCTCCGCTTTGATTCCAGCCGGGAGGCCAGTGTAGAGAGTCGACTGCAGGTGGGAAGCAACCAGGGCACCTCCAAGATGGAGAATGTGCCGTCAACGTGGTTGCTGAAGCATCTAATCCGCGATTGATGGTGGTTACGGCCCGGTGTTGCGGCTGTGCTCCCAGCTCGAGTGTGTTCATGTGCCAGCTCTTGCCCAACATCATCAAGTGCTCATGGGGAACGATGCTCGAGAAAACATCACACATGTAGCTTAACAGAAAATTATTGGATTAGCAGAGTGAAAAGACGGCACGCGTAGTATTTCAAACAAGCATTGTGCGTTCTCTTGGGCGTCCATGTGCCAACCGCAATCCCTAAAGCATTGCATTTCATTACCTAGGCGCATCCGCTGGGACCACCGCACGCTACGACTTTAACTCCCCATGCAGTTTTTGTTCATCTTAACACCGACCGAATTAACGTCGAGGTCTGCGATTTTCAGTCGTGTAAAACAATGTACAAGACACCATGTGTTAACGAATATATTTAGTGTCTCCATGCCTTGGGACTATATCACGTCCAAAATCTGACATAAATATATTTGGGCCTTTGCACCTGTTTCATACTCGTTTCATACGGTTTCATGCAAGTTTATTTTGGGCTGGAGCTGGGTTACGAGCTATGGTTCACGTCACAAGATTGATGGTTCAATCGCATATGTCAGGTCATCCTAAGGCACGCAACAATAGTCTTGTAAACCATCACCTGTGTAAAAAGTTTACGAGCTTTTTTGACGTTTGTGCGTGCTGTATTTGGGGACTTCGCTTTGCTGGTGGTTCACAGCAAGCAACACAAGGCCACAACAAGTGCAGTTAAATTTCGAGTCGTCCTAAATCTCGGGTCGTTACACAACCCAATACCGACGATGATTCTTAGCTTCAGAGACTGTTTCATATTAGAACGCAACTGCTCTCTTCTCGTTTTTCAGTTCTCTATATATTGGTCAATGAAGCATCGACATAATGCTTCAAAAAGCATCACAGATTGCTCAAAATTTAATGGAAGCGATCTTCGAAGCGAGTTTGCAATCTTCACCCGAAACCTGCAGGCACACATAGCCCACACCACTTGGCTCCATGCCAGTTAAGCCGGGGTGCATTTCCAGCATTTCGGCCAGCACACGCTCACTTCCCACCTACTGCCATCTGCGGTAGGCTACTGGTAATGGGTTCCAGGGCCGGCTTTCAGTCAGCCCGGTCAGCAGTTCACCGGCGAGGCCGGCCGTGTTAATGCCTCCGGGCACTGACCTCGTAACCTGGCCGAGGTCGTCTGTGCGGGCCAGAGTGACTGCAGACTGGAGGTAGGGACGGCCGAGTGTGGCCGGAGTTGAGTTGGTCCAGGAGAGCGACTGTTATGTAAGTGGCCGAGTGAGCCAGGGTCTATGCATCGATGCACGCCTGCCTCGGCCTAACGACCGCGGAAGGGCCGTTGCGCCCCCCTCCCTCTGTGTAACGATTGCTTTGCTTCAACGGTTTGCATCCCCCCGAATAACGTCTTACCCCCACCTCATCTCCAGCCCTAACCCCAATCATATCGGTTCCCCGATCCCTTTAGGCCATGGCCTCAGCCACAAGGTACGTTGAAATCTTACTGACGCCCTACTTTAGACCAAATCACAAGCTGCACCCAATGATTTCCACATCACACCAGGGCTCATATCCACCCTGACTTTGTCCCTTCTCCCATGGGATTCCCACAGTTCGTTTACAATGAATACTTGCAAGCACGCATGCTGCCACGCACAACTCCAGAGGCATTATCGGTGTTCCGCACATTTTCCTCGATCCTGCTCAGTCGTCTCGTGCCGGTTGCGCGTGGCTCGATTCTGACGCCAAATGGCTGGCCAAATGACTGGTCATGACTGAGAACATGGAACTATCCTTCTAAAGGATGAATTTGCGCACAGCTAAAGAGCGGAGTTATTGATATTTCTGCAAGGTTACTCAGCTGACTAATCCGACCTGAGCCTGCCACGTGGCTCGGCGCGGTAAGCGGATGGCCTCCCGTGCTACCCGCGCGTATGCTGCGACCGCCAGCAATCCGTCACTCTGCGGTGCCGGCCATCACCGCCAATCTCGCCGAGTGCCTACCGCGCCCGTGCAATGGCGCGCGCCGGGCGCCGCGCCCGCCGCCGCCCACCGGCGCCGCGCCCGGCCGCGGCCGCCGCGTGATGCATTATTAGGGACACCACGGTGCCAGCCACGGCGCGCGGACGACATCGGCGGAACTGCCGAGCAGCCAGTGCTGCAAACGTGGCGTCCGCTCTCCGCCACGCGACTAGGCGGCGTTCCGTCCGTCTGGTGGCGGCGCGACAACACGACAACACAACACAAGAACAGCGGGAAGGTGCTCTTTCAGTTAGCGGTATGTGTGTGATTACAAAGTTTGGGCGAGAGAGAATCCATACTTGTTGTGCTATGCGCTGGAAGCGCGATGTCACCAAAATATGCTAAGATTGTGTAAAAGTACCCACACTCCTTTTAATCACATTTTGAACATGAAGCTTCGCCTCTCTACCAGGACCTTTTTAAGTCATTAAATATCGCGTAATGAAATATTTGAAAGACCCGGGAGCTACCTACAGAGCATAGGGTGCTCGCGAATGATAGTAGTTTCTGTACGAAATGACTAACCTGCTATCAATGTGGAACTCCACAACTTTCGGTCAAAAAATATCTACACAATACCTGTGTCCTACTGCTTATATCTATGTCCAAAACATATTGTCCTGTCGAGTTTTATTTCCGGGTCAGACTTGGTACCAATTGATCGCTAAAAAGAGCCCCGTTCGTTCGATTAATCCCATGGTTTTCGCCAGGTAATTATGCATTGCCTCATCTTCCAGGCGCCGCACATGATTGCGGTTTCTTCATTAGCGGCTACGGCCGCTAGCAACATGGTGACACAAACGAATTTCACACGCGTGCCGGCGTCATTTTATACGGCAGCGTCATTTCACACCGGAAGTAAAGACTCTGAATCGTGTTGAATGACACTGAAGCAGAGAAAGACGTGATTTTGGCGTCGGTGACACCGGTCTACATTCAAGAAAAATATCTCTAAAAATGAGCTGCGGTTTTTGGGCACTATTCAAATAACATCCGTATTCAGAGCTTTTTCTCAGTACTGAACGGCCCGGCAGCAATTCGTCGTTTTCACTTTTTAAAAAGTTCCGCAAGCTTGCTACCTGTGGCATTTATGCTCTGTATATCGGGTATGTGCTCTTCAATCCTGGTTTCGTGATTTTCCGCTGTTTGTAGTTCTTTTCTCACACCTCTCAAGAATATCATGCATGTTGTGACGTTTACTGGAAACTGATTGATTTCTTTTGAGTTGGCTTTGTGGCTTTTGTTTCCGAATTCCCATGTATATATTACATCATGTCATTCTAGGAATTTCCTTCACGTCTACCTCAGTATGAAAAAAGACCAGTTCATAATGTACATTTATCAGTGTAGTGTCGTGTCTTGTGTCGGGACTGCTGGGAGGCTGCCATGATCGGCCGGTATCGCTCGTGGTGTTGGGCCGTCCTCATGCGGCGGTCAGCTGGTCAGCGGATGTCACGTGGTCCGCAGGTGGGGTCGGCTAAAGGTTCCAGGGCAAAAGGTCACGTCGGGCTTGGGTGACTGCCGCGCGGTGATTCTGAACTGAGAGCCGTGCGAAGTGGCTAGCGTCCGTGTGGCTGGCCCATGAGGCGGGAGCCTGTGTAGCGTTATGCTTGGATTAGTGGACGGCTGGCCCATGAGGCGGGAGCCTGTGTGGCATTATGCTTGGATTAGTGGACGGCTGGCCCATGAGGCGGGAGCCTGTGTGGCATTATGCTTGCATTAGCGGACGGCTGGCCCATGAGGCGGGAGCCTGTGTGGCATTATGCTTGCATTAGTGGACGGCTGGCCCGTGAGGCGGGAGCCTGTGTGGCGTTATGCTTGCATTAGTGAACTTGGCGGGTAAGGTGATTCACAGGTTCATTTTATGTTAATGCAGGTTGTGAGCGGGGGGAACTCTGGCCGAACTTTGCAAGACGCTAGAATCTTTACGTTGCCAATGGAAAAGCCCTTCGCCGCTTGCCGTTTCCGAGAACTCAGGAATCTGGTATTCTGAGAAAGTACCGGAGGCCGGGGCGTAAAACTCCAAGACGTTAACGACACCCATACATTGCGATCATGCTGTCCACAGCTTCTGCTGATCTATTTTTAAAGTGACACAAAGCATTGCCATGACTTTCACATGTGACCAGCGTAGTACTGATTGACCATCGCGCCACGCAGCCCCGTGGTGCGTCGTTAGTCAGCAAGGCCCCCGCTATTTGAACCGCCTGGGTCCGTCGCTCTCGTGCATCAGTGCGATCGCCTGTTACAAATATGCTGGACGCAGTAGCGTGCAGAATACGTGAGTGATGATATTTGATAATCCCTTGCGCAGGCACCCAGGCGCTCACTGTCACCTACCGTCTGCTGTGAAACGGATGGCCTCTTACCGGGGCTGGGAAGCAGTGCCTGAGATGGCCCGCTGTGAGCGGTACTGTAAAGGCTACTAACTTTTGGGAAATTTCTGCAGTCAGACGTCAAACTGGCTGCTTTGGGTGTGCCATCAATCTGACTGCTCATCAAACTGGCTATGTCCAATGTGTTCTCCAGTTTAAGATATGTGGCTGATGTTTGCATGTTTTTTGCGCTTCGGCAATCATCTACTATGCCCTGAACCGTCCATCGTTTCACCAGTCGCTATTTACCAAGCGATGTCCAGGACCATCAATAACAGAAAAAATATTACAAGAGGTTGGTTTCGCAAGGCCCTTCATCGTGCGTCAACAGAAATTGATTTGTCTTGGAAAGACAGACTGGGTAAACGCACCACTTTCTACTTTGATCAGACCACCTCGTCAGCTTGCTCATCCATGCCTCTCGTCGCTGAGGATAATACGAGATTTCAGCATCGCAGGGTCATGCCACTTCAGTATAGGTATTCATGCAGCTTCAATACGAACGCGGCTTACAAAGCAGCAGAGCATTCAGTAACCTCACGCCTCACATTGATCGCATCGCAACGATTGAAAGGTGCCCTGGCAGCCAAATCAACCGCCATGGCTGGATCCGCTTCAGTGCTGTCTGCTGTCTAGCATGGGGACACTGAGATTTATCTGACAAAAACAGTCAGCAGTCTGCTGACCGGGCGGGCCATTCGAAATACACTGATTTGTCGCGGACTTGTCATAGAATCGAGTGACTAACTAAAAATCACAGGACATTTTTGTCACCGAGTTGGAATGAAACCTAAGGCATGTACTATGGTGTCGTAAGGTACGGCAGATGGCCATGCATCACCATGGAGGCCTCACGTTGATTTGCGCTGTGCGCGATGCAATATTTTGTCGAGGCCGTTAACAAATTTTTCAGCCAAAGCAATCTTGGCACCAGGCGTCTAGCGACAATGCACATTTCTGTCGTCGCCTTTATCTGTCAAGCGGGGAAGTGTCACCACCCGAGATCAAACCGATGATTGCTATGGTCAAAGTTTGAATTTCTTGAGAACCTGGTACGCTTGTGCTAAGTGGCTCTCAGGTTACGAATGGCCGATCTCGCCAGGCACGCACAAGCAATCGCCGGTTAGCTCGCCATGTTGAGCGAAAACGCTTATTTGTCATTCCTTTTCCATACTTTCAACAAAATCATTTGCGTCATGTAAGCGCACGTTACACACGCTGTAAACTCGAGACAGTATTTGCCCACATTCCGGCAGTTGTGGAGCATTAACATTAGCAGCAAAAGCCGCATGACAACGCTGAATGCCGACCACGTGGCGTATATGATATACGATTGAACATCTACGTCCCGTCGCAACGGTTTTGAGAGCCTGAGAATGCAAGCTTATTGGTCGATAATGTTATGCTAGTTAGCTGGCAACTGACAAAAGAGGAGCGTCCTAGCACAGGGCAACGGTGTCATGTAATTGCGCAGTACGAAAACAGAAGGCCATCAACCGTTGTCTAGCGCGAAGGCATCGCTGAGTTTAAATTCTCCTAGTGGGTAGTAAGCTTAGGATATAGATAACAAGCACCGCTGATTATGTATCCTGGGGCCAAACCTCATGATGTGAATAACCGCGGTGAAAGTTAAATATAGTAAAACCACAAAATCACTACATTTGTTTTCAGCCTTCAGTAATGTGATAGTCTACAAAATCCAGCGTTTTATTGGCATTTTCAGTGTAATCGATTGACGTACTACCTATTTTCAGGAAAAGTTCAGTGCAATGTTGTGGGCAATCGCTTAACAGATATTATTTTGAATCGCCACTTTGCCTATTTATCTCCAACGCTTGCATCATGTCGTGGCACCTCGCGCATTATTTAGGTGTTCACCGACACGCTGTCTCTAATAGACCTAAGCAGCAAAAGTAGCACGTCCCATTTCAAAACAGGCTCCACTTTTTACGACAGCATGTTTTCAGAAAACCATTTTCCGCACATCGCCTACGGGATTATTGACAGAAGTGGGAAACAAAGTGATTTCGCAACGCAAACTGCGTGTGGATGGGCGAATGAACGTCACACAAAAATTGCTACGCCCATTTTCGAAGTCGATCACTTCCATGCATGTTATACGGTTCATGTTATACTTCATCGAAAAAAATTCGGACTACGCCCGCCCCTCCCCCTCCCCCACACCCCTTCTCGGCCCGCTTCCCCACGCCATCATGAGAACCGAGCTAGAGGACGCCACGCCAGCTCGATTTGTTCATTATGCCCGAGCGCTGTTTGTGCTACGCAAACACATTCAAGACAGGCGGGCTGTTTGTCGTCCCTGCATCTCTGTAATTAGCACACATGCTTTGCATTACAGTGCAAGACAGAGGGTGTAGATACTCTTTTGCGGAAAGCGGCGTCAACATCACCTTAGCGTAGCCTTGCAGAAGTTTAACGTCCAGTCAGAGATGAGGAAAACAAGAGAATTCCCCGCATGTCTCCAGAAGCCATTCGCCGTCCATGCGCGGATGAGCGTATCACGTATCGTATCACGCATCAACGCATCAACACGCATCACGTATACTATGGTTGTTCAGATCGCGCATCAGGACTGAAGGCGCTTTTTACATGGCACAATGGAGCTGTACAGCTTGTTACCTTCAGAGACGCGGGGTGTGCAACTAGATTCTGATAAGCACGCGTTGGGCAATGCTGGTGCTTGTGATGTACTGCGGTACGCCAGTCTGTGCGCACGTGTTCTGTGTGTACCTTTTGCACCGCTAGGCGGCGTCTGACACGCCATTCAAGTTTGTTTGCATGGCTGAGTTTTTAAGCTTGACAGGGTGTTCAGAATGACCTTGTTTGCAATGAGCGCCTGTGTGTACAGCATGTATATATATATATATATATATATATATATATATATATATATGTGTGTGTGTGTGTGTGTGTATGCATATATATATATATATATATATATATCGCCTTCGCTCTCCCTTGTAGGCGGGAGAGAGCACCGCGTGACCCTCGATGTTCCAGCGCACGCATCAAACACCTTGTCTCGAACATTCTCTACATCACGTTCATCAAGGAGACTCAGTGTTGTGTCTGCCTGGGATTTCCAAGTAACATGGTTTAGAATAGGAATACATCAAAACAGTGGCAGCGCGGATGCTTAAGGAATTGTAGGAACAAGCGAGATGCTTAAATGGCTTCTTCAAACGCAAATTTATCGGCTCTCTTCTCTCTTCCAAGCTCTCTTCCGACACAGACCTGGACTTTTCCAGAGATCTGCTAGCAGCTGTCGCTCGCTTCTTAGAAGCCGCCACTACTTAGGAGCTTGTGGTGTATGTAGTCTCGTGGCCCATTGGTCCGTAGTCCGAGATTCTTTGCTCAGATTTCATCTCGTTTTTTGTACCAGTCACGCAGAGCGTTGACACTATTTTTGACACATCTCACTTCAACATCAGACAGGTCCAATCAACTGAATTCGTTGCTGTCTTAGTCTGTCTTGAAGCTTTTTGTTTTTCTCAGATTCAGAACGCAATTTTAAAGCTTATGTTGACCTCAAGATGTCCTTCTTCAGAAAAACGTTACCTTTCATTGTTTGAACTTATTGTTCCCAGGCAATATGGCTGCTCTGGTCTGAAAGGTCGTGCGGTTGACCTCGGGGAATAATCGGATATCACTGGATTTTGTAGAACTTAATGCACACGGCAGTTTTCATCCCGCGGATCTAGTTCAATTAGCAGAATAAATGGCTACGGGGTGTTTACCCATTTTTCACCTGATGCAAGAGAAACGGCTCCCATCTGACGAGGATTAAGCCAAGCTACACCGAACTCAGATACCACCGGACGGGCGTCTACAAAATGGCCTCAGCTTTATTCCATCTAGCATAGAGCTCGCGACTGCTGATTTTAGACAATATGTTAAGTCAATGCTAGCTGACCATTAACCAAACGGCATCCCTATATTAGAGGAGCTGTTTCTGCGTGATCGATAAGATGTCGACCGTACCTGCTGTCAACATCGTATAAGAGCCAAGGTCTAACATTATCCAGTTGTCCACAACCAGAGGATAGTTTTAGGCTAGTAAATGTGTTATTAAAATCGCTATCATGTATGGCAAGTCAAAATCAGAAATCGCACATCGCGTGAAAAAATGTCCCGAGCAAATGACAGGGAAGTAGACAGAGAAAATCGGTTCAACCGACCTCACCATTCGGCGCCGACGTTCAACCGGCACGGCGAAAGCGAGCTGACAGGCGATTCAGCGTACTTATTGGATTTTCTATAAGTGGCTGCGTCCGTCATGGTAATCACAACAACGGAAAGCCGGCTTGAGTAATGCGCGCCTTTAGAGTTTTGAAGGTGTAACAGCGGAAGTCTTCAAAAGTCAATATATCATGTGTTGTTTTCTGCATACGGTGATGATGAGGCAACTAAGTCCAAACCTTCAAAGTTAAATATTCCCCTTCTAAACTTAACTCCGCTTATGCTTAAGGCAGTTGTAAGAAGTAAGACTTGATGTTTTGGTAGCTCCGTCTTTGTGTGCGGATTGGCACAAGACGATGTCCTGGTACTTCGTGTTTTCAAGACGTGCAACGATCTAGTACGTCACTTGTTCCAAACGCAAAGTGATGCTCAGAGCTTTTAGAGACACCACTGCCAGGGCTTGTTTTCATTTCCTGGCGTAGCCTGCCTTGGATGAGGTTCGTCACAGAAATTTTGTCTGCTACTCTGGAGCGTCCAGCAAGAACTTGGGTGAAGCGCTTGAGTGACCGCTTCCTCCTCCTGTATTTGGTTACAGCGTTTTTCTTTAAGGAAGTCATGCTTAGAGGAGGCCTCTTTGTTCGCCCTTGCACTGGCTTTGGTATGCACTGAGGTCTCGAGTGACGTTGGGCCTTTGGCGGCGCGCAGGAGGAGGCAGAGATTTAATTATAATGAATATAATGTAATATGGAACCAAATGTAAAGATTGTAGTTGATGTTTAACGGACTCATTATACCTCGGGCCCTTATCGAAAAAGCATGAAAGGACGTTTACCGTGTCATACAATAAGACTTGTCTCCGCACCCCGTCATCAGGCTGACGTTGTGCAGCCGGCGGCAAATGGTCCTCTTCGGCAAGCCATATACCAACACTTGTTCTAGAAGGCGCACTCTCCACTATGTGTTTTGCCACATCAGGAATATGGTCAACGTAACTTCAGTTGACCTTAGCTCTAGCAAAGTTAGACTTCGTCAACGACGATTGTATGCCTTCGCTTTTTTGCGAGCATTTTGCGCGTTGCAACCAACGGGCTGGTAGAAAGGCAACGCTTCATAACTGTCGCATCACGAACTTTTTCATAAGGTTTCACTCGTGGCCTAGAAATCAGTCATGAATAGCTAAACTCGGATTAAGATATACGATCATTAATAATAGCATTGATACTGCTTCTGTGCTTCTTTACACCCACACTTGCCCTACACTTTTTACGGGTCAAAATACAGGAAAGGTTGAGTTTCATCTGGAATCCTGTGGTCATTACGTTTTGAGATGTTTAACTGCATTCTTTTACAACTTCCAGGGATTCACCGAATTGGGGTTCAAACGAAACTTTCAGACGGCAAGGAAAAAGTGCTTTGCCGTGCGCAGCAGAAAATGTAACCATTTAATAGCACCCAATCGTACGCATTTAGGCGGAAATTACTTTGTAAGCTCGTCTGTTATTACCTTGTAGTGCTGACGGAGTGGTAGCCCACATCAACCTAAAATGTCTCACGCAATATCATATACGTCAATTTCATGGATATTTACGCGCGCCTCAGACGCTGCCCAGACCTAAGCATGTTAAAAAAGCAAGAGATGACAACAAGAGAATCAGAAACAATAAACTCACAAGGTGGGAATGCCTGCGTTTGAACTCACGTGTGTCAAATTTGGAAAAAGACTCGGTCAACAATTTAGCACGCGCACGGATGGCTGGCTGGTTGTGACGCTCTGGGTAGGGGAGTGGTCCGTCCGTGAGGTAAAAAGCAGGACACTCAGAAACACTAAATTCACAAGGTACAAAGGTCTGTGTATGAACTCACTTGTGTCAAATTTTGAGATCGATTAGCCAAATAAGGTCAAACTCCAGGTCGGCATCTGAAGCGCCTGCAGACCTCCTCATGCAATCGCCCTAGTCCTAGAAATATGTTCTAAGCAAAACATCACTGGTATTGATTTCAGGTCACACCGACCGGAATGGCTGCACCACTCCGGTGTGAAAACCGACTCCTTTGATCTGCAAAAGGTTCAAGTGGCTTTTGGTGTCCTCGTCATCAATAAATTCGAAAAGAAGCGTGACAACCTACCTACCCCTTACAGCATATTCTTCAGTGGGAAAGCAGTTTAGTTTTGACGTCAGCCAGACCTTGATACTGACATAAGTTCAATAGACGTAGTCCTAATCTTAACCTCAATTGACTAATTGCTTAAGAAACCATTTGAGATGGTGGAGATGGCTTTATTTGAAGGGGGTGTCCCACCTTTGGGGCATATTGCAAAAACATAACATGGTGAAACCTCAGGACTACGTGCGTCTAATAATAGCACTGGTTTGTGCCACTGCAGCACCGTCATGGCATGACAAGGATATAAATTTGCATTTTTTTCGAGTTCAAATTGTGTTGTTAACGCATTAAATCAACACATATCCTCTTCCCTGCGGTAACGACGACCGTCGTCATGACAACGATCGTGCGCACCTCTGCTGATGCGAATGAAAGAACGCTTGTGATTGGCCCATCGGACCGAGGCCTGTTATCAAGAAGTTGCTTACTTGAAGTTTGAGCTATTGCGGTTATATAGATCATATGATAATCCCATCACCAAAGCCAAAGTGCGCCTCAAAAACAGCCACTATTATAAGCCCCAAAGGGGAGAACTTAAAGCCATAGTGTAACGTTCCGTTGAGTTCGCGGCTTCATAGCTCCACGCCCACAAATATTTTTGGCTTAAGTGTTTCAGGCTTTCGTTGCATTTACTACACAGACATTTTTAAACATCAATGTGTTGCAAACATTGCAGAACACACGTTGGAAAAGCGCGGCAAATTAAATGTATGACTTTCATAGGGGCGACCATGGGACCAAATGAGATTTTTCCCGCAGGGTCGGCTGCTTCAAATCAAAATTCTGAGCTATCCAGACGGATTTCGATAAAATTTGTATTACTGATCAAATTGCACGTGTCTCGTGTAACAGTCAGTGAAAAGCAAAAACGATTCGATAGCCCCTTAAACATCACGTTGACGTATCAGCTCGAAGGATCCCACAGGAACTACCTTTTCTAATAGTCATGGCCAGACTCCATCCCGCCAAAGGCCAGCGACCTGATCATATACAGCTAAATTTCTGTATCTTAAGGCCCATTATGCAATTATGCACGGCCATGCAAAGTTTGGCCCGGCGTAAAGATGTCATTCGTAGTTAATATTGCAGGATGTTTGCCTCCCATAGAAACGTGCAATTATCGTATACAGCTGTGCACCTACCAACGCTAGAGCAGCTACGGCGAACCGGTCAGAAATTATTTTTGAAAGCCCTCGAAAGGGGAGGGGTCAGACCGATCCCCAAATCGAGCGCAAGTTAATAATAACTGAGAATATGGAAGTCCTGTTGGTAGTTTACGCATTTTCTACACCACAGTTGGAGTAAACTCATCCTCATCGTTGTTTTAACATCGCAATTTTCGGTATCTAACAAACAGCTTGCTTTTAGCCTAAATCCCATACCAGTATCAGTCGATGTAACTCTTAATGTCATGACAAAAATCGTGGTACGGCGTCAAATTGAGGCCAAAATTTTTCACCCACCACTCGCATGTCACAGAAAATCCTAGGCATGAAAAACAGCACTGTTTTGCATGAGGATGGTGGGCGCTGTGATTTAATTCAAGGGCAAAAAGAAAATCTGAGCAGGATGTGTAATTTGGTCCGAATGGCTTGACCCCAAAAGCTCGGTAGCCAGACCCGTTAAAGAGATGTTCCACATTTGAAAATATTGAGGTAGGCATCAGATATTATGGAAAAGCTTACTTGTAACTATTGGTAAGCTTTCAAGGTTCAAAAACGACGCTAAGTAGCAAACTTTCAAAGCTTGTACAAATGCGCCCGATTACGTCATTGTTTGATGGCGTCATGGAATGGTTCTGTAACGACAACAGTATCTGGCAGCATCTAGCAGCCAAACCTAAAGATGCACGCACCAGCCCCTACTGCCAAAACGAATTGCTGACATGACAGACAATTAGATTAATTGCATGCTTTAATACCTTGATAGGTCCAAAATGTTGGCATGATCATAATTAAGTACCAGCTTGCCTTTGTACACACGTGCAACATAAGTGCTAGTGCTTCTCTTAGTTTGCCAGCGTGCCTTTGTCATGATCAAACACAAACAAAGGTAAAGGCAGGTCTCAATATATCGCACTTTATTGGGAGTCAGTAGGCTTAAAGGATACCAAAACAATGTTCTCTCTCAGAAGTACAAACCTCGCACGCACATCTCCCATCACATCAAGATCATACAAGGCACTGGCACACACCACCAGTGATCACACACATTTCGAGACCCCGATTCACACTCGTTTGTCAAATAGGTGTGATCTCACACTTGCACAGCTCGCGGAACTATCAAAGTGCAGGTTTTCTCACAATTTCCGCTCAGATTTTAAGTCATAACACCGCATTTCACTGTTATCTCCCTTCAAAACAAAGTTTCAACGGAGTTCATGGTAATGCGGCTCGAGAGGTTTCTCCAAGAAGAACAAAAACGCCAGCAGGGGAAAAAACAGATTTCCCGCCGCGTCTTCTTTTTTATAACTTTCGGGAGTGTGCTCGTTTTCTGGATGCCGTACTTTTTGCAGGCAGTGGTGTTCTTTTTTATAACGTTGACCTGTGGCCTAGAAGTAGGGAAAAATGACCCGTTCACGACGTGTGCCGCACAACCCGAAGGTGCTCACGCTCACGTTCGCGACACGCATTCAGCGGCGAAATCTTGCTAACAGCCAGTCATCTTCAGCGCATTGTATCATACGTGCTGCATCATCGCTTTTGCGAATGTACCAGCGGTCATGCTGTTTTGAGCACAAGCAGAAAACAGCCTGCAGTATGACCGTGATCGCATGACGTTTCTATGACGTCATAATACCAAGGCAAGTTTGAAATAGGCTCCAAATAAACCTTTTCGCACTTTTGCGGGCGTGTTACTCAGGAATCAGATCGTTTTGGGTCTTAAAAAGAAAATGGCCATGAACTGCATCAAAAGGTCCTTGAGATGGCTATTTCAGTTTCAAACGTCATACAAATATGGAACATTTCCTTTAATACATCCGAATGCTTGCCTCCCTATAGAGACGTATGTTTTTCGTATAAAGCTGTGCACCTACCAACACGCGAACCCTACCTCCCCTCGTACCAAAATTTGTGGCTGCTCTCACCACCAAATACAAATCGCTTCAGCTAAGTGGATAAGCGAAGCAATAAATTTCGCACACCTAGGACCATAAGACAGGCATTGGTTTGTGAAGTTAAAGTGAAAGGTTTTAAAATACTGGGTGACCTAAGTCCTTCATGGCGAACACTATTCCCACTCCCATTCCCAACCCCGTTCCCCGTCCCCGTCCTGAATCCCCGTTCCCACGACCAAAATGCGTGCCGCCTCCCATGGCGGCCACAGAAGAGCGCCATCGGCGCCCTAAAGTGGCCTCTAAAGGGGTGCCTTCACTTGTCAATCAGAAAAGACGGGTGCGTCCAGGGCCTGCTTCCTGGATCCACTCCTACATGACGACTACGCTGCTTAATTTAAAGCCTTTTATAAGTTATACAAAAATTAAGCATATATTTTGCCTTTCAACAAAATGAAGTTGGTTAACCCCACGAAAAAAGAAAGATGGGGTGGGGCGGGGTAGGTCATCGGGTCTTTGGTTCGGCCCCATTAATTACAAACATTGGCACCCCTGGCCGTATCCAATAGTCAGGGAATCCGCCCTGCTCAACTGATGCGAAAACTGGCGTCCGCAGGGCGTGGAGGGCTCACATATGCAATAACCTGGCACATGAGCGCAGAGTCCGGCGAAAGGTGAGCCTTGTGACTGACGAAGCCAACCAGCAGGCGTCCAACCTCGGCCGGTGGGAAATCAAGATGGTCCAGATTGATGCGCTAACAAGGGAACCGCCCGGGGACCTCATTGAGCAGAATCTATCCGCACAGCAGCAGAACAGGCCGCGCAGCGGCAATGTTCCGCACTTTCATCACGATAAACAGGTGAGTTTCCCGGCAGCACGGCGTCTCTGGGAGGGGGGGGGGGGGCGACCTTGACGGCGCGCCCGTGCTGCTGCTGCCTGTCCTGGCCATCAGAGCCGCCGCCTTCCCGCCGCGGCGGGCGGCGGCCCGGGATTAAAACAGGCTGAAGACGGAGCCCATAAACAAACCCAGCGACTGGGTCATAAACAAACAAGACGAGAACGTTTTTATCGGCGGCAATAGGGCAACGCTTGCCCTGTTACTAACACACGAAAGAGTAACAGCGCTGGCTAAGCCTACATACAGCGACTGAAAATCATGGCTACATACAGTGCTAGCCAAGGTGACGGCCAACCCCGTTTGTCTATCCAGCGACGTAACATGCCTGAAGCACTGCGCATAGAGCTTTCGTGCATCCATCTCTTGCAGTGTTTCACGTACATGAAGTAGTTTGGTCGTGGAGTCTCATAGGTCGGCACCGACTTGGTTATAAGCTGACTGCAATCGCCCCGGGGTCACTACTTGTACCTCCACCGCTCGGTATCTCAAGATATCGTGGTCGGATCAGGAAAGGCTGAACGGCGATGGACAAACCATGTTACTGTTAACCAGAAAAAATATGAGGCTGGAATAAGCATCATGACGAATGAAGCATACGCCGTGCAAAATGGGGCTCATTTCATGATACCTTTACCAGATACACTGCATCGTCTAAAATCCGAGCGAAGCTTTTTTCACTTCACGCTTCATTTTCGAATTTCATGGCACGTCCGAGTTAGCATGAAACGCAGTTTCCGGATTGACATCTGACACAATCGTTATAAAATTGCGGACTCGGCATGCACAGTGTTGGGACGACCATTGCCGGGCGGACTGACGCGCGGCGGCGCTCCCGGCAAGGGTAACGCAGCTACCCAGCCCGTTGGCGGCCAGTAACGCCGCTACCCAGCCCGTTACCGGCCAAAAACGCCGCTACCCGGCTCGTTACCGGTCAGTGACGCCGTTACCCAGCCCGTTACCGGTCAGTAACGCCGCTACCCTGCCCGTTACCGGCCAGTAACGCCGCTACCCAGCCCGTTACCGGTCAGTAACGCCGCTAACCAGCCCGTTACCGGCCAGTAACGCCGGTACCCAGCCCGTTACCGGCCGGCTGTGCTGCTCCGACCCCTCCCTCTCCATCTCTCGTTGTCTTTAGAGCTGCACTGGGACCATGGCGCGCAGGGACAAGAAATCTGCGTAAATTTGGATTGTTCTCCCGGACCGGTAGCTGTTTTTTTTTTAAGCGTCTTGGCTGGTGGTCGTTACCACCCTAAATGTTCAGCATCGCGATCTGTTTCGAGTATGTCTGACTGCGCACACCCAGGGTACATGATCTAAGGTTCACTGCTCAGTCGTGAGGAGAATAACGTCACATTGGTGGACTGCCGCCTGAGTAAACAACACTAGTCCATCGCGTTCAGTAGGCCCAGCCATTCAACGGGTTGCCTGCGCAGTATTTTTGATGGCTATTTGTATATATGAAACGCCTTGTATATATATATATATATATATATATGATATACGATATGTATAGCATTTCATGTATATATATATATATATATATGATATACGATATGTATAGCATTCATATATATATATATATTATATATATATATACTATATATATATGCGATATATGAAACGCTAGGGAATGGTAAGCAACTTCTTCGTCTCTACGCCTTATTAACTAGCTGAACCAGGAATTTAAACGTCATCAGGAGACCTCTGGATCATACAGCAAGTCTTGCTAACAGTGCACAGTTGGTATGCTGTGGTACAACTGCTGAATGAAGCAATCAGCGGGGTAAGGTAAGATTGATACATTCCTGCGCCATAGTAGTGTTCATTGGAAAAGTTTTCACGGTGAACATGCTTCAAAAACGCAAGCTGCACCTAACGAGCTGGTACCCGAATGTCTGAAATATGTGGTCGTTGAAGTTGCAAAGGCATAAAGGCACGCACCACATATCTCGATCTGGATGGTGGAATATCGAGTTGATTTGATGGTCCGTGCCTTCGGAAATTGTGTCCGCTGGTCCCTGACATTTTCCGCAATGTCTCCGTTAGCGACGACTATGACAAGAGTGCTAGGAAATTGGCCTTGCTATTTTCCAAAAATCAGCCTTGCGTTCAATGCTGTGTGGCAAGCAATCAGCACAAGCCAACATACACAAGTCTAGCGCGGCACAACTTACTCCTTTTTCCAATGTGCAGACATGCGTGCAGCACAATACTTAGAAAGTTGGATCAGGCAAAGCCCCTACCACCCATCTGGAGACGTCCTTTACTAACGTGAATGAATCATGAACCAGGGACCTCCGGGATGATAAATAACAGGGCATTAATTGGCTAACTATAGCTACGACTGCGTTCGACCTTCTTATATTTTATGCATGCCTTACACTGACCATGCTTTGCTTTCTACGTTAACTTGTGACATCCTAGATGCAAGATGACATGAATGCCGAAAGTGGCCAATTGAGAGCATTCTCCGTGTTTTGTTCAGTAACAGGTTTTTGCAAGACAACCAGTTCCAGTCATAATACGCATGCCAGGTCGCGACTGTGAGCTGACAAACCGTCTGTCTGAACTGAACTGTCAGAACTGAACTGTCAGAACTGAACTGTCAGACAGCAAATGCATCGTCTAACCTGAGTTACCATGATACACCTTACACGCCATCGCTTAGGGGAATGGCCGCTCACAGGTACACGCATGGCCCACATAAATAAGCCGTTTGAACCACCCCGGATATGCTTACAATGGTTGAAAGACATAGTGGAACAAATGGCCACATCATAGAGCATACCAATCAATGGCAAGCAGTTTTCCTTGCTTCAAAAATAGACCCGATCCCTTGATTTTTCTGCCGCGTCGGGTTTCTGTGTATCATGACATTGCAACACGGATAATTGGATTAAGTGAACGACCGACGTAATCTGTTGAGAACCGAATGCCTCGAGTCTATCGGATCAATGAACACCAAGCTTTCACCACTGAATGTCATTTAGTAGATATGTTATCCTTCTAAGAAGACGCTAACCTATGATCTGGTCAAGTCACAAAAATACTAAAGAACGGGAATTATCTGTTTCCAAACAAACCCATCCTCTCAAGCTAGGTAACATATTCCTCGATATAACCTCGATCATTCTATGCGCCTTAGTTTTTTTTCTATTCTTTCCAAAACATGACTAAACGGCCAAACCTTCACAATCGATACGCGAACGCGAAATAAGGTGTAGCTCAGTGGAGCTGCTGGAGTCCAACGGCACACTGAACCCACTTCAGCTAAGGCAGAGGCCATATTGCACACGATGCATTCCATTGTCGCCCATCATCCCCAACAGTCTGAGCTCGGTAGCCAGCTGAAAGTGATCTGTTCCAAAACAGCCGCATGAGTATCTCGCCAGAATGTTTGTATGACTCGAATTGGAACATTGAAGAAATTCATTTTGCTTTACGTCAAATGAAACACCGCTTTTTGAGGGTGCAGTTTGGACTAACATTACTGCCGAAATATATGTGGCATTGTTAACATGTTAGATAACGTTACAAACATCCTAGAAGCTTTCCCAATGACTGTAACCAATTCACATTGAACGTAAAAATCAAGCGTAAAAAACGTTCAGACTCTTGAGACATTTGTTTAGTGTCATTATTATTTCAAGTAGCATGTAAGACATCACGTATTTTGCCCTCACAAGTAATGTGTGGTGCAAAACGTGCCTGGAAGTCGTCCTTTATTGTTTTTAACAGCAAGTGATAATATTTAACATTAAACGATGAGCGTGATGAACTTCAAGGCTGTCTCGTGAAATCTGCTCGTCTGCCTCTCTCTTTTACCCTCCCACCACAACCCTTCCGTCACTGCGAACACCTTGCAATCGCGAAGCATGATAAATGGCCGCGGATTATCGCCGCTGCAAACGTCTTCCCACCACGCGTAAATAACTGACTCCCAAACTTCCAGCCGCTCCGCATTCACACTCATTCGCTCACGTGACTCGCTCTTGCCGCAACGAA
>NW_023596545.1:29667074-29670840 GCF_011947565.3 Pollicipes pollicipes
AATATTATGAGTGTTATGGTTCAATATAAGTTATTTCCTAGAGAGAGAGAGAGAGAGAGAAGAGAGAGAAGAGAGAGAGAGAGAGAGAGAGAGAGAGAGAGAGAGAGAGAGAGAGAGAGAGAGAGAGAGAGAGAGAGAGGAGAGAGAGAGAGAGAGAGAGAGAGAGAGAGAGAGAGAGAGAGAGAGAGAGAGAAGAGAGAGAGAGAGAGAGAGAGAGAGAGAGAGGAGAGAGAGAGAGAGGAGAGAGAGAGAGAGAGAGAGAGAGAGAGAGAGAGAGAGAGAGAGCGAGAGAGAGAGAGAGAGAGAGAGAGAGAGAGAGAGAGAGAGAGAGAGAGAGAGAGAGAGAGAGAGAGAGAGAGAGAGAAGAGAGAGAGAGAGAAGAGAGAGCGAGGAGAGAGAGAAGAGAGAGAGAGAGAGAGAGAGAGAGAGGAGAGAGAGAGAGAGAGAGAGAGAGAGAGAGAGAGAGAGAGAGAGAGAGAGAGAGAGAGAGAGAGAGAGAGAGAGAGGAGAGGAGGGAGGAGAGAGAGAGAGAGAGAGTGGAGAGGGAGGAGAGATGGAGAGAGAGATGAGACGAGGGAGAGGGAGAGAGAGAGGAGAGAGGAGAGAGAGGAGGAGAGCGAGAGAGAGGAGAGAGAGAGAGATGAGAGAGAGAGGAGAGAGAGAGAGAGAGAGAGAGAGAGAGAGATTTATATATAACATGTACTACATGTACATGCATGATTCCCAAACATAACGTGTAAAAAAGGTCTTTTTTAAACCCAGTTCTTTTAATTTAATCGTTAAGCTATACATCATTCATTTTGCTATGGACAAATTGCCTGATTATCTGAGTTGAATCGTCAAGTCATGACGAAAACGACTTTAACAACTTAACAAATCGTCATAAGCACAAGCTTAAATCACTTACAAGCTGCTTCAAATGCGCCTAGTTGTTAAATGTCTGCACTGAATTAGTGTGCACATAGATTAACAGGGCGAAGTTAGGCACACTTGCCGAAAATGGTTTTGCAGACGATTTGTTCTACCAAGCTGTCCGTGCAGGTGACGAATATCGGGCATTTCAGTCAAGCCTGGATGCACCATACCGAATGGCCAAATTCCCTCACAACTATTACTGAATTGATGAGGTTCAACCGAAACTGGTGGCAAATATCAATATAGTTCAAGAAAAGTTGGAACATACAGGTATGTAAATTGCAACATCCATGAACAGCGTACCGATGACGTATTTGCTACAACCTTAATTCTACGTCTTTTATCCGGCACCAAACAAGCTACAAAAGAGATGAGTGAAGTGCCGTGTCGCGTATCGGGACTGCTAGGAGGCTGCTACGATCAGCCGGTGTCGCCCGCACGGTTGAGGCCCTCCTCATGCGGCGGTCGGCTGGTCAGCAGAGGTCACGTGGTCCGGAAGTGAGGTCGGCCGAAGGTTCCAATAGCTACGTCGGATTCGGGCGACTACCACGCGTTTGTTCTGACCTGGTAGCCGGACGAGGTGGGTGGTGGATGTGACTGACTGTGTCTGTGAGCCTGTGTGGCGCTGTGCTTGTCTTGGTTCAGCCGATGAGATTGCTCAGGGACTAATATGTTAATACAGGTTATGGACAAACGAAACTGTAGCTGAACTGTAGACGATGCTGCAATTAGGATAAACGCTTAGAACACTCCTGAAACAAGCTTGAAATGGAGCTGTACTTTGCTACCTGCACTTGGTTCATGAGTCATGTGCATGCATTCATTTGACATGCATGTGAAGTGGGAACAGAAAGGTTGCCTGAAATGGCATGCCGTCATACGCGATATGCGGAGTTTCGAACGTCGCGTTTTGTCTTGGAACGATGACATTATGCATGAAAAAGGGGTCCAACAAAGTTAACATCACGGCCGGTCGCTGAACTTGTCTTTCACACAGTTACTGCCCGACACTTGAGCTATTGCGAGTTTTGTCACATCTCTGGATCGACCACGTCATCGGATGTGATGTTTTTCACTGGTCAATAAAGGCTTGTTTGCTCCGCCGGCCGTCGCGGTGTGTGTCTCCTGGCGCGCCCAGAGTTTGCCCCGACATCAGATGTAGGGCGCGATGAAGAGGTACCTTGCACTCAGGACTGGTGTGTAATGAACATATTTCCGAGGAACGCGAGGGAAAAAATGTGTGAAAGCTAGGCGACATCGCGGGGGACGTCATGGATGCACGATGCTCCGAGGCAAGCACGCATCGCTTCAGGCTGCCGAACCGGTAGACGGCCGGGTTCTCATCTCTTAAATCTTGTCAGCTTTTGAGATGCGAACGATGCGGCAGCTTACGTGGTGTATGGCTGTCAACAAAGCGAGATGATGCATCTGCTGCACTCAGATATTTGCGGCCACCATCCATGAGCTGGAAGGGGGCTGGGTTGGATAACTCGATAATCGGAGGCCAAGGAAGATATTAGGAGGGGATGAGAACATTGCTTATCTATGATGGTTGCCCCTGTCACCGAAATAATTTGGATGTCTTGTGTTTTGCGTAGTTTGTTGCTGTGCTATACTTTCGTCGCCTTTTACACTTAAGGAACATACATTTATGAAACTTGAAATCTTTTAAAGGAATAACATTCCTATATTGTTAATAATGATTGTAAACAATTGCGTAAATAACTTGAACCAACTCATGTTTATACGTGCACCAACATCACCGGGGGCGGCTCGAGAAATACGCTTTGCATTGCACAGAAGCACGAATGCGCCCAAAAGCGATGTACTAAACGTAAACCCACCTACTTTTATTGCTTGGATTTGACTGCATCTGTTTTAAAAAGAAAGATAAAGCATTACTGTCAACATCATGCCTTTTCCAGAATCATAAGCTGGTCGCTAGTGTGACCCATGTGTGACAGCAGATCATTTTTATGTATTTTGCCGGCATAAACTAGCAGGGCTTTCAGGAAACCCTGTTAAAAGTTCGTAAAAGCATGCCAAACTTCATGCATATGCGGGAGTTTGCCACTTCAGAAATTATGTTTCATACAAAAAACGCCTGTCGGTAAGCTATTCATTGCACATACGCTTGATGTTGACGTGCGCTGGGTTTTCTCCACGCGAATGTTTCCATTCCGGCCTGCGGCGGCGCGTACTTACTCTACGCCAGCATCTGTCTCAGCCTCAGCAAAGGCCGCTGGCGGCGGTTGTGAAATCAACAAAGGCTTTTCGGCGTCACGAGAATGTGGATTGCATGTCTTAAGGTAAAGTTGACGTTAGGATGGAGAGTAAACAGACATTCTACAGACTGACCAAAAATGGGACGATATATACAGGCAATACGGTGATGCAAATTTCGACACGAACATGACTACGGTTTCTACAACAGCGTGCTATGTCCGGCAACATTCTTTTAAGAAAACCTACATTCCCGGCGATTTTTGTCACAACCGCGCATTGGAAAACCTCGAATTGGCTACATAAACAGCAGACGGCACGTTGATCAACGCTTTTAAATTGGATTCGCACCTCCATCTACTCCACACTCTGACTGCCAAGATATGGAGTAAGGCGAGAAAACCGTCAAAACATGGCAATTTACCTTAACTGCTGCCGAGCACATGACACCTGGAACGGTCTGCTGCCGAGCACATGACACCTGGGACGGTCTGCTGCCGAGCACATGACACCTGGGACGGTCTGCTGCCGAGCACATGACACCTGGGACGGTCTGCTGCCGAGCACATGACACCTGGGACGGTCTGCTGCCGAGCACATGACACCTGGGACGGTCTGCTGCCGAGCC
>NW_023596545.1:29671840-29720754 GCF_011947565.3 Pollicipes pollicipes
AGGAGCGATGGGAAGACGGGGTCGACACGTCGTCGTGACGCCGCCCGCAGAAACACGAGCTGGCTCATAAGCTCGTTCGCGCGTGCGGCGTGCGAGATGGCCGGAGCGGTGTGACGGACAAATGGAGCGCGCAGTCCCCATCGGAGCGAGTCGCGGAACTCAACGTCATATCACCAAAGAGCGTCTTGGGCTGAAAACGGCTGCAACTGAGTCCCGGACAGAAGCTGATTGCTTTGCACATTTTTTTACACCGGAGGTTTCGAATCACATACTTGTACCCACAAATCCCCAGCAGTACAAGGCATGGTCTCAGTTCCTGAAGAGATCATCGGGCGCATCAAAGCACTTTTGCCTTTCTGATTTCGCTTTGTTGCAGACTGTAGTGTTGCGTGCTTCCGTCGGGCTCAATCTGGGCGGTGGCTCATAGAGAAGGGCATATAAATCGATGACTCGTCCACGGGGATTTCCGGCCCTCACTCCGTTCCGGGCCGCCCCGAACAAGCGGAAGTATGCATGCACTGTAAGCAGTTTTCGCTTTGATGATTCCGAGACTCGTGAACGGAGAAGAAGATGCGACAAGTTCTGTGTCATACGGGAGTTCTTTGCACCGTTTTAGCGCGGACCTCGGGGCTGCTACATCCCCACGGAGGCGGTCACCATTGAAGAAGTCCTCGTTCGATTCCGGGGCCGATGTGGATTCGAGTTCTGCATGCCCGCCAAGCCTGGAAAATATGGCATACTCTTCCGCGCTGTCACCGATGCCGAACAACGCTACGTTTGGAAAACCTGGCCGTGTGCCGGTCGGCGCGTCCAGCCTGACCTGGTGCCGGCGGACGCCGTAATGACATCCGTGCCTGGCCTGGTTCCGTTTCTGACGAGGGATCTGGCCGGATCAGGTAGAAACCCCACCATGGAGCGCTTCTACGCCTCGATGCATGTGTTGGGCCAGCTGGAAGAACAGAAACTCTCTGGCGTCGGAACTCTTTAGCAGGGGAGGCGCGCTCATCCCGTCCGAAATGAAAACGACGCAGGACCGGCAGGTGGGCTCCACGTTCACCTACTACCGGAAGGAACCTACGCTTACCTCCCACTGCCCTACGGCCGGGAAGGTAGTTCGACGGCGTCCACTTTCCGCCCAGCGGCGCGTGTAGACACCGAGACCAGCAGACCAGCAACGGTGCTGTCCTACGTCACTAAGGGCAGCGTGGATCTCTGTGGCGCCACGGTCGAGGCATGCCCCACGCGGCAGCCGGCGCGTCGTTTGGCCGCATCTGTTGTCATGTTTCTGATGAGCGCCGCTGCTCTGAATGCGTGCGCGTGTTTTACTCCCGGAAACCGGAGGCGGCCGCTGCTCGGCCCCACCATAGCGGCTGGCGCCAGTTTCTGTGGACGCTTGGACTGGCCCTGGCGAGAGACCAGCAGGAGCAGAGGGCCATTCTCTGCGAGACCGAAGGAGTGGTCAGCAGGTCTACGGCTCTGGCGCTTGAGAAGGTGTCGGATCGAGAGCGAGTTGCGGTCGCCATTTTTTTATTTTTATGTCTAGTTTTGATTTAATCAATTCCAGTTTCATTTTGATTTTAATGTCCAGCTTTATAACGCTCTGTCGCTGCTGGACCCCTCAGAGCAAACATGACTGAAAACCGTCGAATTTTAAACTCCGCACGTGCATTCAACCTACACGAATTTTGGCAACAGTGACACCACTCAACTCGGGTTGAACCGGATAATCAGCCTAGCCCTGAGAAGCCATACTTCTCCCCACAACTGTCATTCTGAATAATCCCTATGTGTAGGAGAAACGAGTCTTGAAGGCGTGGCAGCCATCAATCGCGTACCGTCACGGCCAAGTCAGCATGCGTTCATTAACTGATGATCCTCGTTATGACTTCGTCGTATTTGTATACAAATCTCAAACTGTCGGACCCTGCGCAAACCAGCCGAAGAAGCCAAACGACTAGAGCTGAAGATGCGTAGGCTTTGGGGATTCCAGTTCTGGAGTAGGTGGATTCGCGTGCGGATTCGGACATATTCGAATAGGCACCATGCACCAGTAGTTGGCGGTCGAACCAGCAAAATCTGACTGTAGAGCAACAAGTAGCTGTATTAGCGAGAAGCGTCATCTAGTGCCGGGACCCTGTAGTGAAGAGCGGCCTGTGGTAGTGTTCTTTCTGTGGACCCGAGGACGTCCGCTTCTCGGAAATTACTCAAAATGCCTCTTAGTTTCCACCATCCAATGGACACCACGAAGCTGCACCACAACGAACGAAATTATCTTTATCAGTGCAAAATTGTCGTTTTCATTGCGAAATTGTCGTTTCCAAGGCAGGCAGGCTCCAGCCCCCTCAACTTGGATTCCAGCCTCCGCTCCCCTCCTTAAAAAATGAGGGCGAAAGCCGGCCAAATCTGGGGACGAAATCACGCGTTGGCCTTTTGGGGGTAGGTTACACGATTCTTCATTGTTCAGCCCTGCCAGCACATTTTGCGAAGCTACACCCATCATATACAACATTTTTTGGAGACTGTTGTGAACGCACAGTGGCAAAGTTAGAGGGGGTTGTCATGCCTGCGGCAGGTAGTGCCAGTGGTCCTTGAAGCCAAAAACACCGATGAATTGGTTTTTGTGGTTAAAGGCACTTGTAGGCAGGGGTGTCACTATATATATATATATACTTTGAGGGACCTGAGCATTTCCGTTGCTGATTTGAGTGTACACAAATATTCCTTTAAGACCAGTCAATGAATATGAGCAAAGAAAATAATGGGCCAAAGAAACTACTTACACATATATATATATATATATATAATATATATATAATATATATATATAATATATAATGTGTGGTGTGTGTCATGAACCTAGACACATCATTGCGGCATGTCCATCTTGTACCAACTTGTATCCTGTGGCTACCAATTTTTTCAGACCAACTACTCCATATGGTGTCAGTACCCATGCAACTGTATGGCAAGTTTTGCGAGTAACACCCGGCCTAGGCTAAAGAACAATTGAGTAGAAAAGGCAGCAGCTTTTAGGAGGAAAGGGTGACCAAGATAAAAGTGTGTATCCATTAGAAGGATAGATATTTTTTAAGTCGTGGCAGTGATGGTATTCCGCTGCCAAATTTAGTCAAAACACGATCGATGACGTTGCTGTCATAAGTGATTCCACATCCGTTGCGTTGTGGTGACAAAAGGTGCTTCAGGATGGCCATTATACCGTCCAGAAGGAGCACCACCTGAATCTGCTGCTTGTAGGCTGGCTTGATGCTGGTAAATTATCCGTTTCATTGTCCAGTGATGCAACAGTTTTGAAATCAATAAAACATTTTTTGAAAATTGTTTTAACGTCGGGGATGTTAATAAAAGTTTCTGAAGTCTATGGAGAACTCAGGCTTTGTGGATACATTAAAGGTCTTCTTTATCGGCTTTGCGCCACCCACGTTTTTGGATAGTGACAATACTACCTGAGGGGCATCTAATGCATCAAAAATGGGCTTCAAAGCATCAAATCCAGAGCCTAAAATGTCCGCCCATATCCTAAAATTAGGTTCACATGGCTCAAAAGGCACACACGCTGTGGATTGGTCCCGCTTGGATGGAAACTGGGTTACAACACTGAAGACATGCTGTATTTGCAGCGACATGCTACATTTTATGGACATGCTATAGCCATTCTTTGTTTGCCTCAGGAGTATTTGCAGCACCATAGGTCTATTTTTAATGTCCTAAGATGCTGTGGATGCAGCTGCATTTCTTCTAGCAGTGAAGTTACACCCATGACCGGGATATATTTAAAGGGGGTGTTCCACATTTGTATTGAGTTTTAAAATGAAATAGCTGTCTTCAAGATCACGCGATGCCGTCCACAGATCTGGCCTTAAGATATAAGCCCTTCTACTCTCTGGGCCCACGAATATGTGCAGGCTGTTCCGGCGAGACCATTTCAAGGCCACCCAAACATCCATGACGTCATATTAACGGCAGTAAAATCCTGTCAAACCATCGGCCACGCGGCGATCAAGGTTAACTCAAATAAAATGATCGAGTTGTTAATGTCTGGCGTTCGTGAGCACGATTTCCAGACATAACGATCGTGTTAACTGGCTCTCAATCAATGTGATGCAAGATACGGTGACGTAATCAAACAATGACTTGAGTATTGGGTTATTGACAATGCATTGGGAAGCATATTTACTAAGCACAAAGGTATTGTGCTGTGTAGAGCAGCCATTTTCACTTAAAAGTATACCAAAAGTTATAAGTGAGCTAATGTCATCATATTTGATGCTTGCTTCAAGATGTTGAATTGTGAACCCTTCTCCTTAAAGCAAATTATCCTGACATGTTCGTACGATGATGTAAATTCGGATCTAGGCGCAACAACCCAGATGTACAGGATTTCAGGTTTAAGTCAACAGATTTGTTGGCTGAAAGTAAATTGTATTGAAAGAGCTGTTTATGCTATTCAAAATATAACAAGAACCGGAACTTGTCAACTTTCATGCATCTCCCACGATATGCAGACACGCTGGGCTTTCTATCAAAAAGCAAGGAGTACATAACGTACATACATACATAACGTACGTACGTACGTACATACAAAACGTACACAAGTACATAACGTCATGTGAACACTATGGTTGGGTGATGATATCGCCTGATACCGAATACCAAGCTGCTGCACGTAGATGTGGCTATCAAAAACGGCACCCTCCCGTCCTCTCTTCTCTAGTGGCTGCCACAGAAAAACGCTCAAGCTGGGCCCCAGCGTGGGCAACAGCCGTCCGAGCGTCCCGTGCGCCAGAATCGGCACTTCCGACGCCGCCGGAGCGCCACATGTGCCGCCGTTCCCAGACAGAGCCGCGCCATGGCATTGACCGCGTGGCGGTGGCCAGGGTTGCGCATTAGTCGCCGGCGGACGGGTGTCGCGGCCGAGCGAGCCGTGGCGAGACAAAACCTGGCGCTACGGCGGCGGGCGGCGCCGTGGAGCGTCGAATGCCGAGCGTCGCTCTCGAACGAAGACCCTCGGTCGCACGCGCTCACCGCCGGCCGTAGATCCCGCAGCGGCTGAAATGGGCTCCGAACAGTGCTGGGAATAATGACACTTTGATAACGCGAGTTCGTGGAACACGTGCTCTGGCGTCGCTGGTGCGGAGCGGATGTATCCCAGACCGCGGTGTGGATTAAAACGGAGCGTTCGCAGCTGGAATGTTCGAATACAACTAGAAGATGTTTAATGACTAAAAGCGGTCTTCCCATGCCCCGAAACATTAGAATAACAGCAAGAAAAAAGCTGTCACAGCATGGCGTTGCCGGATTGTTGTGATCTGTATTGCCGCGCGGCACGTCGTCCGAATAGAATAGTCCATCGATAAATGCTTCGTGAGTCTGAAGCAATTTATAGAAGTTTCGTAACCCTGAACCCCCAAAACTGTTCCTCTTCACACGACACCGCGGCAGCTCATCAATCGGCGCCGCTCGCGCTGGGCTCAGTCGCAGGCGTTCGTCTGCCGTGCTGGCCGATAGTTTAGGCACCTCTCCACCGCCTTGTGTTTCCGGTGGTGGTGTCACCTCTGCAGGTGTGTTTCTGGTGGTGGTGTCACCTCTGCAGTCCGTGTTCGGTCACCAATCTGCACTCCGGACCATCCTCACACCAGCGCGACCGCGCACGAGCGTTTCCAGAACGGCCTCCTCACCGGAGCTGCACTTCCCCCTTGGGCCGCCTGATAACGCCCTCCCCCCCCCCCTCACGGCCGAACCCGCCCGAGGTGCGAGCTCTGTAGAGCACCGGGTGAGCACCCAGCAGCATGTAAGGAGCCCGTCAGGTGCAGCCGGAGTTTAGCCGCTCGTAATAACGTTGAGAGCGCGCGAGCACTTCCTATCTATTTTGGACGTAATGCACCGCTAACTTTCATGTCCGTACGGCTGGATGGCTGAAGGTTGATGGCTTCGTGTCGCTGGTTGTTCAAGTTCCACACAAAGCGAACCGGTATGCACAATGTGCCCGCGCGCACAAGAATGCTATCGGTGGGGCGAATCTCTCGAGCCGTCACCGGGTGGGAGTTTGGTTCATTCGCCTGCCGGTTCAGGGGCGTGGATGGAGTCTCTGTAATTTGGTTCCTAAGGCTAGAATCGGAAAAAAAACAATGGATTGCCTGCGCCCGGGGCAACTGTGGTCTGAGCAGTCAGACGATATCTGGCTTGACTAAATGTCAGTTAATTACACTGGAGGCCAGTGCAATCTTAATGCTTGGGAGCAAGAAATACAAAATAATGTACAAGGATTTCGTGAAAAACAGGCGGTACATTTTAATCCAAGCACGCTAAAATCGTGTTATGAATCAGATTCAGTGCGAGTGGTTTGGACCAAGCCTGAAAGTGAGACAAGGCCGTCGATGTCACTATGTCGTACTACGTCAGACTATGCCTCTCGTCCCGTTCGCCATGGCAAGTCGTCGACCCTTCTGTTAGTGACTTGACTGACGGTTAACTTTTACTGTGTTTTTTTTTTAATTCGAAATTCTGCATACCATGAGCGACTGGTGAGACGACTTTATCAGGAAAACATGGACACATGTATTATGAAAAAACTAGTTGTTTCGAGGCAATGTTCATTGTCGCGAGTGCATAAGACCAATGCAAAATTGACATTACAAGCCCAAGGTTCGTTAAAGACAGAGTGTGCGTCATTGGGGCTTTGCAACGCACTCAGCTGTTGAGGCAGTATGGCGTCGCCTGCCCCTCACCCCGGCAGGAATGGCGGGCACCACGTGGAACGCAGACGCGTTAACCACTACACTACCTGCACCCCGTCGTAAAAGGCGGAAAATGTTTTGAATACGTGCTGACTCTGCCGATAAAAATGTAAAAATAATCATTCGAACTTCCACGTTCCACCCTTCCCATTCCGGTGAGCAGTGCTATACTGCCAGTCTGCCAGTCACAGCCGGCCAAGCCCAATAGCTGGCGTTTTCGGGACCTTTCGACCAAACAGTCTGTGCCTCGTGCAAACTTTAGTAACATAAATCAACAGTTTCCCTAAAAATAAACCTCCAAAGCGTCAGACATGACTTCACAGCTCATCCACCTGGTATTATTTGAGACCATGCCCGGGTCTGATTCCAGCTGAACCGTGTCCGAAATCAAAAGTTTTGGCTCCGGGGCTCTAATCTCGGAATAGAAAACTTGACAAACAAGCGGGCTGCGCAGAGGGAGAGTATTTTGGGATTCAAGAGCATGGCTTAGTTCGGAAGCGGAAAGCGTCACGTTTCCGTCCACTGGCTTTTTGTGTGGGCCACCATCACCATCACGACATAGGCTGAGCCCTCCAATCATAAGATGTCAGCACGCACAAGACAACAGCCCTGTGAAAATGCACGACAATACGACAGCAACTGCACCCGGTCAGCTGGCTTAAGCCCAGCCCCAGCTGTCTTTTTGGCAGCAAGACGGCAGCAAATATTCGCTAGGCAGGCGCATGGCCTGCACGGGTCCGGTATGGCGCCCGGCGGTGCCACCACTATGGCTGGCGCAATACGAATCGCTGTCCTGTAATGGTTATAGCACTTGCAGGATGCTGGCCTATATATATATATATATATATATATATATATATATATATATGTACATATACGTATGCGTATACACACACACACACACACACACACATATATATATATATATATATATATATATATATACGCATAAAGCATACTATTTCCCTAGTGATTGCTGTTATGCTGTTCGGGAAGACGTCATGCTGGCTTGTGGAAAGGACCCGCTGGAGTGTAAAGGAGCCACTGCCGGCCAGCAAAGACACTCTTACCGGCCTGCAAAGAGTGCCCATCAGCGGCATCTTTACAGGGAAGCAGTGGCCCTTTTGCACCGCAGCTGCGCTCCTCCAAATGAGCAGTCGGACCCGAACAGGTTTATACGTGCCCCTGAACGCATTTAACCTCTGCAAACCTGAAACAGGCATTCATCAGGCCGGCAGGAGCAGCTCACAGGAGAACAGGGGCCCTTAAAAAGCCCTATGGGCAAGAAGAAACCCTCTCTCTTCCCCTCCCTCCCTCTCTCCCTCCCTCCCTCCCTCTCTCTCTCTCTCTCTCTCTCTCTCTCTCTCTCTCTCTCTCTCTCTCTCTCTCTCTCTCTCTCTCTCTCTCTCTCTCTCTCTCTCTCTCTCTCTCTCTCTCGACTTACAGAGGGACCCGCTGGAGACCGGTGAGTGAAGGCTAACAGGCGTTCTTTATAATCTGACAAGAGCACCGCCTACGGAGAAGCAGGCCACTGGCCCCGGTGTGACTGCATGGAAAATGTTACCCAAAACGTGGCGACGGTGCCAGTGATGTCCATTAGAGTGTCGAACCTCTACGAAATCCACCAGCACTACCGCAACAGCTACCGCGTGCAGTCCGAAGCCGTTCCGCTCGCGCCGTCCGGCCGCAGTACCGAGGCGGCTCGTCAGTGGTCCGCGATGACCAGCACGGAGCACTGACGCCAGGATGCTGCGGAGGGATTTGGCAAAAGGGGCGTTCATAATGTGACTGAAGGAAGTTTCTCCTTATACGAGCAAAAAAGCATGCGTGACGTACGATTTTCGGCGTCGGCAAAGATGGGTATATCATTTTGCAGAAAATTTAAAGAAAATGCCTGTATCTCGCCATCGAATCCGAATAGCGTCGACCTGAGGCGTTCCCATGCGCTGATGAGCGCCGGCGAAGGTTTGCTGGCGGTGGTGGAAGTCTGCACGGCCGACATTGTACTGAGGCACTGCGGCCCGACAGAAGGCATCTGTTACCGTGCCGCGAACTGCCGGCCGTCGGGGCGGCGTTTATCAACGGCGAGTTCCTGAATCGATGAAACAGACCCGACAGACGTGCCTCACTTCGGCACAGCGAGGCTGAAGCGTCCGAATCACCAGGTAGAGCCAAGGCGGGCCTGGCGCCAAAACTATGGAGTCTGCCCCGCCCACCAGCGCAGGAATGTGCCCTCCCTCCCCTACCCCTCCTGATGTGCCGGAAGTTTCTCCTGGCCGTTCGGGATAGTAAAGAACGTTAAACGGTTCATGCCTGCTCATGTCACGCCTGAGTGTTGACATTTTTTGACAGGTGTTCTTGGGTTTTAATCTGCTGTTCCGATAGATGGCCGGCCCATGGGTTCGTTATCGACGGTCTGCGAATCAACAACGCTGCATTGTTAGCAAACAATTTTCCGAAAAATGGTTTAACGCTTCCATATGGACCTCTCCTATCTGTTTGCAGACGAAGTGAGAAACGGCGTTGTCTGAGAAAATGAAAGACTTCGCTCAGTGAAGCCAACGGAATGGGTCAGCCATGAACAGGAGCTATAGCAGTTGTGTTTTTGCAGCCACTGGAACACATGCTGAAAGCATCATGGAACACACGTCGGAGGAAAACGAGAATGTCATAGCGACTACATTACCCTAGTGGCTTGGAGAGTGCCGCTTTTTGCTTTTTTGCTCCTATTTTTGTTTTAGCCCTTACCTGGGACCAGCAGAATGTTGCACTGAATGTGGTGTGATGGTGTGACCTGCAGTCAAGAGGCGTCCTCCACGACTGCCAATGACTAGATCGTCCAATCTTCTGCTGAGCTCCGCTAGCTGAAAACGGCGCGGATCTAGGAAACCATCGGATAATTTGACGTGTTTTAGGAACCGGGTTCTATTACACGAAGCAATAAAAGCGATGAGGTCACGGATGCGAGAAAATGTGACAACATGTTCGGAATTTCAAGATATGTAAGGTTTGAATATTTACGAAATGCACCCTGTGGCAAATACTCAGACTACGTGAAGAACATTTTGACAGGTAGGGGCATTACACATGAAAATAATGCAGCCAGATTTCGTGATCATTTTTCACATATCTTCAGCCTACGGCACGGATGACTGTGGCACGATGTCGTGCAAGATGCAGAGAAGCAGTGGAAGAGAGACCAGCGACCTGTGTGTCGATCGTTGAGCTCTCTTTGAACAGCAGGGACAGAGGGATCGGTGGCCTATGGGTCGATCGCTGGGCTTTCTTTGATCAGCAGAAAAGAGCTAAAGAGGGACAGGTGATCTATGCGTCGATCGCTGGGCTCTCTTTGATCAGTAGAAAAGCATTGAAAGAGGGACCGGTGACCTACACGTCGATTGCTGGACTCTCTTCGGTCAGCAGGGCGAGCCGAGAACATCGAAGGTGCACATACAAGGTACATGAGATGGCCGGCAATTCTCGAGATGGCCAAGATCAAGGCCGGAAGGTCTCGAGTGCGCTTGTCAGGTGGTGCGGGCGGTTCTGCACATGTGTAGGTCTGAGGCTTGGAAATCACACGTGCGTCGTGCCGCTCGGCGCTTGCGCGACCGGCGCGACTCAAAACCGTGCGGCCCGGCCGGAGCTTGTCCACCATGGACTCAGTGCGCATAGATAAGGCTATAATAATAGTTTTATTCGTCGTAGGAAAATCAGGAGAATGGAGATATGGATGCGAAGATAAGACAGCGGCAATAGCTTTATTCCTCGCAGGAAAACAAACGGAATGGAGATACAGATGCGCTGATATTTAGGCACTATGCGTTTACCGACCGAGTGACAGAAGTAAATTCAAAATTGCCTGCTGATGATCCTACCCGATTTTTCAGGTTTCTTTGAAACAGGAAGCCACGGGTTTTACAGGTCATCAACATTCAGGAGATTTTTGACCAACCAATAATATATATATATATATATATATATATATATATATATATATATACATAAGCATTCAATGGATGACTTGAATAAAGCGTGATGCTTGATGCCTATTTGCTTGCATTCGTTCGCCTACACACGTATGTTCGCGCATTCTAATTCTTAGATAGGCACTGTATTGTGGTAATGGCTGGCAATCGCTCTTTGTTTAATCCCCTGAATGTTGGTGTCCTGTGAAAACTGTGACTTGCTATTTCAACACAAAAAAACTGAAAATCGAGTAGGATCATCGGCAGGTAATTTTGAATTCACTCCTGCTATTGTTTCGATAAGGGCATGTTGCCGAAATATCCCGAAACTATACTTCCATTCTCCTGGTTTTTCCCCGAGGAATAAGGGTAATACTACCGTCTTATCTTTGATGTGCTTCTTAAATCTGAAAAGGTCGCTGACGTAAAATGGCCCTGATCAACCTTTTGTTTATTTAGGAGCACTTTACCTAACGTAATTATTGACGCTGAGATAGCAGGGGGGTCAAATTGCCTCCACCGGAGCGTGTGGCATTGAACTGGCCACCCAAGCGCGTGTTAATGTAAAACAAAATAGAAATGCTCGTCTACGCACCATTTAAGGCCATGGGACCCAACCTCTTCCAAAACGCGCTCAGGCAAATGCACTGCATTTGGGAACGCGTTTCCCCCATTCGTTTCAAAGAGCATGCATTTTGAGCCTGCTGTACTACTGGGGCACACTGCTCCAAGCTGCTGTGCCTCCGCACGGAAAGCGATCCTCTCAGGATTCAGTTCAGACGTGTGGCAAACTAAGCTCCCGTCATGCCAATGTCATGTACGATGCAGGGTAATGGCAACAGCTTTACTATTTAAGCTGGTTCGTTGGTGAACATGCAATTGCACTTCTGTAAGCATGTTCGTGCTCAACTATATCACCCACGCTCAGCCAGCTTTGCTTCTTCCGAAGTCGCAACGGCACTGACAATACCGTAGCACGTTGGAAGGTTCACTTTCACTGGCCGAAAAATGCATTCAAACATAGCACCCATGCAGCGCAGGCTACGGTTACAACAGTGATGCCTTAGAACACCTTCGGCAGCACTGGTGATCGCAGTGGTTGACGGTTGACGGTTGAGGCTCTTTGGAATTAGATGATGCAATAGCATACCTGAAATCTCTGTGAACTTCTGTACAGTTCTATGATGCGATGTCCAATTTGGGATGTTTAAAAAAGAAAGATAACACCACGTTCATTTTCAGGCGTAGAATGACGTCATAAACTAAACAGCTGGTGCTAGTAATTTTGCCATGGTTCAGTGGACTCTCTAAACCCAAAGTACTAAGAGGCTTTGCCGGATTTATTGTGGTTTCTACAGAGATAGCTAAGAAAGATTTCGTGACCGTGACTGTAGCTCAAAATGGCATCAAAATTGTGTATTGCCATGGCGGAACCACATTCGTGTAGAAATGTTCAACTGCCACTTATAATCGTACATGAAAAAATTCGACGAGAGTTATGAACATGCGCGTTCGCAAGTCTTAGAAACGAAGAAGCCCTACGCCCGGTGTTGTGGTGTACGGGGGCAGCACGGCGTCGGCCTCCGGTTAGCATAAGGCGGCGGTCAACGGGAGGACAAGGGCGATGACGCGTCTGAGATGCTACCTTTGAACATTTTAGGACATAAATTATTACGTTTTGGAGACAGTGCGGCCAGTGTTCCACATGCACGACCTTAGGATTAATAGGGGTTAACAATAACAAATATGGATTGTACCGGATTCGAATTGCTTTCCTCTCAAAGCTTAGAGAGCTACAGGCTCCCCAGCTGAATCGGAAAATATGTTCCTGCTCCAAAATACGCTCCTGTTGTTTTCTTGTTCTTTCTCGGCGGAAGATGTTGTCGTCGGCCATCACTAGCATTTTGTTTGGCTTCGATGGTCGAAACCAGGTTTCGGTATTCGACGTGGGGTCGACGTCATGCAGCTTTAGGCGCTGTTGGTTGCGCATGGCTCTAGGAAAGAAATAAAGTTGATTTGCGCGACAATTTAAGGCTGCCACGGAAGCGCCCGGTAGGAAGTGGCACGAGAAACTTCAGTTGCAGCCCAGCGTTTGCGATAGGTATGTTCGAAGCGCCAAGCGTTCGTGCTTTGCTGGTCACTGTCGGACGATTATCGCTACTGATTTAGTTGTGTGGTGTGGATCGTCAGGTTTTCGTAACTATTTCACTGAATTTTCACGTCAAAAAGGAGTTTGCACATTTCAAGAGTTCTTCCGAACGTTGCGATTAGTAAATTAGTCACATTTTTGGATGTTCTTATGGGACCGTTTTGTTTTAACCCTCCAATAACGCGCTGTGACAGCATATCGCGGCAAATGCAGTTTGTTGAAGGATATAGAGCTTGAAACATTGCTGAATAATGTCAAAACACTCGGACAATAACACGAACCTAGACCATAATTATCAATACATGTAAATCGTACATTAAAAGCATGTCATTGCGGCAAAAACAGATAACGTTCCAATAAACAAGGTACGAACGCGGAGCTATAGAAGTTTCCTAGCATTTTCAGCAGCACCCTTTTATCTCCGAAACAATAATTAGAAACCTTTCGAAAATATATGATTGCTAGCTCTTATTTTTAAAGTTCTGCATCCACATACTTAGGCACCACAAGGTTGTGGGGCAAAACTCACCGTTGAGGGCCAAATTGGACAGATGCTCGGGGCAGCGTTACACCCAAACGAATGCAAAGCGACACCCGTTTATGCGCCGAGATTTCACCACGCTACAGAGGAAATCTGATTGAAGGGAGTGCTCCACATTTATATGAGGTTTTAGACTGAGACAGCCATCTTGATGACCTTTCAATGCTGTTCGCAATCCCGCCCTTCTTAAGTCCTAAGCCCCTATAGTTTCTGAGCTGTACGCGCGCAAAAATGGGGAAATATTTACCGGAGAGAGTCTGTTAAGTCTGCTTTTCCAAAGACATGCGGCGATCAAAGCCCCAAAAATACATTCGTCAATGCGTTCATATCTGGCGTTCGTGAGCGTGATTTCCAGGTATAACGGTCGTCAATAGGCTCTCCATCAATGCTGTGCAGGGCAAGATGACGTCATCACAACACAACGCATTGAGGAGCATATTTACTGAACAGATAACTGTGCTATCTAGAGCAGTTTCTCACTTAAAAAGTATGCCAATCGTTATAAGTGAGCATGTTTCAACACATCTGATGCTTGCTTCGATATCTTCAAATGTGAGGAATAAACAAACTCGAGCAATTTCCGCCACACATCGGGGAGGCAAACCAAATATGCTTTCCAAAATGAATGCCTTGATCAGATCATGGTCGGTCGCAGTACGTTTTGTACTTCATAAGCAATCTGCAATGCTTAGTTTTGGGAATGGAAACCGAATTCCTACAGCTTGGCTTGTCATGGGTTAAGCAGCCTTAACCTAGACTTTTGAGACATTGCAACATGTGTCTGACGGGACGCGTGTCACAACGTCGCCTTTGTGGTCACTAGATCCGAGGGGCTCAAATTAATGCGCATATCGGCGCCATTCGTCCGGCTATTTTGCTATTCCAAGGCATCGGGTCAGGCAATTTCATGCACACCATATGATAAGCAACGTCATTGTTCACGTGATGCACACGTTATCTGTCGGAAAATAGCCCGGATTATCGATAATCGTGCACATTCATATCGTGATATCTATATGTCACATGGCCTCTAGCATCACAATAACAGCGGTCTTGTAACTTCGTAGACAGGAATCTTGCTGTCTTTTGAACAAACACGCATTTGTCGGTGGTGCTCTGAAGACCCAGCGCCTGTGTGCTGCTGGCCGGTAGGTTCGGCTGGAGAAAAGTGATGCTGATGTACGAGACGGACGCCTACGACACCGTCTCCGGAGATCAGTCCTGCTTCTTGGCGATGTCCAGCCTGGTAAACTTCTTCAAGGCGAAAAACGTCACCTACGGTTACTTCAACCTGGAGAAGAACCGTCACATATCGCTCCGCGACAACCTGCGGTCCGAAATCGGACTCGACTACGCAGGTAAGACCGACCGGCGAGAGCGCAGCTGCCGGCTTGGATACTGGGCGTCCGGGATAGCACCGGACTGCTGGCTTGGATACTAGGCGGCCGGATAACACCGGACTGCCGGCTTGGCTGCCGGGCGGCCGGAATAGCACCGGACTGCCGGTCTGGCTACTGGGCGGCCGGGATAGCGCCGGACTGCCGGTTTGGATACTGGGCGGCCGGGATAACACCGGACTGCCGGCTTGGCTGCCGGGCGGCCGAAATAACACACGACTGCTGGCCTGGCTGCTGGGCGGCCGGAATAGCATCCGTCTGGCGGCTTGGCTGCCGGGCGGCCGGAATAACGCCTATCGGCTAGCTTGCCCGCCGGGCGGCCCTAATACCACCTGTCTGGCGGCTTGGCTGCTGGGTGGCCAGAATAACATCCGTCTGGTGACTTGGCTGCTGGGCGGCCGTAATAACACCCGACTACTGGCTTGCCTGCCGGGCGGCTGGGAAGGCCAGCCAGTGGCGGCTTCGTTCGGCTGTTGAGAGCCACTCAACGACATCGGTTCTGGTGACGCGAAGAGGTTCTGTAGGGGGCTGGAAGACAGCTTTTTCAAAGAGTAACTACCCCTCGTTTTCTTTTCAAGGCTACAGTTTTGGGTGTGCTGACCGAGCTGCAACCGAGAGGCGACTTATCTTTATTGGACTGCAATATATTGGCGTTGCCCTCAGATAGCGGGTCCGCATGTTTCACTGTGTGGAGTGACCCTCTGACAGCAAATGGACTGACGCCATTTGCCTCAAGGAAGCCTGGATGACGTACTTCGCGCTGCAGATATGCGGGCTTGAAGTGGTTCTCGACGGGCTCTCGGAGAGACGAGGCCCCGTGAAGTGCTCTGCTCATAACGCCGATAACAGGCTTCGCTCATGATCGGGGACTGATAACACAGGAGTCAGGTGGCGCGCCACATTCGGTGGCCGTGGCGCCGGAAACGCCTCTCTGGTGGTGCTTCCAGTGGCCGCGACACTAAAGACATCGCCGCGGTTCGTCCTATGCGACCGATATATCCGGCCTTGCCCTGCCTCGATAATGCTGGCCCGCTGACAATAGGTGTCTAGTCACGCGACTTATTTGTGCAAATGCAAATGGAACCCTTCCACCGGCATAATGTAGCAGTGAGCTCTGCAGGCAACAGAAAAAAAAACGAAAGAAAGTGGAAAACGAAACAAGTAGCTAACAGAAACGGAACAATTTTAGCGCCAGCTTACTGTGCGATGGTAATTTTAGGGACATAGTTTAGCAGTTAAGATGTATAATTATTCAAATGACACTCCGCACCAGTGATGGATTTCTTCTCAGATCGCTTTCCGCTTCAGAGGAGAAGGTTTTTTGTGTTATGCAGCTGAGCACTTTTACGAGTTGGAAAGCTCAGGAGATGGCGCGTTGAACGTTAGAGTGGAACGATCTGCCGCGTGGATTAAACCGAACCAGAAAATTTAAGCGACATAAGGATTGAGGCGTGACCGGGTTTCAGAATTTGCCAGGCCTCAGGGATCTAAATGATAAAAAACCAACTTCGAAAAGGCGCTATCTGTATTTACAAGCCCCCTGCAGCAGCTTCAGGGAATGGGGTTAAATCCTATAAGGGCAGAGACTTCACCTTATCTATCTTTCGAGGGCCTGAGTCACCCCTTTAACTCTGATTTCAGGCCTCTGAGTGCTCCTTTGAGTCCCCTCGATATATATGAACAAACAGGGAACGCAGAGTCAAAGAAAGGTAAAGATATCCTACTATTGGTACCCTAGGTACCTGGGTCCGACACCCACAGCATCATTTTGTTTTGTTCCAAGCACCATTCTGTGGGTCCCTGTGTTTTTCATGTCAATTCCTGCAGATATAAGGCCAGCCTGCGAATGTTCGAGATAAGGCTTTCCCATGATAGGACCTGAATTGTGAAAAAGAGCAATTCACTGCGATATGCGGCAGCTTTTAAAGTTACAGGGAGGCGTAATGAACGTGATCTCATGCTGGCCTCAACGGTCGGCAGCGAATGTTTCGCGGTGTGCGGTGTCTCCCCGTCCGGCAGGGGTCGCTCTTCTTCCCTATCCATGTCGTACAGTCGCCACAGGGCCGTCCAGAAGGGTAGGAGAGGTAGCCATGGAGTGCTCTGAGGTGGCGTGGACAGCGTAGTCGTTCTCGCCCTCAAAGAGACGTCGGCTGCAGTCGCGGTGTGGCGACTGCGCGATCACTGATGGCTGACATTGTTGTTGACCATAGTTTACCGTTGAATGGTCGTTCAAATGCCATAACAGTTTTAAGTGTGCGTGAATACACTTGTCATTGTTGAATAAAACGTGGATGAACATTTTCGGGCCCACCATGTATACCCGGCAGCTCTGCGTTTATTTGACCTTTGTACCACTTCTTTGCAAACCTTATGTATTGTTGAACCAAAAACTTGTGGCACAATCGGGAGAACTCGCTCAATGTTCTATGTATCTGTTGTCAAGGAAAAGAAGAGATGCTTCAGCACATCTACGTTCAACTGGCTGGAGACCAAGTGACACATACACCGCTCTCCACGTTTGTGGTATAAGGGCTGCTTTCTCAGTAGCCGTGGGATGTGCGGAATTGTAATGCAGCATGATGGTGGTTGTATGAGTGTTTTTACATTTGGTCTGAATCTTTGGCTTGGATGTATTTCTGAACTGAGCTTGTTTGTTCTTAAGAAGTATAGGTATGTCCCGGTGGCTCAGTTGGTTAGAGCGCCTGCCTTCCGACGCACCCACCCGTGGTTGTATGGGATCAAGTCGCTTTAGACGCTCGCTTCTTGCCCTTGACAAGTATGCCTGCGGCCGGTGGCAGCGGCTGCGCTGAAGGTCAGTTGACGTCAGAGGGCAAGACGGACCGTGCCGAGCATTGCGGCACTTCAAACCTTTGGCACTAAATTCTGCCGTTGCCTGGAATTGCGGAATCAGATCTTAGGGATTAGGGCTCACACAACCTGCACTGCTTGGTATGATGTCTGATGCCAGAAATTCATGCATTCAAAGGATTCGGACCAAATCTTTAAAAGCAGAAATCACAGCCAATGCGTTACAAAGTGTTGCAGTCGGCTTTTGGCGATAATGACTAGTTCATAGTTAAGCACCTGAGCCAAGCTCAATTCCTATTTTCAAGCAGTGTGTCTCGCTAGAAACATATGTGGGGCCGATCAATAGCCTGGCGAAACATTCTAGATCCTAGAAAAATCCCAGATCTCAGAAGATGTTTCGAAAACATTTTAATCCATCTAGTCGCTTCATATCAATCATATCAATTAACTCGAGATCATTCGAGATAAAAGCAAAAACAATATTTCAGACCTCAGAGGGTTCCTTGACAACGCTTCAAAAAGATCATATATCCTAGAATATCCCTAAGATAAGCTCTCAAAAAGATCCAAGTTCTGGAAAAAGATCCTCGGCATTTGTAACGTGTCAAAGCTCAAAACATATTTCAATCAGGTCAACAAAAACACAAGTTTTAGGGCATTAGAATGTTTTAAGATCTCAGAAGATCCTTCAACAGCTATTTGAAATAACAAGTTGTAGGTTATAGAAATATAGAGATTTTGATAGGAATGCTGGCAAAATAATACCGGAAGAGAGTTCCTGTATAATATGTGTATTATATTCTTGATTCGTGAAAGTTTATGAAATATGCGCACGCAGACCAGGTTGTGAAGCTCCATGGTCCAGACAGCACAAAATGCGTAAAGATTAGACAAGTCTAGAACTCCGTTAATGCACCAATAATGATAGGGAGGGCAAACATAAGAGCAGGGAAGATACTGGGGCAAAGTAAGTCGAAGCCAATAGAGAAACAAGGTTAAAGTATGCACATCCTTCCTCATCTAAGTGAGGCATTGAGTTCCAGTAACTTTTACGTCATGACATTGGGACTAAAATTGGGCCAAAAACATGTGTCCGAGCCGATTGGAGACACTGCGGGGCGATATCCTGCCACTGCTCTTCACTCGGGGGGGGGGGGGGGGAGGATGATGCTGCTCACAGCTAACAAGGCCACAGAAAGGCATATCATTACCGATATGTTTAGCATCACAAAAGTGAGCTGGAACATATCACAACTGATAGCGTACTGTGCGCGTCCGCCGACTGTTGTTCCCTATCCCGACCGAACCATGGACGGCGGTACGATCCGAGGCTGTCCCTAGACGCCCCCCCCCCCCCCTCCCGCAGGGCGACCGCGTGCCACGACAATCTCTTCCGCTTCCTTGTAACTGGGGAATGGGGGAGGGGAAGGGGAAAGGGCAGGGGCATGCGACCTCCCGGCCCGGTACTGCGTCTCGCGGCGACAGGTATGAAATCGTGATTAATGATGGGAGGGGGCATATGTCACGCGGTTTCGGCGCTGGACCAGCGCGTGGCTGTGGACTTGTGAGGACGGAGAGCGCAAATTTGATAGTAATCCATTACGTGATCATGTGTGAATAACTGCATGACAGGTGATGGCCTGCGTTTTGATTATTTGGCGCCGAAGCGAGACCAGAGGTGATTTGATCGGACGGCGACGGGGCACTCGCGCCCAGCGTGGGTGGACATGGCGAGCAGGGCCGGTGACTCGCGCCTCATCGCGGCGGCTCGTCCATTAGCCTTCGCCGAGGCTATCTTAGTGTAATCGTTAGAGTTAGCCATGAGGATCCAGCTTGTTTTATTCGGCCCTAAACTTTCCCGCTTCGCGGTCGGGCTCGGCGTAAGGCCGCATCCGCATGCTGATGAGTTTTCCAATGGCTCAAACGTTAGTGTACTTGTCAGCTCGTCGGCTTGTCTGCTTTTAAATTTATTTATTTTTCACGATGATTCGGGAGGGAAAGGGGGAGGGGTCATACCTGTGCGTGAGCCAAGAATGAGTGGGGTGACGTGGGCGCCAGCGGATGCGTGTGCTTCAAATGAATGGGGTGAGACGCCGAATGCATGAAGTCTGCGTGGATTTGTCAAGAACGATGCGGAGTGAGGCTTCCAAGATTGACATCCAGCGGGCTCTGGCCAATGCAATCCGCCGTTTGCTTCAGATCCCTGTCAATTGGGGCGTACAGGTTCAAGGCAATTAATTTCGCTCAATGCATCTAGTTCCGTTTTTACTCCAGTTGAATATTCGTAATACTCGAATCATCAGCTAAACGAGGGAAGTGGGGTATGGTGGTAACGGGCGCGTAACCATTTACGGGGAGACAGCCGCTCATGGTGCCTGACCGGACCTACCACGCCGCCAGTACCTCATTCACCCGCTCCATCCCAGTCCTGCGGCCCACATGCGTATGTTGATGTCGGGTATACCGGAGTCTATGCGTGCTGAGTCGTGCACTTAACGTCATCTGGCTCGGTGGCTGACCAATGAAATCCTCATTATGATTTCGCTCTTGTTAGGAGGCGTAATAGCGGCAGCCGGCGGAGCCGAACATCCAGCGGCAGCCGGGCAGCTGCGCGGAGCATGCATCCGACCAAATATCCCCCACAGATGCATCTAATGAGCGCTTGAGCTCAACTCGCTTGAACTCTAATGAGCTCAGCTATGGGCTTGAGCTCATGAGCTCTGAGCACTTGAGCTCTAATGGGCTCAACCCCTGACATCCTAAACTCATGGCATATGCTGGCTTTTGCGTATCGTTTTTGCAAAACATTTCCGCGGCGTATGCGCCGCAATGTGGTACTTACCTCACATTGGGCCCGTGCTGAGAGCAAAGCTGCCAGATTACTGCATTTGAGGAAACTCAGCAAAAAGGGAATGCCAGATGAATTGGAAACGTGCCACAGCCTCCCGTACAATTAAGCTTCTAACGATTTTGAGAAACCCATCATCACCAACGACTAAACAGTGATGTGGAAGCACCACGCGATTCGTCAGTGTCAGCAGGTTTTTGTCGGAGGCCAGCGGTCTAACGATATCTAGTCTGGTTTAGCGTGCTAGTGGGACTGTGCTACCGGCTTCGGGCACCTCAGTCATTGCTTGGCGGACGGCGATATACTTTGGTCGGAACTGAAATATCCTTACTAACTTTCGCCCTGATTTGCCAGGATGCTGAACTCGAACGGTGCGCAACATAAGGCGAAAACAAAATTTTTCATTGAACAGGAATCAAATACATTGGACTCAAAATGATGTGCAAGCATGTCGAAGTGTCAAATGGAGTCTCTATGCGATAACTGATAGTGCAATCACTCTAAAATGTAAAGTGGGTATTGCCATCGAATGCAGGAAGCGCTTTACTCCTTGGATCCTTTTTATGGTATGCCCTAAAAATAAAAAAGCGTGGCCATAAATTGCCACTAACGCGGTTGTACATCACATGAGTAATCATTTTCGCACGTTCTTAGGCCCTTGAAGACGAAAACTTGTAACAGAAGTATACGAGATTGACTGCTCACTTGAAACGGTCTAGACAGAAACATACTACAGATTTTAACGCCACGGAAGAACATTACATCTTTTAATCATTTCAGCAAAAGGAAAAAACGTCGTAACTCTGGTTGGTAGGCAGGCTCCCCACGGCAATTAGAGATGGGTGGATCCGAACTGACACTGGGGTAGCTATAAATCTCCATCAGTGGTGCAAACCACTGAACCGCGCTGGCCAGTCATCTACCAGTCATCTACCCTGCCGCGGCTGCATGCCAAACGCTCGAGATAATGAAGCAACGGTCCAGGAACGCTGCCTCTGCTGGTAAGCCATGTGTGATCATAGGTGACTTTAAAGGTAGTCTCCCACCTTTGGGGCATGTTTCAAGAACAACTCTATCGAAGCCTCAGGGCTGGTGCCGTCTAATAATGGCACTGGATAGTGCCACTTCAGCACGGTCAAGGCGTTATAGGAGTCATACGCCGTACATCCGTCGCACCTCTACGCTTGTGACTGACCCAACGGACAAGGTCCTGTTACCGAGAAGCGTGCTGGTTGAAGTTTGGACCGGTGCGTCATATTAATCATGTGATGCTCCAATTGTCAAAGCCAAATTGCGCGTCAAATAGAGCCACGGTGGTATCAAAGGAGTGCGGGTGAAATCAAAGCCATAGTATGACGTTTCGTTGAATTCGCAGGAGAATAACTTCATATTTGCGCGTTCGTCCTTTTGTCTAAGTAGGATGCTTCATGCTTTCTTAGCATCCATTGCAGAAACATTCTGACAAATTAGTGTGTTGCAAACATTAAAGAACACACACGTTGAAAAACACGCAACTGAAATGCATTACATTCATAGCAATGACCAGGGAGTCAAATGAGGTTCCTGACACAGTGTCAGCTGCTGCAAATGTAAATTCTGAAAGATTTCGAGAAAACTGACAGTCCTGGTCAAATCGTACTCGTGCAAACTAACAAGTGAAGAGTGCCGAAAGGTGAGATGCTCCCTTTGACATCAACATGCTAAGCCAAGGCAGCTCTGAACCATGGGATAGACAGCTCTTTAATAGTGATTCAAACCTGAAGGAGCTCGAGTCGACATCGATGGTTGGAGGAAGGGCCCGGTCTTTCCCTGTTAGGTGTGGTAGAACGCCGAAGCCCTGTCAATAGGACCTTGGTTCGAATCTTAACCCTCACCCCGATTTTTTTTTTCATAACGCGAGCTGATGGGGGGGGGGCAGTCGATGTGTCCCCCTGGCGTTTCCAAGCTCAATAAGAAAAAACTGTGCGGAAGGCACCAATGGGTTGGTCTCAACATGATCTCGCGAGCGGTGACGTGAGTTTGCTATGATATGATGGGGTCGATTTGACCTGGCATAATGGAGTCAATAGATTACCCCATTATGCCAGGTCAAAAAGGTCAAAGTTTAACGAGAATGCACCTTTCAGCTTTTCAACCTCATACCAACTAGACCGTGCCTTGGAGCGACCCAACACTTATACGGGCGTGTCACTTGTTTACTTCTGAGTACCATGGTGCGTAGTCTAATGTGTTTTTAGCATGCTTTGCTAATACATGGCCTTGTTAATTTAGTACTGTTGACCTATCGTGAACTTACCGCGGCATCGTCGGTTGCCGCGTGCCTCTCGCGCCGGTCGTGGATCCCGTGTAGTGTTCATCAAAAAGCACCGCTTCTCCGGATCCAGAAAGGCTATGAATCCGTTTCTGTGTAAAAACACGTGCAACGAATGCTTAATAGATAACTGAAAATTTGCGCGTAGTCGCAAATGCCGGAGAAGCATTTTGAAAAAAACCTTAGAGAGATATATCGACCCACCCCAGCGCTATGAGGACGAGGGTTAGCAATGTCGTCCTTGAACTAGACTACCAATCTGCCGTTAGACCTATCGTTGTATGACACTCGTAGATAGCTCATAAAAAGCTATTGCGATTGCTGGCGGGGAGCTATGACTTGAGAGGTGCGTCGCGGCCAAACGAGAGGTCTCTCGGTCAAACAGCGCACTACCTTAGCATCATTGTACGGTCGCTTGGAGCAGGCTGTTTGCGGTCATTGTGTGGGCACTCAGCCGCAGAGGTTCGTCACCTGCGGTGCGCGAGCGGTGACGATGGCAACCGGTTGAACAAGCTCGATACGGTCTGATCGTTTCAGCACCGTCCCTAGTAACGCGAAACTTCGATCTTTTGTCGCCGATTTTCGCCGTCGCACCCCATCATCCAACAGGTGGCGTAGATGAATTCGCCTGGGTCGAGAATGTTCACCGCGTGGGCGGATTTTATGAATGATCGGGATGGCGTTTCCATCCTCGCACACACGCGAGGATGCGTGCTCATGTATGGGGCAGGCCTGCTCTGTCCGCTTACGACGGTCAGACGTATTCATGGGACAGGCTAGATGCATGCTTATGATATGTATATGACCTCAAAGCTCATCTCGCCCAAACAGCGACACCCAATAGTAGGAGGTAATTTACCAGCTCACAAATCTGAACAGAGCGTGATCTGTCTTTGCGCACCTCCTCCGAATCAACCACAAAGTCATCCCGGATGGTGCCAGGTTCCAAAGTTGTATCACTGGGCGTGTCAAACTAATACCCAGAAAGTCACTTAATATCAGCGCCCTAACTGGACTGGTTTCATGAGGTCAGAAAAACCGGAGGGGCCGAATACTCCCCCGAATGAAAACACCACACGACCACCTGGCTTGCTGATCTGGCATACATGACCATCCGACTGGCTGGTCTGGCATACATGACCATCCGGCTGGCTAATGTGGTCATACATGACCATGTGGTTGGCTGATCCGGCCATAGACGACCATCCAAGGTGGTTGATCTGGCATACATGACTATCCAAGGTGGCTGATCTGGCATACATTACTATCCAAGGTGACTGGTCAGGTCATACACAACCATCCAGCTGGCTGATCTGACCATACGTGACCATCCAAGGCGGCTGATCCGGTCATACATGGCCATCCAAGGTGGCTGATCCGGCATACATGACCATCCGGCTGGCTGATCCGGCCGTACATGACAATCAAGGGTGGCTGATCTGACCATGCATGATCATCTGGCTAGCTGATCCGGTCATACATGGCAATCAAGGGTGGCTGATCTGACCATGCATGATCATCTGGCTAGCTGATCCGGCCGTACATGGCAATCAAGGGTGACTGATCTGACCATGCATGATCATCTGGCTAGCTGATCCGGCCGTACATGGCAATCAAGGGTGGCTGATCTGACCATGCATGATCATCTGGCTAGCTGATCCGGCCGTACATGGCAATCAGGTGGCTGATCTGACCATGCATGATCATCTGGCTGGCTGATCCGGCCGTACATGGCAATCAAGGTGGCTGATCTGACCATGCATGATCATCTGGCTGGCTGATCCGGCCGTACATGGCAATCAAATGTGGCTGATCTGACCATGCATGATCATCTGGCTAGCTGATCCGGCCGTACATGGCAATCAAGGGTGGCTGATCTGACCATGCATGATCATCTGGCTGGCTGATCCGGCCGTACATGGCAATCAAGGGTGGCTGATCTGACCATGCATGATCATCTGGCTAGCTGATCCGGCCGTACATGACCGTCCGAGATGTTTGACCTGGCCATGCATGCTCATTCTGGCGATTCTATGACCTCATAATTAAGGACAGGAAGAGGCTGGGCGCGATGTGTCCCGCGAGAGGAATGACAACGAAGTCCGACATGTAGGCTGCTATGTGGCTGTGTGTGAACGACTGTAGCACTGAAGCGATCATGACGGTACGAGAAGGTGACATGTCTGACGTTCAAGTGTTGAGTGATCGCGGGCTGTAGACGGGTCGGACAACTTCCAAAGCCGGTGTTGGCAATAGAACGTTATACGTCTTGCCGTAATTCGTGTAGTCCTCGACCATGGTCACGGGTCAGGGGGAGCCAGACAGCGGCAGTGCTATTCTCACGCTGATAAATGGTTGATGGGCAGCGCGACTCGAAGGCATGGCTTCGTTCTTTTTTGGACTAGGAGGCGGTCGACCCGCTCGTCTGTCCCTCCCTCGACCTTAGGTGTGACGGCATGAGGAGACGAAGGTCACTGTATGGCAGAGACGAGGTCGGACGCCCCATGTGCAGGGTTGTGCTCGGCGGTAGCTGGATCCCTCCGCTGGTGTGCGACGCCTCGGGAGAGATCAGGACATCGATCGTTCTCTTCCGATGTCGTGTACGCAGGACCTTATATGTAACCCCTGGTGGTGCCATGTACGGTGCGGTGCGGTGATGTGCGGTGCGGTGATGTGCGGCGCGGATGCAGATCGACGCGGTGCCATCGACGCTTATCGGACGGACGACAAGGAACTCAGCCGTCGGAAAGGCCGGTCGGGCCGAGTCTCCAGAGCGCGCCGGCCGTAGGGACCGTAAGGCGTAAGCGCACGTCACACCGGACCCTCGCTGTCTGCCTATGGGCTCCACGATGCCATCAAGTGTGCTGTCCACCTGCAGGCCCTTGAGGGACGCGTTGTGCGGCGGTGCCTTCAGTGCCCACTCCGGCATGCGGGGGGCGATGGGGCGGAAGCGCCGGAGGCGACGTCTCCGTACTGGATGGGGTGCTGTCGATGGCGGTGTGTGTGGCAGTAAGAAGCTTCGAGTGGTGGGCGTGGCAGAGGAAGCGATGGACCGCCACATCGTGGAGACGCATGGGAGTCGTTCAAATGGGGAGCCGTCACCCTAGAGGTCAGGCGGGGGAGCGATATGCCTTTCAGCTTTGCTGCACCGGATGGCGGCCCAGTGGCCGCGTCGGTGTCAAGCTGAAAACGAATTAAAATGATATGTCTTATAAAGGCACATACGTGGCTTCGTTGAATGTTTTAAATGTGCTGAATGGAATTTAATTTAGCTCAACGAGGACTCGCGTAGACTTGCCAATTATAACGCCAAGGCGCTGGATAAGGGAAAGGGGGAGGGGGTCCTACCCTTGTGCGAGCCAAGGATGAGTGGGGTGACGTGGGCACCAGCGGACGTGTATGCTCGGAATGAGTGGGATGGGACGCCGAATGCATGAAGCCTATGTGGATTAATTAAAGGGGCTCTCATGTTCGTTATGCAGCGGGTCTTTGCAAATGTAATCCATCAATTGCGTGAGATCCCTTCCAATTTGGCCGTGTCGTGGAATTCAGGACGATTAGTTTTGTTTATTGAACTCGTCCCGTTTTTGCCTCGTTTAGATATTATCGCCAACCATAAGTTGGATGCTGGATACCATGGTTGAGGCCGGACAACCATGTACGGGGAGATAGCCGTTAATGGTGCCTGACCGAACCTACCGTCCCACCAATACGCCAATCACCCGCTTCACCATAGCTCTGTGGCTGAAGGCGTGTGTGTTGATGACGGATGTACTAGAGTGATAACGCGCTTTGTCGTGCGCCAACACCAAGGGTTCCTTAGTATAAATTTGTTTTTGTGAGGAGGCGTGACCGCGGCAGCCAGCGGTGGAGAACACCAACGGCAGCCGGCCAGCAGCGCATCGCACGCGCCCCAGTACACATCCCCCACTCCCACCCCACCCACAAAGGTACCGCTGAAGGCGCATCCTTCAGCATCAGCTCCAGCAGCCTAATCAGCTCGTGTCCTCCTTGCTCGTCTGCTCGGCTGCTAGCCGACATCCATGCGCCATCTACGGTTAACACCAGCGCTCTTCTGCACCTGCACGTCAGCTGTGGCGCAGCATCCTTATACTGTTACCGAATAGTGCCATATCAGTTATGGGTCGTTCTCATGTGGTAGGATTTGGTCTAAAAAGTGTTTACGGACGTTTGTCTTCTGCTATGGCTGCGGCTTGGCTTTTTGCCATCGAAACAGCTTTCTCGGTGACATTCTTCATCATCTTAAGTCAGCATGCTCACTTCCAGTGCATGTCTCTGGAATGGCTTGCATTTACTGTTTTGACTGATGGCCAAGTTAGATTTCCGTTCCTCTATTTTTATCTCACGCTCTTGCACCTTCGAACTTCCATCATGCACCGTGGGTTGGCTTCATAGTGCACAGTCGGAATAATTGGTCTTGAGTGCTCTGGAAGCCCTTTGTTGTCACTTTCTTGTTCTTGCGGAGATTTCAGCGACTTCGACCAAAGTCCTCTAATTTCCGTTGTTCAACTCTACATCGCCCTTCATCACCTGTTTGCACTCGCCCACCCGACGCGAACTGAAACCCGTAGTCAGTCACCAGCTCAGGACCCTCAACAGGACTCATGGTGATGATAACTGGAGTGTTCCGTCTTCCGCAGTTTGTCCGCGTAATATGCCTCCAGGGACATAGCTCTGCTCGGACTATATCCTTCCTCAGTGGTCTTGATGACGGTTTGCTTGGAGAGCTTCTAGGAAGGTCTTATGCTCTGGTCCAATTAAGTCAGTCTGCCGACGTCCAATTTTACCAAAGATCGCTCTAATGAGTATGTTATTGTGTTTGCTTGGCTCCTATGAAAGCTGGAATTCACCCATATTGCCGTTCAACATTATGATACGTCCGTACATGTATTACCTAAGCTGTTAGTATGTCCTTTAAACCTTAAATATAAACATATTGTTAGCTGCCCAAAAGATCTGTAGCTTCCAATGTCATTCTCCTTTTTTGTAGATGTCTGCTTCGGTTTTCTTCTTCGTTTAGATAGCTTTTCTTCTGTTTAGATATTCTACGGCCTGTGTACAAATACAATTCGGAGGATGATACCGTGCTCGATGTACCGCTGCCGTCTCTGGGCTGAAAAGGGTGGATCCCAGTCGCTGGAGACTTTTCTCGACAAACTATCTCAGGATAAACCTGGCAGCTCTAATTGACTGGGATTCAACGACAATGGTGTCCAATTCCATTGGACAATGGTGTCCAAAAAAAAGTCCAGTTCAGATGGTGATTTATGCCTCTGAATGCGAAGGCACGCAGTGTGCATTAATGATGGATTATAGTTACCGCTGTATAACCTCTTTAGGGGCAGTTTGGAAACCAAAACAAACGATACAACGGAGTTATATGGAACAAAACAATACTGCACTGCGCTTCCCCGTGAATGTGGGAGGGCGGCGAGAAAGTTTTCTTATTTTCTTGCATTCCCCGTATGCAAAGTATTCCTACATCAAACATTTTGGGAGCTCAGCTTCAGACCCTATTACCACCATCAATGGTTCCCGCTAAGCCTTCCACCATTTGCTCAGAGGATTCCTATTCGGCAGCCACCTATCAGTCTGCTCCAAGGCGCTGAGGCGTAGCCACCTGGTTCGTGACATCAATATCGTATTCAACGTGTTGGATACAAATCGGCATCTGGCGTTGGAACAAGGCGGAAGGAGCAGAACGGCACACACCTCGTCAGTTTGATATTCGAACGTTGTGACTCCGTTTGCGGAAGCACTGGGAGCCGATGAACGACTCGTCGAGTCTTGCTGCGTGCGTGCGTGCTTAAGTCTTTCCATACTTGACCTTGTGCACCACAATGAAATATGCCAGGGAAAAACACGCGCATATACGCATCCAGAGCGAGAGAGAGGCACACATAAGCGCACGCGGAGAAAGCAACGTCACATCCGACATCAGAGGTCGTCCTATAGGCTTCTGAATAAGCCCAGTTCCAACGAAAGCTGCCCAGTTGTGCTATCCTGTATGATATAGACCAATGTATCTCCCAATGCCAGACATGATGCGCTTTACGTTTCATTGCAAGTAACAAAGTTTCCTTATATTTTGCAGCGATTATGACAACAGCATCAGCAAACAAGCCCGTAGATGGCACTCGCCATTGAAGAAGAAGCCATCGTGTGTCTGTGTCGCTGCATGTCGTCCTATCGCCCAAGGGCACGGTTTGCAGTGTGAGTCAGTCTCTGTGAGGCCGTGAGGTGCAGCCGCTCGTTAGTCATCTACCGCACTTACACCGTGCTCCGTATTCCCGACCATTTCTGCCGGCCGACCAACGGATACACGGGTCCCGCCACGAAGGTCGACAAAGCGGCGGCACAGCGCTGCCGTTGGCTGAGCACCGACGTACCTGGTGTTTCGCCTTCGGGCTCGCTGTAGCCGTCCAGTTCGGAATGCGGACCGGCACTGCTGGAGTGGTGCCAGCGGCGCATAAAGGCGTCTGTAGCCTTCCCTCAGGCCGGGTTAGCCGTCGCGCGAGCGCCCGTGAGCACGACAAACTCAGTCCACGCACGCTGTACCCTGACGCCCAGCTCCGCCCGGTCCGGTGAGGCTGTTCCCGGCGGGCCCGGCGCCGCAGGGTCGGCTGCCCCTGCCGGTGCTCTTGGAGCGGTTCCGGGCGCTCCCGACACGGAGAGACACAAACACCCGTTGGCCAGCGTTGGACACCTGTGTGGGCACAGTTTCAATCAGCTTGAATGCTATTTGAGGAACACTGCGTCATCGTCATAAAAAACACGTAAATTTGTGATGGATCCAATTGATCCATCCATCAATCCAAATTGTTTTCTTCCTTTAGACAATGATAACGTTGCCGACTCAATCTACCTCAGAGCGGCTTATTCCCCACGTAAATGAAATGTGACTAGTTTGAGGCGGGGAAACTGGTGCATACGCCACCACTTTAGAAAATGAGGTAGTGACATTATAATGAAAGTTGTCTAAAACCAGCGCAACATAATGGTTCACAGAAACACGACGGTAAACAATCCTGCAGGTCTACAACGTCGCGATCATTGCTCTTTTCCTACGTCAGCAACATCGCGGACAACAGCATAATGCCAGAGACACTAAAAGTAAAATGATGAGAAAATGTGCCTTCACCAGTAGTGCATGTTGCAGCTGTTGTACACTTCATATAAAACGTAGATCCTGGCATTGGGCTCAGTTTCTTCACGCGAAACAAAATCTGACAATCGTAACATCAAATTGATAGTTGATGATAGCCTCGGTGAGATTGTTATAAGGAGAGGTGAGTGCATGAGGGCGAGCGGGAAGGGGGGAGGGGGCTGTACCGGGAGTGGGCAGGTGGAAAACGGCTAAGCCTCTTGGGTTCTCTCGGTCCTGCCGCGGGAGGGAAACGGCAAACCGAGAGCGAGAGGGGTCAAAGCACGAGTAGCAAACGTCGAGCGCGATGGAGCGATTAAGACAGCACGAAACGTTTTAAGCACAGCAGCACGTTTTCTTAGGGTTGTTCGGTGGCGATGCTGGACAGCGGACTATTAGTGCCGCCAGCCCCTCGCGCGTTTTGAAGTTCAAACTCAAGCTTAATCCCGCACAACACATGGCAGGATTCAAGCTGTGCCCCGTGATACCCTCTCTCTCTCTCTATCTATCTCCTCTATCTCTCGTAATCTTATCATCTGCTATCTCTCTCTATCTCGCTATCTATCGTCTCTATCTATCTCTCTCATCTATCTCTCTCTCTCTCTCTCTCTCCTCTCTCTCTCTCTCTCTCTGGCATAAGTGGGCTGTGTTTGGTGGTGGCACAAAGTGTCGCCCACAACCGGACCGAGCACAACCATTTTTCCTTGCATGTTTTTCAGTCATGTCCTCGCAAGATGGCATGGTATTGCGCGAATATATGAGCATCGTTCAACCGTATATGCCGCATGTGTACAAGAACACTTAAACTTTCGGACCGACCAACGTCCAAACACGGTTTCCACCAACTCACAATATTCACTCATTTCTGCGCCGTGGCCGTACTTGCACCATTTCGTGCGGCGTGGCATTGCTTGGCACATTTCTGCGGCGTGGCTTTGTACTGGCCACATTTCTGGTGGCGCGGCCGCCGAAATGCACATGGTTTGATTAACACAAGACAATGCTATGCAGGGATGACACGAAACTGGGAGTGGTGATGACACTGCCTAAGCTTCATGACGCAACTACCTCGCTTAGGCTCGGCAGGGTTACGATATTTGACCAGGTGAAGGTCAATGGTGCCCATGTCTATATTTTTGACGCTGCAATGTGTTCGACATTTTTCATGCTTCCCACGACCCTGGGTATCGGTCACACTGCCTGTTGCTGATTCCGTCGTGCAAGATTGATCGACGAGTCATGGAGCCGGCCCGCGGCAAACCTTAGCATTGCAGGCACCTCGGGGCTGGCCAAATCACGGTTAGGCATGTCCGATGTCAGGATTTTTAGTCTACTAGAACACCAACTAAGCCTCCAAAACCTGCGTATCTTTGGAGACCTACGGATGCCAGAAGCATAAATTCGTACTTGCATCTGGATGACACGCAAGACTGCGCATCGAACTGATTAACTTTGGAACGCTAAGCGGAGTACCGTGCAAGCAAGGGGTTTCCATCGCGACGGATATCATCGCCTTGACATGCTTCTTATCCCATACTCAGTGTGATAGCTTTCAGCTGATACTGTTATGATGGCTTTTTGTGGCGCTTACCGCCGTACTTATCGCCATGCCTTGTTTCCGCCCAAGTCACGTGAGAAAGCGTTTAGGGTATCCATGCGAGAAACTTATAATGTGAATGCTAAGGCAGAGACCTCGACAAACCAGAGATTTTGTTAAAGCAGCATGATGCCACCCAAATACCCGTGGAAGTATCTAGGCGAAAAGTCTGTAGCGACATGGATACAAATATATGCGCTCAGGGCGCCACTCTCTGCGCAGCTGCTGCCATCTGGCCACGTCATCCGGTAACTAACTCCACGCCTCTGCCGCCATCTGGCAGCCGGATGAGTCATACCGCGCAGCGCTGCTGCCGCCACCTGGGCTCGCACAGCGAGGCGCGCTCCGCAGGTGCTGCCGCCTGTGGCCAGACGACGCACCAGACCCGGCCGAGGCCGGCGCGCGTGTTTGTCCGCCGGGTAAACGGCCCGAGGCGTCCCGCCGCGCCCAGCGCGCTGCTAACCATTCAGTCGGCCACCACCGCCGTGGGCCGCGCTCAGAGTAAACGGAGCCACTCGACGGCCCAAACAAACAGGCGCGCTGCTGGGCGGCGAGCGCCCCGAAACCGGCGGCGAAGAGGTGCGACGCCGCGCCGCGCACGCCGGTCACGTCCGGCTTCGGAGACCAGCCTGAACGGCGGGGCGCCGGTCGATGGGGGCGATCGCTCACGGGCGTCACTACTGATGGGGATACAACGCCGGGACTGGCGTTTTGGGACGCGAGAAACCATGGCTGCCTTGCTATGATCTCATGTCCCTGTGCATCTATAAATCGATTGTTTTAGCTCATTAAGTGCCTTCCTCCGTTTTTTTATTACTTTTTTATTATTTTATATTTTTAACTATGATCGAGTTTTTGAGCTTCATGATTACTTGGGATTACCTGCTGTACCAATGACCTCAGGTTTACAACTGATCAAGTGCAGAGATGCAAATCCGCGGTGGTCAAACGATGCAAATGTTCAACATTATTCGGATGCGTTTTGATGGGTAGGTAAAATCATTACCATTTCAAACCCGTTCACTTTTTACACGCTAGCCTTCACGCTACGCAAATTACTGGCGTTCCGATCTTTCCAGCCATTATTGAATAATAGCATTACAAAGTGGAGAAAGTCGCCATTAACCCGTGTTAACCCAAAAGTTAACATGAACTTCTGGCCAGCCGGGCGGAAGTTAACTTCTCTTACAGCTTCTCGAGCCCAGGTAAAAAACGAACGCTCGCAGCGACACCAAATTGTCATTAATCGCTCATCTATCGAGTTGGCATTCGCTGCCAAATTTTAGGATTTGATCTACCAAGGTCAGTGGCCTAAGTCGGGCCAAAGAAGTCAACCTTCAAAAATTTGACCAAACATAACTTGTTTGTGGGTCATTTGCCTTTGCTCAAACTTGATATAGCAATAATGCATGATAGTACCTACAGCTATAATCTTTGAGATTTTACCAAATACGAGGTCATTTGCCTGAGGTCAGGTGATGTGTTGCTATTTTTCCTAAATAATGCAAGTTGACACATATTTTTGTGTAGTCTTGGTGTGGTATGTGATGAAAAAAGTAGTAACGTACATGCGCAACAATCATGTGAACACGGAGTACATGACCTTGGCTCAAGTCATGACCTATCTCTATGGGTGGCGTCTGCAAAACGCATGATGAGCTCAAAATAGGCAGTTTTTAGGTAATTCTGACCGCAAAATTTGAACACTCCACTTAAAATGTGTTGCAATAAACCATGCATTTTGAGGGCACAATAAGTCATGCGAGGTCACATGAGGTGATCAAATGTCAATGTCACATGAGGTCATCAAATGCCGATGACCTATGTTGCCAGCACCGGAGAGGCTAGATGAACGAGTGCGATGCGTGTAACCTCCTCCTTATCGTGTTTGCGAAGCTGATGCAATCTGGCCTCATGTACCAACATACCTGTTCTCAGTTCGTTACAGATACGTTGCCAAGCGTCAAAGGGACTGTGTATAATGTAGACAACAGCTATGCGATCTTGTGTACCTGCATACGTCCAACACACTATTTCTGACTACAAAAAAACATTGCACTGGTCAAATGACCCGGTTAGCACGTATCAGTTTCTTTTACTTGGATGGCCTATACATTTGCCCTAAGTCGGCCTCAGATGACGCCTGTGTCTAATATTTTGGTGTCTGGAATACTTTTGTTCCACACCTGCGCCTAATACAATGAAATTGGTTGGAATCTCATTGTTCAAAAGTATCGTTTTGTGGGCTACTGGCGGACTTATTTTAAACGGTAACCTAATTGGACCTGATCCATGTGGGAAACAGAAAAAGTCGAAATAAACTCTCCATAGCCTTTACGCTTATGTTCTTTCCCTCAGTCTTGGTGTGTTAACATAGGTTTTAACTGCATTCATCGGAACAAAAGGTAGGTTTTAACTGCATTCATTTGAACAACCGTTTTCAACATCGTGTGGCCTCTGGTGACCTCACGTTTGACCTTAGGTAACGAATTTGTGGGGCATTCTTTATGATTTGGTGAGGCCTTTAAAATGATGTCTTTGTTTTTCTCATGTAACATCTGACAGTTGGACAATCCAGAAGGAAGTCGATTTTTCCTCCCCCCCCCCCCCCCCCCGCCCCCGGCCGTGTGTGGTTGTCTCAGACCCGTGGCAGGGCGTGAGTTAAACACTGAACGAGTGTCGGAGATTTCCCATTCACCTGGTATAGCCGACATATATTTGATAGCTGTACCAGTTGTACGTCGTGCAATGTACCGAGTGTACCGCGACAGTGTATATTGACGTGCTTGTCATATATGTTCTAAAGCAACAAGTGATGCAACTTTAAACGTGGGTGATGCTGACATATCTTGATTTCCCTTTTTCCACATTCCTTCTCTAGCATGATGCACTGCGAGAGCATGTATTTGTAGCACATCGGAGAAAAGAAACAGAGGATTTTAAGGCTATGCTGCTTGGGTATAACCCAAGGTATCACACAACTGTTTGGTCAAGAATGCACGTCTTATGGCGGTTATTGTAACATGGCTGTAAACACACAATATCACCCAGGTCGACAGACGTAGTTTTGATTGAGTAAAGCACTAATAAACCAAACGTAAATACCAACCCACTGCATTGTCAGACCCTGAATCAAATGGAGACTACCTGCGACAAATTGCCTGTGACTACGAGAGGAAAAGCAAAGACAAGTGACACAAATTTAATAAAGCATGATAGGGACGTGTGTTTATTACGCTCCGACAAAAGTGCAACTAGAGTGGTTAAAGTAGCATGGGCGTGGGTTGAGAGGGACCAACCATAACCAGAGACGTTAAACTGTCTACACCCAGTGCTTGACAATGTCATGCAAGAAATTTGATGTGGCACGACTGGGATCATGGAAACCACTGAATAAAAAACAACACGAATATTTCAAGCGAAGTTCCGGCTGCCCTTTCGCCACCCCTGCTACACTCCGCCCTCCATCAATGCCCGGAAGGCAGATCCGCATCCCATTCCAAGCTTGTGGAAATAACACGTTACGTGCGTAAATAATCCATGTGGCCATCACGCAGACTGCAATCCATAGCCGGTAATATGAAAACCAACGCTAAAATGACTGTAATCTGGGCACCCCGCTCAATAGTTGCCTGATAAGTTTTCGGCGATATGAAATGTTCCACAACAGCTCTTGCTTTCATGTTTGGTTTTGGGATCATAGAAAGGGAGAGCAATCATTTTTAATGACAGCTGAAGCTGTTTTTGCTTCGTCAAAACAGATTCAATCCGAACTAATTGAACGGATGGCGGATAGGATCACAGCTGGCGTTTGTTTTTTGAGCCCTGGCCCATACCATCCGATCGCGAAAATCCGGGTCAACGGCACGACCTGGTGGCGAAAGTTTGACGTGCCGCATAACTTGGCCTTATCAATCACATTCCATTGCTCGATGTCATCCGATCCTGTGCACAGCCGCTGCCACCGGCCGCAGGCGAGGGGAAATGGTGAGCGCCTGAGACGACTCAAGCCCCGACCCTGCCACGGGTGGATGGATCAGAAGTCAGGCGCTTTAACCAACTAGACCATCGAGAAGGTTGGATAGTAATATGTCTTCCTCCTTTGGAGATAAAGGTAACATCAACATAGCAAGACAACCACCAGATAGCAGCTAACTCGTAAGCACTGAAATTTTTTCGGATATTACATCATCATTTTCATTAATCGCATAGCTGAGGCCTGTGTCACAAAGTAATGCCAGAATTGCTTGGTTCATTCCATTGACCATTGGCGGAGACCTTAAGATACGTTTATTTATACTTTGGTTCCATTCGTAGTGTCAAAAATGCAACAAAAGTTCGAAATTCAGCCAAAACACATCCGCGTTTAGTTTCATCCACCGTCCCAGCAATCCCACCTACCAACATCTCTCAGCCTTCCATAGCTTGAAAGAGAAAAAGTTTCAGGCATGTGCGTGCGAGCTTGCTCTCCTAGCGACGCAGCTGGCTTCTTTGAAGCGCCTGAAAAGACCTGTGTCGTTCTCTAGACGAATTGTTGTTGCATTATGTCTGGATGCATTCAACATCATTCGCAGGATTTCCCGGCTGATGCAGCCTCTAGCCGACGGGATGCCAGGCGGGAACTGGGTTTATTGTGCTGGCGTGTGGGAGCAAACTGGATGGGTTTGTTTAACATATAAATAATAAGAAATTAAATGCAACAGCAAATAAACTGTCTGTGTAAGCCAGCATGTCGTGCACCAACGTGTGCTTTAAGCTAAATGAGTTGTCGTCGGTATTTTCTAGAATTTGTCCATTGTCCTCCCGGAAGCCGTTTTTAGCTTGGTTGGTCCGGACTCAGCCTGTTCACCTCCCAGTCTCTGCCCCTGGCGGGAAGCCTTAGGCCAACGGGTCCGTTTGACACTGGCCCGTGGACCTGACTTCTGTAAACCCAGAATCATCCAGGCAAGCTTGTCGGAAGAATCCCTTTACAATATGGGGTGCCGATGCCCCTGTGTTTGTATGCCTGTGACGCCACATGAATCAGATCGGAAGATCAGGTATCATTTGGCATCAGGTCGATCCACGCCATCCCCCTCTCGGAACTGGGAAAACTAGCCCCCCCCCCCCCCCCCAACCCCCAGCCATGGAACTGGTAGTAACGACGCGACGTGTAGCGGTCCTGACCAAAGGCCGTACGTTGGGGCCGATAAGTGGTTATTCACCTGCACCGCGACCGCTGACGGGCGTGGCGTCGGCACTCATGCTGCTAATGGAGTGGCCGTTGAACAGGCTGTCCTCCGCGGCATGGCTGCGCTGCAGGCGGGCTGGAACGGCCGCCGACATCGGCCACTGTCGCTGCCATCACATCAGCACCGGTGTACAGGGTACCGGCCGTGGTGGCCATTACTGTCAAACATCGCCCCCGGCACATACCACACGGGCCCTGGTCACAGACACTGCCATCGCATCGTCACTGGTGTGCACCGTACCGGATCTGGTCTACCAGTGCACTCCACACCGGCTCTGGTCAGTTCCACTATCATCACATCGCCCCCGGCACACACCACACGGGCTCTGGTCACAGACACTGCCATCGCATCGTCACTGGTGTGCACCGCACCGGATCTGGTCTACCAGTGCGCTCCACACCGGCTCTGGTCGCCGCCATTATCATCACATTGCCACCGGTGCGCTCCACACCGGCTCTGGTCAGTGCCATTATCATCACATCGTCCCCGGTGCGCACCACACCGGCTCGGGTCATCGCCATTATCATCGCATCGTCCCTGGTGCGCACCACGCCACTCTGGTCACCGCTGCTATCATCACATTGCCACCGGTGCGCACCACACCGGCTCTGGTCACCGCTACTTTCATCACATTGCCACCGGTGTGCGCTACACCGGTTCTGGTCATCGCTATTATCATCACATTGTCACCGGTGCGCACCACACCGGCTCTTGTCACCGCTGCTGTCATCACATTGCCATAGGTGCGCACCTCATCGGCTCTGGTCGCCACCACCACCATCACATTACCACCGTTGTGCACCACACCGGCTTTAGTCATGACAGTCGCCGCGAAGGTCACTGGTGTACACTACACCAGGACTCGTCGTCAGCACCCTCACCCTCGCCACATGCATCCCCCGTAAAGACCACACGGGGGCTGATGACGGTCACTGCGATGTCGCCATGTCTTCGCCGAGGGCGACCTGACATCAACGCTGCCAAATGGGCCACTAACGGCCGAAGAGACGGTCTCCCGTCGCCGACGGCACCCATAAAAGCCATGAAGCGGCGAAGGCGGTGATCACGGGAGCCTTCTTGGCCGGTCTGGCTGGTGCGGAGCCCCGTCTGGCTGGCTCGAGAGCTTTCTGCGCCAAGGAAAGTGGACAGCGTCACGGGGAAAGCTGACACTTTCGGCGTCACGCAGTGTTTCGACGCTCCCTGGCTGCAGGGGTGAAAACGTTTTTGATTTACCGGATATGAGTGGTTACAAAAACAGACACTTTTGCGAACCAATTGGTGACAAAATTTTTAAAATGCAAACCAATTTTAACAGACCAGACCGTATTGCAACTAACTATACCAGCCAAACGAAACTCAAAAATTAGTATTGGTCTGTATTCTTTAACACTTGCAGCGTGAGCATGTAGAACACATGTAGAAACTCTAGCGTTTCGGTGTGTGAGCAAGTTGAGCCACAAGATGCTGCCAAATATAGAAGATTTAATCAGGATAGTTTTTAGCAGGTGCCAGAAACATACTACAAACTGTACCATATCAGTGCTGACGTCACAGATCAGCGGTAACACCAGTGCCTTTCTAATGCCCCTCAGATCAGTGCTTTTCACATATTTTTCAGCCCAGATTCACTTTATATACTTAACAGTATGAAATACCAAATACCTAGGTTTATTACAAGTCGTAAGAATCGTAGCTGGCCGCAGCATCCTGCGACGAACGTGATCAGTTTGCTACACAGCGTTTTAAAGCGTCGCGTCATTTGAGACGGATGGGTCGAACGCTCGCCGCGCGGTGATGCGATGCATTCAATGCAAGGCTGTGGCCTGGTGGTAGTTGTGTTTATGTCGCGAGAAGCTAACTGGCAAGAAGAACGTAGCCTAATCGTCAGCTTTTGAATGATCTAGGGTTAAATAGCCCTGCCGATCTAGGAAGAGCGCTGTTTGTGGATACTTGAGCTGCAACTCCAAAAGTAAACGGAGGCCATGGAGCGACACACGTCAAAGATTCAGGGCTTTCTGCTGCTGAGAGTAACAGAGGCTTTGAGATGAGAGACTAAGTATCGCTGTTGTAGGTCTCTCACATTGCCCGTTGCACCTCTGGCTTAGCTTAGCTGATAGGCGGGCAGGCGTGAGATAAAACGCCTTTTATTTTCATCATATTACATATAAAACTGAATGAAGGTGGTAGAGGTGTTCAAAAATGTCGTTTGCATCTGTTGATACCAATGTTGCATGGGTTTCACTCGAAATGATTGAGATCATGTTAGGAAGTGTGAGTTCTGCACCGGTGCGATTATGCGAAGATAGTGAAAGTCGCCTGCGCCGCTCAGCTGATTGTACGATGACGTCACAAAACCAAAGGTGACATTGTTGTCAGGTGCTTGTAGAACCGTGTTGTCGGTAAATATAGGGCTACAGGGATGCAGTTTTGCAGAATACGTAGGGTTGAGGGATGGAGGATGGTGGATTGGGGCAACACAAAATGACCGAATTTGCCTCCAAAATGCACTCAAAATCAGTTTCTTCACAGATCTGACGCACTTTCTTTTCACGTTGGGAGCCAGGGATGTAGTTTATTGAAATTACTTTGGGGGGCTAAACCCTCAAAATTTTGAGTAGTGAAGACAAATACTTAAAAATGATAACTAAAAAGAGGAATCTGCATCCATGGTTAGGAGACACAATCCTCTCCTCCCATCTTGAATAGGAACTACGCGCATCCAAGCTGGTTATGTTAAGTATGCTTTTATCTGTCATTTTATCAGTTAAGTTTCAGCCATCAATCGGCGTTTGGTGGCCAGCAAATGATGCTTCAGTGCAAATGAACTGCCGGAACAAAACTGTTTGATGGTTATGCCGCATTGCATGACATTTTTCTCTGTTTTGTGTTTTATTGCATCTAGAGTTATATTGCAGCGGTTTCTGAAAAATTCGGCTGCAGGTAAGAACTGGGACGGTTCCAAATTTTTGTCAGTGATAGAAATGACCCTTTTCTCACCCCGCCTGGCTGGTCTGCTGTCTTTCCGTGCCAGGCAGTGTTTTAAGGCTCCCTGGCCGCCCCGTTGCCTTTCAGCATGCTTGCAGATACCCTTTTTCATCCGCTTCCCCTTGATGTCAGGCCAAATAAGGCAACACTCACATACACGCCCATGTGTGAAAGCACTAGTGAATACAAAACCTGCAATGCGTTTTTCTCCTCCTGAGCAACACAAATATTCTCAAGATGGAGATATTACATTTGTGACATTTCTTTCAGGCAGAAATAGATACATTTCGACGGCACTGAACGGTGGCCACGCCTTCCGCTGGCTATGGCTGCTCATCACACCCTGACCTACACGGGAGCATAGAGCAAGGTGGTGAACACGATGTGGCTTACGGTCACGGCCTTCCCAGAAAAGTTTGCAAGCTTTGTGTCTGAAATACTTGATCGTATATTGCCCGAGTGCGGAGCGAGCCATTTTCGTGTGTTGACAGCCGTTGCGGAGAGCAGATTGACAGAATTCAGGACTAGTTCATTAACTGGGCTGCGTGTGTTCGTCCTTACCCGGAACTGAAACCTTTTGCCTCTAACAGTTCTTTCGCACGCTTGATAACCAAAGGTGCAACAATTTCTCAGAGCGCATAAAGCCAAGTAGACAAAATTGCTGTAGCCATTTGCAGCCTAGGCAGGAACCAAATTTGGCACTAGACCTAAAATTCGTAACACTGGGATACACTGGAATATATGGAATATCATAACCCTTTTGAATATCTCCAAGGCCACGAAAATAACAATTGGGCACCAATTATTTGGGCGAACGTTGATGGCTAATAACATAGATATATTCCTTAATCATAGCAGCACCAAACTTTGTACACGGGGACAGTATGTCATCAGAGCAAGCCCCGCCAACCGCCCTCCTATAGCTTTTGCCTTACCACAACCCATAAGTGCCATATTAGGCGAAGCCGGAGGGAGCGGGGGGGGGGGGGGAGGCAATAGAGGATTTTCGCGTTCCATCATAGGCACGGTGGCATTTATGCACGCGGATCACCTCGCTCGTGCAGGCACCAGTGCCGGTCAGGAATCTAAGCTATCGGCTGGGCACTGCTGGTGCAGGTGGGAAAGCAGCAACTTACTTAAAACAACCGCTTTTCCTTCCATTTACGCGTCGATTTTGAAAGAACTGGGAGACTTCAGGACGCTGCTCGCTAACATGTCAGAGACCCATCAAAACGTGAAATAGAGCTCATTTCAGCGGCCGTGTCTAAACCCCCCGTGCACACCACAGCCGGCGATACGACTGATGAGCTCGGATTTTTGGGCGCTTCTTCTGGACATCGCTGGCATCTGGGTCCTGGAGCACTTATCGCACGTGCCCTCGACGTATATGAAGCTTTGAGTCACTGTCAGGCGGATTAGATTCCGCTTCTTTGCAGCTGTAATCGATTAGCAGGGCACCGCCTGCCCTCGTATCTGCCAGCGCTGGGATTCCCCTATGTTCATAGGTCATACCATGTTATACGCCATTGATCTCGTTATTCCGATGTTCGCTTTGTGCCAAACTATGTCTGCTTTCTTATATGTAGGTTTTTATTTTATCATGCAACCAAAATTCTTGCAAGGGGATTAAAAACTGCTATGATGGGTAGCTGACGAGGAAAACATATATGATGTGCTTATGTGCACCATATAGGTCATATATGATGTGCTTATCATCAACATAATTGTCTGTCAGCACGGAACAAGTTACTAGGTCGATGAGCAAAACGTTGAGAAATGAGAGTTTGATATTTATCACAGTAATCAGTGCCCACGTGTTAGCTGGAACGCGATCTCTTCCGCACAACGGTTGTAATTCGTCATAATACTGTTATGCGTCATTTTGCATTTGCGCCACTCCATGATTTCGTCCCATCGGACCAAATTGACAGACATAAATGAAAAAATAGTTACACAATGAAGAAACTGCCCCGTCGCACTTTTGCCGGCTTTGACGACAAACGATGAACTTTGCGGCTGGTTCCTGTGGATGTCAGATTTGGTACCACTTTAGATGTCTAATAATGCCACCTTGGAAAGGGCTTTTACGATGCATTTGGTGCGTGGAACGCTGTGCACCAGCGTCTTGCGCATCAACTAGAAGCTCTAACTCGCCCATAAACAACGATCGAGTAACGCAGACACATGAATGGCAGTGTGCTTGTGTAACCTCTTGCCATCGTAATCATAACTATCATTATAATGCACATCTTTCGTTTCAGGCAGCATGATAGTATTGCAGTGCAAAAGTGCACCAGAGCCCAAACGGATCGGTGCAGGAGCTCCCGTTTTAGTAAAGGCACCTATTATATATTATGTTGACCATATCACCTGTTATATTAAGTGAGTATATATATATATATATATATATATATATATATATATATATATATATATGTATATATATTATTGTATAACATGACTTATTTTATTTTATGTATTTTAACAAAAGTACCGGGCTTTCATACGGACTGTTTCGAAACCGCCTCGGGCTGTTATCAAAGTTGGACAGCATGCCGGCAATCAACCCCGAACCACTGCCAATCAACTCCGAACCACTGCCAATCAACCCCGAACCACTGCCATCAACTCCGAACCACTGCCAATCAACCCCGAACCACTGCCAATCAACCCCGAACCACTGCCAATCAACCCCGAACCACTGCCAATCAACCCCGAACCACTGCCAATCAACTCCGAACCACTGCCAATCAAACCCCGAACCACTGCCAATCAACCCCGAACCACTGCCAATCAACTCCGAACCACTGCCAATCAACTCCGAACCACTGCCATCAACCCCGAACCACTGCAATCAACCCCGAACCACTGCCAATCAACTCCGAACCACTGCCAATCAACCCCGACCAACTGACATCAACCCCGAACCACTGCCAATCAACTCCGAACCACTGCCCAACCGGAACGCGGGCACCGACCGATAGTTTATGACGTCACGCAACGGTCATAGGGACGCGTGTAAGGGACGCGCGACGCCGAGATGACCAGTCTCTATGAGGTAACTAAAGGTAGCAACGGACTGGGTAGCAACTCTGTGATTAATTCTGATGCTGAGACGTGGCGAAGAAGTGTGTCCATATTGCGTAGGGAGAGAACAAATCCGTGTGTCGCAATCAATGGGTTTGTAGTTGGCTTTGTTCTGTACTGACGATTGTGGGGATATTTCGGTATGAACCGTTGCAGATTTCCAAGTGGGTAACCGCTGCCTGGCGCACTGTAGATTTGTTATTACCAAATTTATCCTTGGCAGGGAGGAGGAAGCGCAAGCACCACACTCTTCGGCGTGAAATATGTGGTGGAGACTGGTGCGTTTGCTGACCCATGGAAGAGGAAGATAGGCAGCCTTTCTGCATTTAGCCGTCGTGTGTGAGCTGCTCTGAGAGATAAGCTGCAGGGGGATCCACTCTGAAAGGCGGAGGCATTTCACAGTCCAGCGGCGTCCTCAAATAAAGAATCATTTGAGGGAGGATGCAGTACTGGGTGGAAGTGTTTGTGTATTCCGTTGCGCGGTATTCTACTAGTTTGAGCCTGTCTAGTGGCGGGGAAATACTGATGCCGTGTTGTGGTGGCGGTAGGCGAGACTACTCTACGTGCAGCTGACAAGAAATGACTGAGCAACACCTGTGGCCGGTTTGAATCATGACACTTTTAACGTTCTTTTTGACAACGCGAAAACTTCGATGCTTTGTTGAGCTCTAGTTCAGATACTCAAGGCCTGCATGTGCAATGGTAACCATCGCCATCATCATGAACCCAATGCGCCATATATGTCCCGATAAGTATGCCATGTGATATCGACTCAAGTTCACCAGCCTGGCATCCCTATAAGTCGCAGTGTTCAAAACCTTTCAGCCGTCATTGTTCTGACTAAATACATGACAAATGCCAGATAACTTCTTTCGAATTTAATCGGGGCAGACAGTCCCCGCAATGAAGCCGACTAGCCATTCAATTGATGGGTCGAAGGTCAGTTTAGCAGGCTAATTGAACGACTTCCCCGCCTGTTGTCATAAAACATGTATAGCGGAACGTCATGAGTTTGCGCCAAGAGCACATCTGTCTGCGCGGCAGGGTTGCCTATTTGGCCACTGAAAACTTGTTGACAACGCTGCTTGGCAGGAGAGTAATGACCGAGTGGCCAACACTATCGGCTTCTACGTGGGGTCCCAGGTTCGAATCTCAGTTGCGTCATGACCTGTGGACCCCTGCCGCGGTCGCTGGCGCTCCTTAGAGGGATGCGCGATGACGCAAGGCGCATCCCTGTGCCACCTAAAAGGAAAATGATCGGCCAGCAGTATCAGCTGCAACGGCAGTAGACGCTTGCTATGCTTTGGGTGTTTGCCATGCTATTGCAAGCTATGCCTGCGTGCTTCGCCCAGTCTTAGCGGCCACTCGGGCTACGGAAACCGCATACCGAAGACATTACCCACTTGCCACTTCTATAGACTGCGCACACTTGCGAGAAGTAATAAGACATCGCAACTTCTCAGTCTTCGTACTTTGACTTGTTTATCTGATTGTTTCAACTGCCGGCATTAGTCACGTATACATTAGTGAGTTCGTGCCATAAATTTGACAAGGGACGGGGAGACACGTTCCCGGAGGCTTATATGTGCGCACGGCTGTGAAAATAGTGATTGCCAGCATTCATGAGGTGATGACCTGAAAAACCCATTTACATTAATGGTTTTCCCTTCTAATAACGCAAAGCATAATGGCGGTATAGCAATGCGATAATATCCTGGCGTCTTACCGAAAGCCGTGGCTGGCCGCTAATCGCTGCCTCCCAGTCGTGGCCGCATGTGCGTATGGAGGCAATACCAGCGCAAACGGCCGGCGGCGATGATGCCCCCCCCCCCCTCCCCCCTGGACGGAAAGGCCACGGCTGCTGACGGGGCGCCGGCCGGGTCTCCTCTCGCTATCTGAACAGCACACAGGCCGCGGCCTCTGACGGGGCGGCGACCGGGGTCTCCTCTCGCTATCTGAACAGCGCACAGGCCACGGCCTCTGACGGGGGGCGCCGGCCGGGGTCCTCCTCTCGCTATCTGAACAGCACACAGGCCACGGCCTCTGACGGGGCGCCGACCGGGGTCCTCCTCTCGCTATCTGAACAGCGCACAGGCCACGGCCTCTGACGGGGGCGCCGACCAGGGTCTCCTCTCGCTATCTGAACATCACACAGGCCACGGCCTCTGACGGGCGGCCGACCGGGGTCTCCTCTCGCTATCTGAACGGCGCACAGGCCACGGCCTCTGACGGGGCGCCGGCCGGGGTCTCCTCTCGCTATCTGAACAGCGCACGGCAAACCCGCGCCAGCCGCGTGTACCGGCCTCGCCGGGGGGGCACCGGATCCGTCAGCTGGAAACCGGCAGAGTAGCCCACCTGCCCTGACCTGGCTTGGCCTGACCTGATGGGGGACGCGGACCATGTTCGCCCGCAGCCTCTGCAATCCGGCACCCGGGCGAAAGGCAAGCTGCGTTTCGCGTGCTGTGGTTGGTCGGGCCGCCGTCAACCAGAGCTACCGTCACTCCGCTTCGGCTGGCCCTCTGGCGATTGGTCAACTGCAAAATGGTAATCCCTCATTGGTCACCTGGGGCTGGTCAGCTGGGGTAGGGTCAGCTGGAGTTGATCAGATGGGGTTGGTTAGCCACAGCAGGTCAGCTGCGATTGGATCAGCCACAGTCGGTCGCCTGGTGTTCGTCACCCACAGTTGGTCAGCTGGGATTGGTCAGCCACGTTTAGGGTCGGCTGCGGTTGATCAGCCACGGTCGGTTAGCCACGGTTGGTCAGCCACGGTTGGTCAGGTGCGGTTGATCAGTTTGGGTTTAAGTCAGCCACGGCCTGGTCAGCTGCGGTTGATCAGTTGGGTTTGGTCAGTTGGGTTTGGTCAGCCACGGTTGGTCAGCTGCGGTTGGCCAGTTGCGGTTGATCAGTTGGGTTTGGTCAGCCACGGTTGGTCAGCTGCGGTTGATCAGTTGGGGGCTGGTCAGCTAGGGTTGATCAGCTTGGTTTGGTCAGCTTGCGGTTGATCACTTGGGTTTGGTCAGTTAGGGTTGATCAGCTTGATTTGGTCAGCTGCGGTTGATCAGTTGGGGTTGGTCCGTTAGGGTTGATCAGTTTGGGTTTGGTCAGCTGCGGTTGATCAGTTGGGTTTGGTCAGCCCCGTTTGGTCAGCTGGGTCTGCGAAGCCGGGCTGGCTGACGGCAGTCGGAGGCATCATATTTCCTTTGCACTCGTCGCTGACATGCTGACAGCGCTGCGACCAACGGAAGCATGTCAGAGCTGGTGCTGAGCTGAGCCAGAGCCGTGCTGTCAGCCGGCCGTCATGCTGGCCGGTCTGGCTTTCTGCAGGCCCGCCAGCCGGTCTCTGGCCACAGCGGAGCCTCGGCATATTTGAAAAAAAAACTACGTCTGGAATGCCTTTCCCACCGCCTGGGCTCCCAACAACACAACACGAGTATGGGACCAGGATCGACGTCTTTCTATCGTTTTGAGTTCCAAAGCCTTTTTAGTATATAATGACTGCGCGATTTCCCACCCCAACACGAACCATTCCTTGCGGTATTTTGTCCTGTGTCGTCGTCTCGGCCTGCGTGCTTAGTTTCTCTCCCGCGTCTCCTGGCACACATCGCAGCCAGCTCTCATGAGTCAGCAGCCTCTTCAGACGGATCACATTAACGGCAATCGGCGCTCTTCCGCGTCGCCCGGCCCAATTTGGGGCGCCCCGCTCTGGCGGATAACCTGACGAGTGCAGCTCAAAACAGCTCTTATCGATTCGGCAAGTCGCGGCCAGCTCTATTTCCTGGCGGATGACTCTCGACGTCGAACAAACACCGCCATGGTACAATCGGGCGCGCCGGCACGCTCGGGGCGCCCACCCGCTGCAGCTGCAGTGATCGGCGTGTGCTGGTGCAGTGCGGTGGCAGTGCAGTCTGCCGGTGGCAGTGACGGGCGCGGTGGGCGGCTGATCCGCCGCTGGTGACGGTGTAGGATGGGCTGGGGGATTCTAGCGATGGTGTGGTGGATTGCCCGATGGTTGGCGCGTGATCAGTTGTCGGGACAGTCGATCGTTGGATTGCTGTTAGTGGTGGTGGCCTGCCAGTATAAGGTCGATAGTTAGTCTGCTGTTTGTGGTGGGTGGTTTATCAAGCTTTGATAGGTAATCGTTGGATTGCTTTTAGTGGTGGTAGTTCTACCAGCTTTGTTGGGTACATCGTTGGCTTGCTGTCAGTGATAGTGTAGTGAGCACGCCCACTATCTGCTGATGGTAGTGAGGGTCCATGACAAACGTTTGCCACGGCCTCATCAGATGCCCACCCATCCCAGCCCCAGCCCACAGGTGCTAAACCCGGACCCAGTCTGGTTCGTTTATTTCTTTGAGGTGTGGCCGGGTCCTGACCTGTCCGGTAACAAACAGAACTAATAACCAGAGCTGACTGCTTTGTGTTCAGCCACACTACGGGTAGAGTTTGGTTTTAGCTTGCATGCTAATGTCATCGAAAACCACAAAGCTACTAATTTATCATAGTTACATTTATCATTGCAAATTATACTAACAGGTATTCCCAAAGACGTAACTCGCGTGTGTAGTTCCTAACTCTTTCAATCATTTATCAGATACAAAAATATACATGCCAGTCTAGAGCGTGAGACATGGATACCCATCCACGTGCTAACATAAAACTATGTTAAGCACTGTCTTAACTAAAGGTTAAGACAGTGCTTAACATACTCACGAGAGTACGTGCTCCAAATGCGCTTTTTTGTTCAACACACATCTGGCTGGCCCCTAGGCCCCTTGTGTGAGGCGAGCACATGTGCTCAACGGTATCCCGCGCGCGGTGGTACTGATCACTGACTAGATAAATGAAATCGTGGCTTTATTTGTAAGATATCCTTATTTTAAGTATGGCACCTTTTGACACCAACGGTAAACTTTCATTCACCGATTCTCCCTCACTCAGCCTCAGGCGTAACGGCATGAGGAGGTGTAGGTCATATGACATGGCCACGATCAGTTCGGACCAACCGGGATGTGGGGTTGTGCACGGCGGTGACTGGGTCCTTGTCCTTGTGTGTACAGCACATCGGGAGAGACCGGGGCACAACCCGTTCCCTTCTCACGTGGTGCACACTGGGCCTCATATGTCGCCTTTGGACGCGAGATGTTCGGGACGGAAAGAGATTCTGCCATCGACGCTTTCAGGAAAGGCGATAATCAGGGACTGAGTCGTGGGGCTGGCCGGTCGGGCCGAGTCTCCAGGGTGCGCCGGCCGTAGAGACCGTAAGGCATGAGCGCAGGTCATGCCGGGCGCCCGCTGTCTGCCAGTGGGCTCCATCGTCCCACCAGGCGCGCTATCTGCCTCCAGGCCTCCGAAGGACGTCCGTGGAGTGGTGCCTTGCAGAGCCCCTCTGGCAGGCGGGGGGCCGGAGCGCAGAAGCGCCGGAGGTGACGTCTTCGTGCTGGATGGGGCGCTGCCTAAGTCGCGTGCACAGGAGCGGGAAGCTGTGAGCAGTGGGTACGGCCTAAGGAGCGGTGGGTCGTCCTATCGTGGAGGAGACGCGAGGGAGCACCGTCCAAAGAGGGAGCCGTCACCCTGGAGGTCAGGCGGGGGGACGATTCGCCGTCCAGCTTTGGTGACCCGAGGTCAGCCCAGTAGCCGCGCTGGTGCCAAGCTGATAATAAGCTGACCTGATATATTTTTAATAGGTCATAAACGTGGTTTCATTGGATGACTTAAACTCATTGCATGAAATACGATTTAGCTCAGCAAGGCCCTTGGGGACGTCACAATTGTAATGCCAAGCCCTGGAAAGCGGCGGAATGGGGAGGGGCTACCCGTGTGCGAGCCAAAAATGAGTGGGTCTGCGTGCACGCCAGCGAATGCGCATGCTTGGGGTGAGTGTGGTTAAGTGCCAAATGCACGAAGTCTGTATGCACTAGTTAAGGACGAGGGGACTTCCGTGGTTGATGTCCAGTGGGGCCTGTCAATACAATTCGCTGGTTGCGTGGAATCCCTGGTAAGTTGGGGGTACCACGGGTTCCAGGACGGCTAACTTTTCAACACGTCTGGTTCGGTTTTGCCGCGTCTAGGTATCATC